>NC_084858.1:20877915-21233952 GCF_951802175.1 Populus nigra | reverse complement strand
TATAACAAATTCCAAACAGTAATTTCTAAATCTTATTTGAAAGCCTTCATCTCAAATTTCAACTCTTAAGAAAAACAAGATATCTAGAATTGTTTTAGCAATATTTCAGTCCGATACAGATAATATATCCATTAATATAAATATGTATACTAGAAAAAAAATTCTCCCACCTCTGTATTGATTCCATGGATGCAGGCTGACACTCATAGTGCCTTGAATATATATATATAAAGGAGGAGAATCCTCACCTGATGTGTGTGTAAATATATCCCAGTTGCTCAAACCCTTACCATCACTGAGATAAGCTCCTTCAAACTACAAAGATAAAGAACAAAATAATTTCTGCCTATGTTTAGTAGCAGTATTTAGAGCACTAAGCTGTAACTTTCTGATCATGGACAAAATGGATTTAAATTTTCGAATGAAATGGAGGTGAAGGGGAGTAGTATTAGAAGTTACCAACCTGATAAGAAGAGGAGGCTGTGCCGAAGAGAAAGTTGGGAGGCAATGAAGAAGGATCTAAGTTGTCTTTCAAAGCTTTTGGATGAGATGATACAAAGAGAGGTAGGAAGATCAGCTCGAAGAGAAATGGAAGTTTAAACAGTCTAGGAGTTCCCATGATATGTAAAATCCTCTTCCTTTGCTAGCCTTCTTTAAATACATTTGTGCAGTCTATATATCTGCAGGATTATGTACTTGCTCTTGGGGAGTCAGCTAATTATATAGGAATTATTGGAGAAGGTGTTGAAGAATTCTAGTTGAATATATGGACAAAAGAAAGGTAAACAAATCTATACGAGCAACAAAGAAATAGAAAAAAAGGGTAATTCTCCTGAGGGAATTCTTGCCTGAATGGTCAATGTCCAAGCTATATGGCAGACAGTTTAAAGCACAGATCCGGTGCTTATCATTTTTCAGGCCATTTTAGCTTTATAGATTGGATTTAATTTACAATAACCAAAAGCAATGATGTAATATCTCATCTCACGTTTCGGAATTATTCTGAACACTCCTGTATAACTGTAGCAGCACAACCTTCAATTTTTAGAAGACATTACCATTATTATTTGAGTTGATATGACAGAATTCTAGTCTCTTAAACATAATTCAAAATATGAAATTACCCCATCTCTGTCAGAAGAGGGATCCAAAAAGCTTGACGTGCTGAATCTACTGTTTCCAGGTCACAGAGATTCTTTCATTAGATCAAATCAATCACCTTGAACATTATTTTTCTCTTAGCTGATGTTTTAATCCACTCAAAAAAAAACTTTTAAATTTTTTATATTTAATAATCAATGATTGATGATGTTGATAATTAATTTTTTAATCTTTTAATTTTTAAAATTTATGATTATTATTTTTTTTTTGAGCTAATGTTTAAATCCACTCAAAGAACTTTTGAATTTTTTATATTTAATTTTTAATTTATAATGACTAATCAATGATTAATAATGATAAAAATTAATTCTTTAATTTTTTAGCTTTTAAAATTCATGACTATTATATTTTTCTGAGCTGATGTTTAAATCCACTCAAACAACTTTTAGATTTTTTATATTTAATTTTTAACTTATGGTGATTAATCAATGATCGATAATAGTAAGAATTAATTCTTTAATCTTTTAACTTTCAAAATTTATTATAAAAAGAAATGAAGATAGAGTTTTTAACTTGTATTTTTCAGATTTTTCCACAATTTTTCTCATTTTATTTTTAGTGTTTTTATTTCTTTTTATGTTTTGATTTTCGTATCTAAAGCTGAGTTTGTATTATTAAGAGATATTTAAGTTATATAATTTATAAAATTTGTGAGGGGTTATAATATGTTTTAAAGAAAATCAAATGGAATTATGAAGAGAAGATTGGAATTTGCTGTGTTATCTGGTGTGATATCCTTGAACTTTTATACCCTTTCTTCCTATTTCATTTCTGGCAACAGATACAGTCAGAGTTACTAGTTGGATGTAGATCAATTTGTTTTGGTTCAATGTGTCTCACCATTATCAATCCTCCATTTTTTCCTTAATGCGTTCATTCATTGCGTCAAACTCAAGTTGACCTTGATTTCAAAAATAAGGAGCTGCTTGGTTTAAGAATGCTTGAATATCATTAAATGTACAATTTAGCAGAAAGTACACTACTCTGTTTTCTTCTGGAGTACAGTCTTCACTTCTCACATCTGGGATTTGTCTACCTTATACCTTGCAATAAATTCTTTGTACCAAGTTGCTGATAATCTTGGAGTTCGCTTCATTGTGGTGTAATCAACATGGTAAAGTCCAAATCTTCTTGTATAACCGAATGTCCACTCAAAATTATCAAGGAAGGACCAGGCAAAATAGCCCCTCACATCTGCTCCTTTCCTGATCACATGGAAAAGTATAGGGTTTGAGTAGAAAAGAAATCGTCATCCTCAAATATTTTCAGTTCCCTTGAGTGCTAAAAAAAATCTGAACCAGCTCTTAAAGGGGATGTAGTTTCATGAAAATGGCGACAGTGGTATAAACTTACTTCATTGCTGTCAGCAAGGCATCCAAATAGCCAGACATGTATTCCACCCTTCCCGTATCATGAAGGAATTCTTCAATGTTTCCGTTTGAATTGCTCACTTGGGAATACCCTACAGGAGTCATTGCAATTGTATGAGGAAGGCAGTATAAAGTCTTCTGCTTAAAGAATTTCTAATAGTCTGATTGTTGTACTTACCATTTTCTGTGATGATCATGGGTATGTTATTGTATCTCTCCTTTACATAGGTAACCATCTTTTCCATTCCTTGTGGATAAACATGTAGCCAATCCACTTCACTCTAGAATGACACAAAAACTTCAAAAACTTATTGAGAAATGAACTAATTCTAATGAGTCTCGTAGCTTGAGACTTGAGAGGGTACATACAGGTTTGCCAATGGGAACTCCATCTTTTTCTTGAGTTAATAGAGTGGAACCTTCTGTCCTCGTGCTTCCTTTTCCAGGTTCACACACGGACAAGATGCAATCTTGAACGTAGTAACTGGTGTAATGATTCATGCCGATAAAATCCAGTCCCTTCCTCAATTTATTCATGTCATTTTTTGAAAATTCAGGTAGAGTAGATCCCAGAACTTTTTTCATTTCTTCAGGATATCTTCCAAATATGAGTGGGTCCAAGAACCTGCATTATACTTGAGATTCACAAGCTGACATATACTAATGGATTTATATATACACGTGCTTGCATGTATTGAAGAAGTAGAAAATATGCCAATTCATTGTAGGATAAAGAAATTAACCAACGCAAGAAGAAGGCTTGAGCTCTTTCAACTGCTAACTTGTTTGCTGTTGAATTGCTAATAGGTTCATACCACATGCAATGCATGACAATACCAATGCTGCCTCTTTGCTCTGTCTGAATATTTACAAATGGAGTTAGTCTTACGTTTACTAGCTCTTAGTTTATGCTTTCTTGTATCCATTTCATTGTTGATACCTGGTATTTGGTTCTGTAAATATCAACTGCAGTTGCATGAGCTAAGATTATGTTATGCGCCGCAATAAAGGGCTCCCTCTCTGAGTCCCCATGACTGCAATTTCCGAAAGGCTTTGAGCAGCGTTTTGGTGGGTATTCACCTACACGATAACCATAAATGGCTTGAAAATTTGGCTCATTGAAGGTGGCCCAGTACTTCACTCGGTCTCCGAAGTACTTGAAACAGATGTCTACATAATATCCGAAATCCTCTCTGGTTCAGAAAATTCAAAAAGAAGATCAGTTAATAGCCTGTCTTGTCTAGTTAATGGCTGGTCAGCATGATCTAGCTCTTAAAACTCTGGACTCTGCAGTATTACAAGAGAGCAAGTTACATACTGGGATTTAGGACTTAGAAAACCCCCATATCTATCCTCAAGCTCTTGAGGCACATCAAAATGAGTCAATGACACAAATGGTTGAATCCCTGGACATATGAAGATTGCGGAAAACAAACGCTTAGCATAGAATTTGATAGTGATGAAGCTATTTATGGTGGTGTTTACAGAGTAGACTGCTGCATACAGAATATAGACAACGAAATTATTTGGGGAAGCGAACCTTTAAGTAGGAGAGCATTGATCAGCTTGTTATAGTAGCTAATACCAGCCATATTGACACCTCCAAATCTCCCTTCTGTTTTTATATTCAATGAGGTTTCTATGAGCTTTATGTCTTGGTTATATAAATCCATATTGAAAATTTTGCTAGTTCATAAATTCTTACTGGGTAGAATTCGTGCCCATGACATCGAAAACCTATAGCTGTTGACCCCGAGGGAGGCCATTAGATCAATGTCTTCCTGTCAACATACAAATCTTTAGCCAAAATCTTGATTTTCAGAATATGATACATAACCTTGTTTTATAATAATCAGAAAGCAAAAATTCAATGAGTTGTTGCATCACTGTTGAAACCTGAGCAGTAGCACTTATAAATTATTCATCCTATTTGGCAGCATATGCATATCTAGCCATAGTTATTAAACCCGGCCCGGCCCGGCGGGTCGACCCAGTGGCTGGACCGGTCCGGGTTTAATAAAAGACCGGCTGTGGCAACAGCCTGGCCAAACCCGGCCCGGCCCGGCGGGTCGACCCGGTGGCTGGACCGGTCCGGGTTTAATAAAAGACCGGCTGTGGCAACAGACTGGCCAAACCCGGGCGACCCGGGCGAACCCGGATGAGACCCGGTTTTTTTTTTTTCAAATGTGAGATTTAAAACCTATTGGTATATATACTCTATGTTCCCAAGAAAAAAGTCATGTTTTTTCAATGTGGGATAAAAAAACCTTTTGGTTTAAATACTTCAACTTAAAAGGATAACATAATATCTTTTCAATATGGGATTTGAAGCCCTTTCATTTATATACTTCATGTTTCCATGAAAAAATTTATGTTTTTTTGATGTGGGATTTGAAACCTATTAATATATATACTCTATGTTCCCAAGAAAAAAATCATGTTTTCTCAATGTGGGATAAAAACCTTTTGGTTTAAATACTTCAACTTAAAAACATAACATAATATCTTTTCAATGTGGGATTTGAAGCCCTTTCATATATATACTCCATGTTCCCATGAAAAAAGTTATGTTTTTTCGATGTGGGATTTGAAACCTATTAGTATATATACTCTATGTTCCCAAGAAAAAAAATCATATTTTTTCAATGTGGGATAAAAAACCTTTTGGTTTAAATACTTCAACTTAAAAGGATAACATAATATCTTTTCAATGTGGGATTTGAAGCCCTTTCATATATATGCTCTATGTTCCAATGAAAAAAGTTATGTTTTTTCAGTGTGGGATTTGAAACCTATTAGTATATATACTCTATGTTTCCAAAGAAAAAGTTATGTTTTTTCAATGTGGGATAAAAAACGTTTTTAGTTTAAAGACTTTAATTTAAAAGCTTAACATAATATCTTTTTAATGTGGAATAAAAAGCTTTTTAAAATATTCTTTTAGACTTCATAATATATATAATCTATATTTACATGGATTCTTTCATATGAAATATTAAAATTTTAATTTTTTTTTAATTTTTCCGGGGTAATCCGGGTTGACCCATGAAACCCGAGACCCGGCCCCTTGGCCGGGTCAACCCCCGGGCCGGGTTTAATAACTATGGAATATAGGGCTTAGTCAATATTTATATTTTACTTCCAGCAATTCCCTTTGAGTCTTCTGGAGATTAATGACTAATCATCCACCAAACTGTAATCAATATTTTTAGTTATTCTGGCATTTAGTGATGGGATCTATTAACCTAACCAATGCCTGTTAAAAAACTCCCATGGATTACTGATAAATCCACAGAGATACGACTAATGATTTCTTATGTGAGATAAAAGTTGGTAAGATATCTATTCTTTTATTTATTTATTTGTATATCATATTCAACTACATTATTAGGCCTAATTACAGTAGTTATTCTGAAAAATGCTGCATGTTTACAGACAGATGAAAAAAAGACAAGAAGAAGGGTGATAAAAATCATGTCAGTACCAGATACCGATGATATTGGTCGACGGCGATATCTCCATTGCTTCCATCAATTATGTTTCCTACAACAAGAACCTGAGAGGTTTAAATCCTGCTCAAAGTGGTAATATTAATTCTTAACGTTTAAATCTTCATTGAATCTTTGCTAAGTTCTTACCTGGTTTATGTGAATGGACATCCCAGTTGCTCAAACCTTTTCCATCACTCAGGTAAGCTCCTTCAAACTACAAAGTGCAAGACAAAGGAAATCGTTAAGCTTATGTAAGAGAAACAGGAAGTTGGTAGAAGAGAAAAACCTGATAAGAAGAGGAGGCAGTCCCAAAGAGAAAGTTGGCAGGAAATGAAGAAGAATCTGAACTTTCATGCAGAGTTTTTGTATCAGATGATGCAAAGAGAGGAAGCAAGATCAGCTCTAAGAGAATTAAAGCTTTACAAAGTGAAGAAATTCCCATGCTAGATATAACGCAATTCATATGTGCTTTTGTATACAAGTTTGTGCTTCTATATATATGTGCAGGGTTGTCTAGTTTCATGTAGAAAAAACTCTAATATAGAAGGAATCAGAGAAGTTGTTGAAAGTTCTGTTCTTGCTATGGGAAAAAGTCAGAAATTAGACAAGATGAAGAAAGGATCTTTTTCCAGAATGGCTCAAAAATCCTAGAGCAACAGGTAGTGAACAGTTTAAAATTGAACTTTTTTTAAAAGTAATTTACTCTATTTGATCCCTGTATTTGTAATGCAATGATTAGTTAATCCCTTTGGTTTAAAAACTTGCAGTTAAGTCCTTATTTCTTCATATTTGATTGTAACTTGGTCCTTCTGTTGGTTTTTCATCACAATTAACTTATTCTTTTGTCTTTCTTAGTTTGCAATCAAATTTCTCAATCTTACCAGATAAAATTAAAAAAGCATTTAAAAAAATTAAATAAGAAATAGCAATCAATTTTGGTCAAGGGACTAGGATATACTTTTCAGAAACAGAGGAACTAACTTACAAGGTCATCAAACATATAGGGACTAATTTATAATTTACTCAAAAAAGTTGGCCCTTGTGTATCACAAATCAAGCTATTTTATATTTATAAAAATGGATCCACTTCAAAAGGGCCTAATTATTTAAATTATTTTATTTGTCATATGGCTCAAAAAAGTTGGTGGACCAACCACACCACTATATTCTCATGAAATAAAATATAAGAAATTGACGCACCAAATATTATGGACCAACCACACCAATATATATATTTTTTAAAATAAAATATAAAAATGGATTCACTTCAAGGCATTGTATAATCAGTCTGGATAAATCATGAGGATAAACCACCATTAATGTTTGATTGTTGTTGTTGACGGCAAGCAACTGGCGAGTCACCTTCCAGGCTTGGACCAGGTAAACCCGTGATTAGCTTCCAACAACTGGTGAGAGATGAAGATAAATATTAGGAGAATATTTCAAGGCATGAGAAAAGAGCAAGAAGGTTAGATTAGATTGCCAAGTATGCTATTATCTTCCAGCTTTTATTGACATGGCATCCTTAGTAGTTGTTATTTGCTAGGAGGGATGGTAATGAATTGGGAGGTTTTTTCTTGATATTAAGGACATAAAAGTCTTTTCCATTGATCTATTAGCCATTATCGTTTTTAAGGGGGACAAGTTTGTTTTTTTTTTTTTTATTATTTTAGATTAACAGTGTAATAACTTAAATACCATTAAAAATAAGAAAATTTAAAATTGGAGACAAGAGCTTTATAGTCTTTTTGTACTTTCAATGCAAAATAAAAGGACCATATTGCCCTTAAAATTAAAAAAATTAAAAATAATAAAACTTATATTTGGGGGCACTTAGGTCTTTTTAACATAATTATTTTGTAATTATGTATTTGGATGAGGGAAATTAAGTCTTTGACTATATATAAAAATAATTAAAAACAACGTTCGGGTTTTTTGGGTGATGGATGCGGCACCTCCTGATGGTCAAATGTTATCGTCATCAAAGACATTAGAAGCAGTGGGTTATCCTCTTCATTGTGGTGGGGTTGTCTTCACGAAAAAGATGCAATTGAGCTGTAGTGATTTTTTTTTCTTTTTCTTTGGTCTTTTATTCTAGGTCATTTTTTTTATTTTCTTTATTATTGTCTCATATCACGAGTCGTAAGTTATTTGAGTTAACTCGGGTTTTTTTTATGTTTCTTTTCTTTAAAATTGATTTTTTTCTCAATTTTATTATATATTAGATTATTGGACCTTAATCTTTGTGATTTTTTCAATTTTTTTTTTAAAAATATTTTTTAACCTGATCTCATATCGCGGGTAGCAAGTTGTCGAGTGAACTTAGGTTGACTCATGTTTTTTCTTCGATATTTATTTTTTGAATTTTTTTCTCAATTTCATCATTTAACATTAAATTGTTGGATCTTGAGCTTTATTTTTTTTTTCTCTTTTCTTTATATAGGGTTATCTCAATTTGTTATCCTGAGTCGTAGATTAGTCAAGTTAACCTGATTTTACTCTACTTATCATCACCTATATATATTTTTTATTTTAGAAAACATTTTACCCGGTCCGCGATGCAGCGCGAGCCACTTATCTAGTATATTACTATTTCTAGTAACACAACATGTGAAACTTCATAAATCTAATATAGTGAATAGCACAACCTATTAAAGTTATTACACTTAACTTTTTGATGTCATATTTTACGTTTTATTTAATTTTTATGTCCAATTATGGTCTTCATTCTTTTGATTGCTATTTTTCTATCCTTTTCTTAATTTATTTTAATTTTCAATTTAGTCCCTCATTGTTTTTTTTTAATTTGGGTTTTATGCCAAATTTGATCCTCATTGTTTTGATTGCTATTTATTTTTTATTAAAAAAAATTGGATGATTAAGGGTTTTGCTTAGTGATTTGTTAGTGTTTGTTTTTTATAGGGTGATTTCGATCTAATAAATAGGTCATTGGTTTTGAGAATTAGCCTGGTTTAACTTTAGTATTTCTTATGCTTTTTTAAAAAATTAGTAATCTTTCAATATCATCCTTCGACTATAGGTTATTGGATCTTGAGTTTCATGGTTTTTGCTTTTCGCTTTTCTTTATATGAGTTTATCTCAGTCTCATATCCTAGGTTGTGGGTTTGCAAGATTAACTTGGATTGATTCCAGTTTTGTTTTTCAATTTTGTTTTTCAATTATCCCGATATCATATCATGGGTCTTTGATTTTTTTTATGTTTTTTTAAATGATAATTTTTTTCATTTATATCATTTGAAATTATATATTGGGCTTTGAACTTTGTATTTTTTCTGTTTCCTTTCTGTAGGGTTATCCAAGGTTGCAGGTTAGTCAAGTTAACTCAGTTTAATTTGGTTTTTGTTTTTTACATTTGTTTTTAGTTTACTTTGGTCTTTTATTCCAGGTCCTTTTTTTTAATTTAATGTTTTTATCCTTATCTCATATCATGGGTCGCAAGTTATTCGAGTTGACTCAAGTTTTTTTTATGTTTTTTTTAAATTGATTTTTTCTCAATTTTATTATTTGATATTAGATTATTGAACCTTAATCTTTGTGATTTTTTATGCTTTTTTTTTTGTGGGGTTGACCCAGATCATGGGTTAGTAAAGTTAACCCGAGTTTTCTCAATTTTTTCTCAATGTTTTTTCTATTGATTTAACTTTGGTTTTTTTATAGGTCCTATTTTTTATAAAAAAAATAATATTTTTTCTATTGATTTAACTCGGGTAACAGGTTGTCAAGTGAGCTTAGGTTGACTCAGATTTTTTTCTTTGACATTTAATTTTTGAATTTTATTTTTTAATTTCATGCTTTGATATTAAATTATTGGATCTTGAGCTTTTTTTTTTCTTTCCTTTATAGGGGGTTATCCCAATCTGTTATCTTGAGTCGCGGGTTAATCAAGTTAATCTAACTTTACTTGGGTTATCATCACCTATATATATATATATTTTTTAGGAAAAACTTTACCCGGTCCGCGATGTAGCGCGAGCGGCCTATCTAGCATATTATTATTTCTAGTAACACAGCATGTGAAACTTCATAAATCTAATATGGTGAAGAGCACAACCTATTAAATTTTAATTGATTGCTCTATTCTTAATAACGCAGCCAAATGGTGCTGTTTTTTTTTTATATAAAAAAAATTCATAACCAAGCTAGTTTACAAATTATTTTAGTAACTTTGTAGCATTTTGTTTTAGAAAAAGAAGTTAACACCTTACAAAAAAACATGGCATTTTTGTTATTCATTCACACACAAAACACTGGACCATAATGGTTTTCTTTTTTCTTTTTATTTTTTTTTCCAGTTGATGCATATAAACCAAGGGGACGAAAGAGTTGAGAGAGAAGAAAAGAAAGGAGAGAATTCATATAAACCTCGAAGGAAATTGCTCGTGCCACCTCAAAGCGGTATCTTCCTCCCTAACTAGCTCGCATATGCCACTTAACTTTTGTTTACCCTCGTTTCTTGGATATCATTTTAATTTAGTTCTAAATTTCAGATAAATATTTTTATTTGGTCCCTGATATTGATAGCTCTTCAATTTAGTCTCATATTTCATCTCCCCTAGACTAATTAAGGCATAATTAAGCACCGCCAGTGGAAAATTAAGGAATGGGAAACGAAAGAGACATTATCCAACCATGTTATCTCATTTAGGTATGTATATAATCCAGGTTATGAATTTTATGGGTTAACCAGGTTCATTAAGATGACTAGAAGATGATATTTTTTTTTAAAAAAAAAATTATTCTTAATTCTTTCATAACCCTTCAATTTAACCCTAGATTTCATCTAATCCAAAGTCAATTAAGACCAATCACGAGAAAATAACGTAAGTAAAAAGAATGAAACAAATTGTCCAACCAGATTAGCTCATTGTAATCATGTTTATTATCAGTTGTAAATTTCACGAGTTAACAAATGTCAATACAACATGTCACCATCTTTTCATTTCAGTTTCTAAATTATTTATTTATTTATTTAATCCTTGAACAATTTATTATTTCATATTTTAAACTTTATTAGACAAAAGTTGAAACGACCACAGCTTCATAATGAACCATATAACCATTTGAACGAGGGGATTAATTTGTTTTTTAGCTTGTTAGATCGACAAGCCATACACAACCACACTAATTTTATTTTTTTTGTATTTATTAACGAATATGGTGGTAGATTAATTTTATTTGGCACAGGCATCAAGTTTTCAATTTGTATTTTAGATTTTTTATTATCATATGCATAAAAAACTAACAGCAGGCACATATTTTTTCACATAATAATTGACTTATGATCTGCATGAAGAGGAGAGCATGGTTGCTACCTTCTTAGCTAATCCATCCACATACTTTGAGTGTGTTTGGTAGTGTGGTTACGGGTGCTTTTCAAATAATTTTTCATATCAAAATGCATGCCAATAATATTTTTTTATTTTTTAAAAATTATTTTTGACATCAACACATCAAATCGATCTAAAACATATAAATTATATTAAATTTTAATAAAAAAAAATTTAAAATTTTTTAGAAATGCAGCCGGCTGCGTTTCCAAACGGGACGTTTATCCTGCAAGAAAATATACGATAAATTCGTCTTGGTTGTTCGTGCAAATGATAAGAGTGCATTAAATGATTGAATGGATTGGAACGCAGGACGAACATGTCGGTAGGTACAAGATCATGATGATATTGGTCCCCTGCAACATCTCCATTGCTTCCATCAATTATTCTGCCTCCCTTCACCAAAATAGGAAAAATGAGGGAAATTTAAAAAAGAAAGAGAATGGTCTCTATTCAGCGGACAAATTAGCACAATAAACATAAAAGACTGACGGAATAATATCATATGAAAAATATTTAGTGAAATAATATGTTTTTATTTTATTGTATTTTAGAAACATAATATTTATTAAATATTATTATTTCTAAACATCACAAAGATAGTGTTTATTTTTTAAAATAACAATATTTAATAAATATCGCACTTCTGAAGCATGATAAAGTGAAAGTTTAATCTTCTGACGTAACTAATTAGCTGGTTCATAATGGTCAGTAAAATCAATCAATTAATTTTAAAAATAACAGGAAAAATTTTAAGATTATCAAAATTAGAAGGCCTCAACAAAGTTTTTAATATTTAAAGATTTTATGGTCTACATAACGATGCAATAGCTATTATATAAAAAACTGTTTTAGAAATTTTTGTAAAAATTTTACCACTCAAAATCATTCATTATCAGAACCCTGATTATATCCATACTGTTATGACATTCTTAAACTCTTTCAAGGCCTATGCACACCAAAATTGTATCGCTACTTGTAGAAGAAGACATCAGACTTTGGGTGGTGAGATTTCTTCATGCATGGCAGACAACTACATCAACTTTTCAAAAAGCAATATAATTGCTTTACAAAATTTAAAGATGGCTTCCTTAAATTGCTCTATAAAAAGGGACTCCTCTCCAGTATTCTTGGCAAAACTTTGAAATGGAATTTCTCTCTAGAAGAAAATCTCTCTACACAATCCTTTGTAAAAAAAACCAATTACAAGATCCTTATGTAACCATATAAAAAATTATCTATACTCATATCTCTTATATCCATTTTCAATACAAATTGAAGTAACATTTCTTCAAATCTTATTTATTACTATTGCTATTGTTGTTTAAATTTTGCATTTACATTTTTTTTATTTATATTTTGCAAATTATGAGTATGCTAAATACTTGTTAGAGGATTTCGTCATTAATTGTTGAAACCTACCTCTTCATTTATATCAGAAAGTTAAGTTATTTCTATTGTTATAACATTGTTTTCTATTTGTGTTATATATATATATATATATAATTAAAGTGATGGTTTTGATTTTTTTTTTTAAATCAAACCGAGTTGATAAGATAATGGTTGTTCTATTAGATGGATTGAGTCCAACTAAATCAACTCTCACCTTTTGAAACTCAGTAAGGATCAATTCCCAGTCGGCAGGTATTATTGTTGGAAGATGTTTCTGACAATCTAGGATGAAAGATTACCACTGTGAGGTACAGAAAAGGAGAGTTTTTCTCACCTGAATTGCGGGTATAAACATCCCGGTTATTCTTACATTTACCATCAACCTGCAAAAATGCAAGAGAAAAGGAAAACTTACTGGCAAAGCTCTACTGTAATCTGTAATGACATGCCTATGGAATCTGAGAAACAAACCTGTAGCAGAAAGAGGACAGGAGAGTAGCAGAAGAAACCAAATCTGATAAGCAGAGGAAGCAGGCCCAAAGAGGAAGTTGGAAGGAAATAGAGAGGGATCTAAGCCCTCTTTAGGGGTTTCTAGATGAGAAGATATCAAGGTAGGTATCAAGATCAGCTCTAATACAAATAAAGTTTAAAAGAATATTCAAAGAATTCCAATGGCAGGTAAGTTCACTACCTCTGGCAGGCTTTGTCAAGACAAAGTTAAAAAGGTTGTAGTGTTCTTGTAGATTCAGCTGATGTAATGAAGATCTGTATTTCTGCCAAGGCTAAGCCCATAAAGTAGAAGAAAATTGTGTGGACAGGAGAAAAGATAATTCTTCAGAGCATGAATAACAAGTATCGTGGGACTTTTTTTATGTGATTTTGACTACCAATTTTATATTCAAAAGCAATGATTTTTATGTGAACAGTGATCAATTTGGACCACCCTCACCAGCATCCCTGTCAAGTATTTGGAATCATTCATGTGCTGCGGATTTTTTGGCTTTGACAGTATCTGCTGTGAGCTTCATGCAAATCCCACAAGTGCAAGAATTTTTGGTTCTATATAATTTCAGCATCCCCATTTTGAGGGTAAGGTCACTGTAGTGGCCAAAGGAGATGAAAGTTGGAAGACACATATCCAGGTATTATTATTGTCTATCCCTGATCACTCCACAGAAAAGCATGATGTCCATACTAAAAACAGGATGCAGTGAAGTATAATTTCAGAAGAAAAGGAACACAGCCTGATCAATTTATTACGTTTCAACATATAAGATGGATGCCATTCAAAACTATTCACATTACACCCATCAGATGATTACATCTTTTGTCACAAAATGTTACAATTTGATAGCAATTAAAAACAGAAAGAAAATGCCCCTGAAAAATCACCAAATTTTTACAAACTGCGCCACAAAACCTTGACAGGGCGACATCGAATTCTTCGTGCAATATCTAGTGAAGCCAAACCCAATTAGCATTCAACCTGGATGTGAACTCCTACCATTCTTGATTGTGCTCAGGTGCTAGTTCTGACAGCCTTGTAGTTAGCAATGTAATCTTTGTACCAAGTTGCCGATAGTTTTCGAGTTCTCTTGAGAGTGGAAAAATCGACATGGTAAAGCCCAAACCTTATGGTATATCCAGATGTCCACTCAAAATTGTCAAGCAATGACCATGCAAAGTACCCTCGAACATCTGCTCCTTTCCTGAAATACATTAGTTAGACCTTAACATTTTAAATGGCGTCTCTTTTTTAAGACAAATCTGAGAGACAATTCAAGATATCAAGGACAGCTAGAGGCTCAAATCAAGTATGTTACTACCTCACAGCCGTTTCCAGGGCATCTAAATAGCTGCTCATGTACTCCACTCTCTGCACATCTTTCAATACAGCTTTAGTTGTGACATTGACGTTTTCCTCCTCACAATACCCTACAAGAATGACATTATGCAAGAAGCTCAGAAAGACAGAAGAAACCATAGGTCTTTAGGAACCTTACAACATGGTTGACCCTGACCGTTTTCTGTAATGTACATCGGTATGTTGTTGTATCTGTCTTTAAAATAGGTCACTAATTTTTCCATTCCTTGAGGATAAACATGTAGCCAGTCAAGTGCGGTCTGCATAAGTAAGAAGCTAAAGTTATCTTCCAAAGATTAGGAGAAGGCAAGTAAGTTGTAGTTATGCAGATAAGCAGAGGTTACATACAGGTTGACCAATGAAGAAACCATCCTTCTGTGCAGTCCTCAAATAGAGACCTTCTGTCTTGGAAACTCCTGGTCCTTGTTCACATGTAGAAAACATGCAGTCCTTCACATAGAAACTAGTATATTGATTGATGCCAATAAAGTCCACTCCACTCTTCAGCTTCTCCAGTTCATACTTTGAAAATACAGGTAAATCAGATCCTAGAATTTCATGCATTTCTGTTGGATATTTCCCAAGTACAATTGGGTCCAAGAACCTGCTCAACATGTTAGGATAGCATCAAAGATTAGCTCTACAGTGTATATAGGGAGTTCTACAACCATCAAAATATCAACAGGACTTGAGATTTCATTGTTCTGACGGAAAATGAGAAATAGAGATGCTTGCCAGTTCATATAGAAAGCGTTAGCTCTCTCGACTGCTAGTTTGTCTTCCAAAGAATCACTGACGGGTTCATGCCATATGGCATTCATAACAATTCCAATACTTCCACCTTTTTTCTGAACATTAAATGAAAGAATAAAACTTTAATTGATGTTTACAAAATCAAAACCTCTATTTTCTGGGTCCTTGTTTACTCATGTATTAATGAGTTTCGGATATGTAACAACAACAATTTTCCTTGGACAGAAATGGTGTTAGGAGTTGGGGGAGATCAACTGAAGTACCTGGTATTTAGTTCTGTAAACATTGACTGCAGCTGCATGGGATAGGATCATGTTATGTGCAGCAATAAAAGGCTCTCTCTCTGAATCTCCACTGCTACAGTATCCAAATGTCCCAGAGCAGCGAGATGGTGGGAAAATTCCGGATCTGTAACCTCGAATTGCTGCAACATTGGGCTCATTGAATGTGGTCCAGTATTTCACTCTGTCTCCAAAGGATTTGAAACATATATCTGCATAATATTTGAAATCCTCCCTGAAACATTGAATTCACACCATGGCAAAACAAATGATAAGCAGATAGCATAACAATATTGCAGGACTGCAAGGAGATCAAAGAATCAGCTACTTGCTGTATTTCAGGACTCAGCCAAGCTCCATATCTGTCTTCAAGTTCCTGAGGAATGTCATAGTGAGTCAAAGTCACAAATGGTTGGATACCTGAAATCAGAAGAAGTAAATACAAGAATAAAAAGGTGATCATTCTCGCACAAACCAGAGCTTCTTAATACTTATTACGTAAAAGTGATTCTGACAATAAATATATTTTTCTTGTCTCGCTTTCTGGGTTGGTTTTTCAGACTACGATCACATTGTGACAGTTTTGCAGATGCCGGAAGTACTTTGACCAGATGAAATGGTATATACCTCTACGCAGAAGCTCGTTGATGAACTTGTTATAATGATTGATTCCAGCCCTATTCGCAGTTCCAAATCTTCCCTCTGGTTCAAAGTTAAGGTGAGAATTAGAGAAGAAATCAACAAATTAAAAACCTTCTACAGAAACTGAAAACTCACTTGGTAGGATTCTTGCCCATGATATGGAGAAACGATAGCTATTGACTCCAATATACTCCATGAGATCCAGATCTTCCTGTTTTCATCAGGTCATAACAGAACAAATTCATCATTACCATCTCCATGCATGATGGATTCATTTTGTTCATTTTCATCTGCTCAAAACAATTGTCAAATCACAGCAATTCAGACATCCAAATGTTAGCATGATCAGTTTCCTCCCGTCATTTGATTTCCACTGGCGAAGAATCATGGGGCATCCGGACCCTTTAAACAGTGAGTCATGTTAGAGAGTAGAAACACATAGTTACGGCACTAGAACAATTTGTGGCTTATGCTGAACTTCAAAGAAACACACCATGGTGTGGAGGAAACAAGCATGGTCTAGACCATACAGTGACATTTGGGGTGCATAATCTTCTTGTCCAATCATATATTACCATCCAAATCATGGAGGGGGTCATATCCATGGAAGCTGCCAAAATGTTGCACTTTTTTTTCAAATTGACATGTTAACCACAAGAATGATTGCATACTCAGCATGTCAGCACACAAAACACAGCTGCCACACGCCAAAGCATGATTATATATGTAATGAGTTCAAATCTTCATAGAAATTGCCTTGTTTAAGATTGTCAATCTAAGCCCACCATAATAGTTCATAATTAGTAGACTTTAAGATTTCTCCACAAATTCATATACTGTGTGAGAACTATGAAAGAAGTTGTGTCCACCTTCCACCAATGGAAACTTACTACTTCTGTTTCAGATAGAGAGTTGTGGTTATGTAAAAGGGTTCCTCAGAAATGGATAGACAAGTTTCCATATTTCATAATTGCAGAACATGGGCAGAACAGAAAAAAGCTGCTGTAAAGCTTCCTAGCATCTATCAGAATTTATTGTTTTGAAAGTTAAAAGGATAAATGAAGCACCGGATATCGATGGTAATGATCAACAGCAATATCTCCATTAGTTCCATCCATGATGGTACCTGAAACAAATTCCAAAATCAAATCTAATTTAAAAAAAGGGAGGGGGGGGACTGAAGCTCTAAAACCTATTAATTACCAGGCTTATGAGTAAAAACATCCCAGTTGCTGAGGCCTTTGCCATGACTCAAGTAAGCTCCTTCAAACTGTGCAAAGGTGAAATAGAACAGAATGATATAAAAACACTTCAAAATACTCCCATGTATAGGAGAGAAATGGAGGCAACAAAACCTGATAAGAAGAAGAGGCAGTTCCAAAGAGAAAATTGCTTGGAAATGCTGAATTATCTGAACTCCCCTTGAGAAATATAGGATTGCAAGACACCATAAGCACTAGGAACCATAAGTCAAGCACAATGAAAGCATAACACCCTAACAAAAACTCCATAACACAACTCGGCAAAGAAAATAAAAGATATATATCAGAAATGTGAATTCCGTAAGGATTCAAACGAATAAACAAAGGAATTTATAGGACCCTTGAGACATCAATAGTGACCTGATACTATCAGCCAAAAGGGAATTACCTCCCTGCCATGTAAGCTATGTAGGGTTGGGCTAAAATACAAGTGAATCATGGCAAAAAATCAAGCTAAATAAATTATGTATAGCTAAAATCAAGCCGGGTTATAGCTATAAGAACATTGTTTCCTTGATATTATACAATAATGCAGACTTCATGTTCACTTGATGTGACAGATTTAAAAGTCATATTGATAACGATGGAATGCTACGTCAGGATATTGAATCATTGTATATATTAGTGTTGCTGGACAGGGAAAAAAAAACAGAAGAAATAAAAATATATTTAATTAAAAAAATGATTTCAAGATTAAAAAAGTATTTTTTAAAATACAATTTCTGTCGCACCACCAAAAGGCGCTAGAGATGTCTCCATCTTCTATCATAACCCATCGCTGCCGCGATCATGTAAGCAATAATGCATTGGATCCACCGAAATAGCTTTGCCAATGGCCTTTAATTACGAGAAGGTTCATGAGCATGAAAATATGACTACTGTGGTTAATCATGTGTTTAAGAGGTTAATTTGGATTGATTTAAATTTTTTTTTATCATTTTTTTTTTTTTTTTTTTTAATCACTTCTTAATCACTCTAGTGGATGCGAAGCTTATAGGCAAAGGAACCATCTGACTGTTATCATAATTAGTCCTTCTATGTTTGAAAATTTATAAATTAATCCCTTGTATTTGTTGACTATTATCTCATTTGTTTTTTTTTAATCCCAAATATATACCCATTGACCATTTAAGAGAAAAGAACATAATGGAAGATCAAAGAAAAACAAACCATTTTTTTTTAAGAACACAATGGTTGACAAGAATCAATCAAGAGACTAGCTCATGAATATACACTAATCTCATCATTCAAGTTGTAGATTTAATATGTTAATTTATGTTAACTCTGATCATTGTTTTTTAATTATTTTTTTAATTTTATTTTTTAATATTTAATTAGTTAAAATTGAGTTTAGTAATTTTTTTTATTATCACATCTTAAATTATTAAAACTCAAAAGTTTATCATGAATGGCTATAGCGGTGCCGAGCTTTAAGGCAAAGGAACCATTCGACCGTTATCATAACTTGGTCCTTCTATGTTTGAAACGAACATCAAAGAAAAACCAACAATTTTTTTTTTTAAGAATATGTTCAACAACAATCAATCAAGAGACTAACTCATGAAGAGGCTAGATTACAGGTTTCCAAACATGAAGGACTAAGTCATAACATCATTCAAAATAGAGGGACTAAAGAAGCAATTCACTCTTGTCTCTTCTGAATCTGAAGTCCACTTGACAACGAGTTAAGAACCCTAGCTAATCATATCTTCAGACAGCCAAGTGAAGCCTAGCTGAACGTTCACAGATGCAATGATAGGAGGGTGGGGCGGGACTGGACTGGACTGGACTGGACTGGGACCCCTAGCAGAAAATACCTAAAATAGCCTGTGGAGTTCCACCAACCACACAGATTTGCACTCTATCATGGCAGGCAATGCTCCAACGAAATTTTATTGTGGTGGCCTGTGATGTTTCCCCCTTCGTACAAGTCGGAACCACCTAGCCCCAGCCTACTAACTAGGATAGGGTATTGATTGTTTTTGTATTTTAAAAAAAATTTAAAAAATATTATTTATTTTGTTTTAAATTAATATTTTTTGGTTGTTTTTTTAAATATTATTTATTTATTTTTTTAAACAGTCGGTAAGGATGGGGAGCACAAGTGTCTAGGTGTGGGAATTTATGATGGTTGTTATAACATGTTTATTTGCCGACATTTTGTTATTAATTTTAAAGTTGGATTTTTATAATATTTATAAACTTATTTTATTAAAATTTTTATAATAATAATAATAAAAAATTTATCATCGAAGCTCTGGTATATCATTTCTTCTTTCTCTTTTCTTTTTTTTTAATGCCATTTTTTTTCTAACAATTGAATTCTTTTTTTTTTTATCATATCATGACCCATTAATTCTTAAAAATATGCAAATTGACTTTTGTATATATAAATTATAAAGAAAACATGCATATGAAATAAAATAAAAATTGTTGTAGAGGTAGCACCTTCACACACATGATACCTTTACCTTGCACAATTGATTGAATCATATCTATCACTTTCAATAAGGTCAAATCAACCGTCTACTTCAATTTAAAGGCACATAAGAATCTCAAGGCACACAAGAATCTTGGATCCAATTACGACTATTTTGAGCACGCGTTGCCTTTGCATTTTGTCAAATCACATCAACTGCTTTTAATAAGTTTATATCTTTCTGTAATTTTTATTTATTTATTTATTTATAAATTATTTCAATATTTTTTTTAAATAAAAATATAATTTTTTTAAAAAAACAACTGTTATCATAATACTAAATAAATTTTAATTAAATATTTATTTTTATAACTGTTTTTGCTTTTAGCAATAGAACGTATATTTATTTGTGATTGCTTTTATTCTTAATGGTGATGCTTATCATATTTGAAAATGTGGTTATCATGTTTGAGAATATAATTATGTAGTATTTTAAAATATTTTTTATTTATAAATATATTAAAATAATATTTTTTTATTTTTAAAAAAATATTATTAAATCATCATATCAAAATGATTTTAAAACATTAAAAAATATTAATTTTAAAAAAATAAAAATAAATTAATTTTTTTTTAAATCAAACAGGTTAGCAAAAAAAAAAAAAAACACAACGGTAAAAGCATAAATTTATGCTTTGCTGCAGAGGGTTGGCCCCTGTAACAAACACATAAGCAGAAGAAAAAATACACACCCTCAAAGTAAATGATAATGCAACCTAAGTTTCCGAATATGTTTTAAAAATATATTAGAGTTTAAAGAATATTAAATATTTTAATATATTGATAAATAAAAAATTCTAAAAACAAATCAAGGGTTTAATTCAAGCAAAAGTAAAAGTAAAAGGACCATGCATGATTTTTAGCCCTTCTACCTGAATACAAAAGGTGAAACATATCAAAAATAAAGAAATTGCTTTCATTATTATAATTCTGCTTCAAAACATTAAATTCTTTTATTCTTATACACTACAAGGCATTTTCTTCCGTAGAAAGTGAAAAGAGGAAAGGAAACTGTTATCTACTCAAGTCACAACTATTCCAAGTTCAAGCAAGCATTATCTCTCTGTTCTCTAACACCACAGTCCTAGTCTGTCTCGGCAAAGATAATCCTCTTGTTCACAGGATACACAAAAATTTTGTCTGTCAAAAGCATTGCCCAAGATTCCAGCCAAGCCTGCATCTTCATTTTTAACTCTCGTATCATCTGAAGTTTAAATCTTGGACCACTTCCTCTCACTGTTTTGCCTGCTCAGAAATATATCAGAACGTTGTTAGAGGTTTTCATGGTATCCACAATCTAACTTCAAGAATTAATATAATACCTTTAAAACTAAAGAAAGGAAGACCAGTGACACTTCAAAATCAATATGGTGTTCATTTTACCTGAAAATCTAATCTGACTTCAACCATGTAATCATTTTATATGCACACCAATCTTTTGTAGTCAATTTCTTGATCATAGAGTTGATTGTATGATCAATCTCTCAACAAAAGAAGTAACAAGGGAATGAGAAAGAAGCATGCTCAATTTGGTTTGTTTCCCTATTCCTTAATGGCCCTAAAGAAGATCGAAAGGCTACCTACGGTGATTTTGTCTCCATGCAAACAAGTTGGATAAGAAAAACACATGCATGAAGCAAATTTGCCCAAGTAAGACATCTGGTCCCACAAAAATCTGTATGACCAATCTAACTTAAATTGCATGGAGATGGGAATATACCTGTGAATAAAGGAAGGTGCCAAGAATTGCAATGGCAGCTCCAAGGGCATTGACTGGTTGAACAGGAGTGTGGAAGATGATGATGGAGGAGACTATGACGGATATCCGTTTCATCGTGTTTCCAATGCTAAATGTCAATGGAGAGATTTGATCCAGAGACATGTATGAAACTTGATTGTATAGGTGATAGAAAATGCTTTGCGCCGCCACCCACCTGTTTCAATTCAGAGCCGCAGAAATTATAATTAGCAAAATGTCAGTAAATTGTTCTCGATTTTGCAATAGATTAGTGCCACTAAAGAAACCATCACATCAAGCTTGCTACTTCAGTTCTTCAAAACAAACTGGAAAGGGGAAATGAACATGCCCTCTGAGAAAAGTGTAAGAAAATGAAAGGAGATTTTAGATGTTAAATCTCTGGTAATAAGAAAACACTACAATATCCAAGCGAAAATATTTGCAGACACAATCTTAGAAACTTATCAATGTCTTCAAGTAACATGCCAGTCACTGTCACCAACCAAAATCAAAGCTAATCTTTACTATATACTAAAAATAAAAATAAAAGATAGTAAAAAGAAATCAAAGCTAGTCTTTTCTATCTATTATCAGATATCAAATAACTTTTTTACAGCTATTGTAAATATCACATGTAAATACTCAATATACTTAGCATATCTGCCTTTTACATTCAATGTGTTTTGCCTGCATAAAAAAAGACAAGCAAGTATGGTGGCAAAGAAAAACTTGACATGTTCATGAAAGTTATAGGCAATTGTAGTTACCAAACAAAATTGGGTCCAATTTGAGCAAGAGCATTTTGCCAGCCAGCAGCCCACATTTGAGGCCCTTCTACCACAATTGCGAATGGAGTGAGTATCAACAGAGACAACATAGACAAACAAGCATAGTAGTTCATTCCACTAACAGACTTCCCACTCATCCCCTTCTTCGAGAATATGTTCCGAAACACAAATGCCAAATTCGATATCATAGCCCCCATAAAACCTGAAAAATATAGCAGCATAATTTAGAACTCGACCACTAAAACCCATAAAAGTTTCCAGTTATTCAACAAAATATAGCTCTATATTGTTATTAAAATCGTATAACCTGAGAAGTGATCTTACCGGTCATGTTGAAATTGAGCTCAGTAGCAGCTGATAGAGCACAGCCTCCAATAATTGGTAGTAGAGACAAATAAACTGGCAGGGGGAATGTCTCACCAAGCAGAAACTTTGAAACCAAGACACTGAAAGCAGGCTCGCCACTCTTGATTATGTGAGTGAATGAGACTGCAACTTTAGACATGCTCACAGTTGCAGCCACATGCCCAACTGTATGTGCCACAGCAACCTAAACACCAAACTCATAAATCAGCATTTCATAAAACCAAATTCAAACATTTCTCGCCCAAAATTTTTGCTCTGCTATATGAAAGACTGAATCTTGCGTCAACTAAGACGGTTTTATGATCATATCTTCAACAATTTCAATGTTTCCATGTTCCAAAATAACACAAAATTCACTAACCAAATTCAAACTTCTCATCTTTTCCTCCACATTCTCAGCAACCAAAAAGGACTTGAATACATTAAGACTGAAATTTTATGCAGCGTATGTTTTCATGTCCCAAAAATAACAAAATTCACTAACCAAACTCGAATTTCTAATCTTTTCTACAAATTCTCAAAACCAAGCAAACAAAACCCATAAAAAACAAAGGGCATAAAAGACTTACAGGGAACAGAGTCTTCCAAAACTCAAAATCAGTCTTAGGAGCATCAGCAATCCTTGTAGCCCAAGAAATCAGCATCATAAGAGACCCACAAGCAAGTGAGAGTGTAGAAGTAAGCCAAGGGTAAGGAAAAGCATTCAGGACCTTCTTGTTATAAATATTGAAAACCACATTCAAAGCCCACCAAGTAGCAAAATATAACCCAATTTTAATCTTTTGAGTTGCATGCTCATCTGATAACTCAATGTTAATATCTAGTGGCCTTGACCTATCAGCCTCATATGCATTACAAACTGTAACAGGCTTTTCTTGCTGGGTTTTTCTTGAAAATGAGAAACTCTCAATTGAAGAAATGTGAAGTGGTTTTTGTGAAATCTTATCAAAGCTCAGGCCTTTTTGTGAGTTTTGGATAACGGGCAGTGGAGAAAATTTCAAAGCACTGAAAGATGAATGCTTTCTTGGTATAGGATTAGTCAAAGAAGTGAAAGCTAATTTTGATTGGTTTAATGAAGACATCATTGTGTTATTCATGTTTCAAGACTTATAGCAAGAGGGTTGTGTTTTCAAATGCAAAAGGGTCTTCAAAGAAAACACTAAAAAAAAAAAAAAAAACAAGAACTTTGTTGTCTAATCGAAACAAAACCCAAGAATATATATGTTTTTTGGGTTGTGTTTTTTGCTAACCTCGGAATCTCAGAATATGAGCTTTGTTTTAGTGTTCAAGCGGATCCATTGAGGAAGGGAAGAGGAGAGGAGGTTTATATAGGAGGGAAGTGAAGAAGGAGCAATGCAAGGAAGGACACAGAGTGGTGACAGCTGTTTGATATTTTGGTATTACTTGAAGATACTTTGATTTGTTGTGTCTTTTCATGCTCTCCAAGTTGCTACTACTTTGTGCAAACCAGAGACACCAATGCTGTGAAAAGGAGAGTTATTTTATATATATATATATATATATATATATATATATATAATGAATTATGCAAAGAAGGTATTTATATTATAAATGGTATTATATCATAAAAAATATGGCTAATTTTTTTATTGCATGTGTTTGTTGATTAGAGAATGTTTGGGAACTTCCTCAAAAATTCATTTTTTTTTGTTAAAAATTAAATTTTTTTGTGTTTTGAATCGTTTTGATATGCTGATATCAAAAATAATTTTTAAAAAATAAAAAAAATATCATTTTGATATATTTCGGCATGAAAAACACTCTAAAAAATAGCTACAACTACACTCCCAAACAACCTTATCTAATTGTTAATTGTTATTTTAGTATAATTGGATTCGATATAAGTTGTGAGTTATATATATATATATATATATATATATATATATATATATATATATATATATATAATAAAAAAAATAATACAATCTAAAAATTATTTTAAAAAATAATATATTTTCATGATTCATATATTTCATATACACATAAAAAACCAAAAAGAAAATAAGATTAGGATTTTAATATGATTGGATTGCTTGCAACTTGCAAGTGTTAAATGTTATATACAATTTATCAAATCATACCATTATTTTTTTAAAATTTCTTGAATTGTGTTATTTCCTCTATTTTTTAGCTATGCTAATTTCAAAAAATAACTCAGTATTTATTATTGCAAAAGCATGTTTTGAAAAAGGAATGTTGTAGAATACCAATTAGTGTAATGTTGTTATATAAAATACAAGAAGACTAAGAAAGAGAATAGAGCTTTTTTCATGAACATCACATGAATTATGTAAAACGAAATAGGCTTAAAAATCATGTATGGTCCCTCTACTCTGTTTTTTGTTTTTTTTTTTCATTTGATAGAGGATTGTTGTACAAATCGGATATCCAATTGATAAAAAATAAAGGTTGGGGACCAACTTGTGAACCTTAGGAAAACATCTTCCCGTTTGAACCAAAGAGTCTGTGGATTTTCTATTCTGATTTTATTTTATTTTATTTTATTTTATGGGAATATTCGTGGCAGCTAGAATCACTATCAAATATGCTTTTCGTGACCAAATTCTTCAACCTTCCAATTTTCCAAGTTAACCTTTGATTCAAATTTTGGATTTTCTTGAGTGATTGTAGGCAATTCAAAATTCTAAAATCTAGAGAATTCTACTTATTTTTTCATTGTTTTAAAATCTAGATCTCCAGTCAACCCTCTGTTTGAACTTGTTTAGGTAGAAAAAAAATAAAAATAAAAAATCTAGTTAATCCAGTTAAAAATTCAAATTAATCCAGGCAAAACACAATCATCTATATGTTGACTTTTATTTTTTAATGAAAAATTTCTAGTTAAAATAAAATTATTTTAATAATTATTTTTTAATATTTACATTCTCGACTCATTACCTACCAACTTCTCCTCTCTTAAACTTTGAAAACTATGCATATTTTTCCAGTTGATCTATCTCCAAAATCCAACTGTACACATAATTTGAACATTGAAAATGTCAATTGGATTAAAATTCTCCACCAAAAATCTCTCAAGTACTTCATTTTGGTCAGCATTTCCCCTCCCCCACTTCACAACTTGGACGTCATTGATGTAACTCATGTCCAAGAAGTGCCAATTTTTGTGATACCGCAACAAAATTTGCAGCCGTTCCTTTTCCTTTCATGGTGGGGGGAATGGGATCGAAGACTCAGCAATCAATAATTGAAATAAAACCAATGCAAATATCGTTCACCGATCTCCAAGAACATGACGAATCAAAGCCACCAGAGATCGATGTAACTATTCAGACACGTCTTTAGCCCTTACAAATTCTGCACCGCTAGTTTCCTCCAACAACTCTCCAGCCATGAACATAAAACGACAATGCCTTGAGTTATGTTCATTGATTTTGAGCAAAATATCCCTGATGGAAAGACACACACCTGGCTTCTATTTGGTTGGCAAATGTCTATGATTCTTGTCACCTTGTGTTCATTGCATGTGTTGATGGTGATTTCCAATGTTTCCCATGCTTTTCATGGACGGATGGAGATTTTTTAAATAAAGAAAATAAAATCTTGATTTAATTTATTTATACGCGACTAGGATGATTTTGTTATTGGGAATTTTGTTCTAGTTGTTGGAAAACAAAATTTTCAATAACATTTTTTAAAAAAATAAGGAAAACAAAACCATTGATGTAACTCATCCTACTCATAATGCAAAATTGGAAATTAGAAATTTTGTTTAGATTTTTTTTGTTAGTTCTAACCTTACTACGTACAAGATTTAAATTGAGTTAACTCGAGTTTATTAAAATAATTTTATCTAAAAAATTTAAAAATTTTAATTTAAGATTTGACAAGATTACGGTTTACCCATTAGATAAATTAGATAATACTAATTCAACATCCTCTATTTTTTTAAAACACAACCCAAGCGAAATATCAAATTAACAATTTAAAAATTATAATTTAAATTTTTTAACAATTTAAACACAACCCAAGCGAAATATGTAACTAAAGATTTTCACATCAAAGAAACTGAGAGGTAATTATTTAAAAAAATCATAAAGAAACCCAATTCACCCATTTTTTACTAGAAAAATCCGAAACCAGTTCATATGATATTAACACGAGTTAAAAAAAAAAGAAATAAATAAATGAAAAATAGACCCCGTATAGTCATACAGACAGCCTCCAATACCATTACTAGGATCATGAAATATTGGTGTTTGGTAATTGCAGGAGGCATCTCACCTTCATGCTCGTGCAAGACATTACTTGTCCCTCCCCTTTGACTTTCATGGAGGGGTCAACCTAACCTTCCCAACAATATAATTCTCCCTTGATTTTTTTTTCTTTTTTTTTTAAGGCTGATCGGGATAGTGTTATTATTCTTAATAATGATAAGAGATTAAAGCAGCTCTATTTTAGATGTCTGTCCATGCCTTCATGCTGCATGCAGTCAAATTTCTCTCTTTGGAAACTTAAAAGGCATATTCTTTTAACCATAGTTATTAAACTAAATTTGAGGAAAACGCACCTAGTTCATGATCAGGTTATTTGAATTAATTAATTTTAAAAAACAAATAATATTATTTTGATTTTTTTCAATTATGAATTAATAAGTGCAACTCATTAGTTAAATAAAGTCAAATCATTAAATTAAAAGCCAAGATGGTCGGGTCCAGAATTGAACCGGATTAGAATCTAAAAATAATAGTAAATATACTAGTTCTTTTATAAGTCTAAACTAACAATTACTGGTAACCCGATAGAATATAATATGTTTCACATCTATAATATACTTTTCTACGTGCATTACATAAATTTAGCCTCCCTAGATTTTATTCTTTTTTATTGCTTGTCAACAATATATTTAGTTTGGAAAAGAATTAAATTGATAATTTTTTAGTGTTTTTTGATTTTTTTGATGTATTAATATAAAAAATAAAAAAATCTAAAAAAAATTATTTTAATATATTTTTAAATACAAAATATTTTTTAAAATCACTCTTAACTATACCAACAAACACACACTTCATCTTGATGCTTTGCATGGGGTAACATAAAATGTGTCATATCTACAAAATCAAATAACATTATATTACAAAATAAACTTGATTTAGGCCTCATTTCACATTGTAGTCCAATTATATTTTTGAAGTTTTTAAAAAATATTATTTTGATGTATTTTTAAATAAATATAACTTTAAAAAGTAATTTCTACTACACTCAATATAATTAAGAAGAAGAAAGTGCATTCAATTTCTTCTTGTTAAATCATATCCCAATTAATTGTAGGCTTGAGAGTGGACTGAAAATATACTTTATTGCTTAAATAAGATACATAAAAAAATGAATAAAAATTAAATTTTTTTTATCAAATATACTTAATTATACCTTTATATAAATAAATAAAAAACGATTTAGTTTATCAATGGTTTATTGGAGTGGTTCATGATATATACTTAACATCCCAAAACAAAAATAAATAGTAAATCCAATTAGTACAAACCTTTGCAGTATGATCATCTGTTGGAATATCTGGACATATTGGTGTTTGGTGATGGTAAGAGGCACGACCTCATCATGCACGTACAAGTATTAGTTGTCCCTTGGAGTTTCTTGGAGGGCTGGGGTCATGCTTTGAGCTACCTAACCTTCCCCAGAATATATTTGGCTCTTGTTTTTGTTTTGATGCTTCGTTTCTTCATGATCTCTTTGTTTCTTCTTGGATGATATCTGTGATATATACTTTTACTGTGTTAGTACTAGGAAACTGAATATGTGTGCAGGAGATTCATACTGATATTATTAGACTATTCAAAAACTGGCAAAAATTATGGAAATAAATCCCTCGTCTGAGATTTTCCATTCAAGATTGTGGCATTAATGATATGAATTCTGCAGAAAAAGTCCTACTTCGTGATTTATTCCAGTAAATCTAATGGGTAGCAAAATCTCATTTACACTCATGAAGATATAATAAACATTATTTTGTTGCTCAATCTAGTCGATGAAGTATATATTATCTTATTATCAAATGGATCTTCAATTATTTAACTTTATTATTGATTTTGTCCCAACAATAAATTTCTAATAATTTTTTCCTTACAAAATCTCCACACAACATCATTTTATAGCATAAAATATGCAGATTAAATGGAAATACTAACCAGAACTGAGAAAATTGAGGATATGCTAGGGTTTCACTACTATTCATGACCTTAACGACCTTCCATGGAAGTCCAAGGGACAGCCAATACTTCCACATGATCGAAAATCACATGCCTCCTAGCTACCATTACCAAACAACAATGTGTCATATACAACTCCACCAAACATAAACGTATGATCCTTTTATATGTTACGTCGGTCACAATTTATAATATTTAGCAATTATTATTGAAAAAAAATAGTTTTAATATATAATCATTAGATACATTTAAGACCTAATTAAAAATGAGATTCAAGTTAAGATTTTATATGCTACAATTAATTGATTGATTATAAAAGTGATAATTTTGGAATGGTGAATTCTCTAAAATAACTATAAAACTAAGATTTGTTAAGTGATAAAATGAACATAATTACGATAAATAAAGAATTCTCTAGGAAGAGAACTAAGTGGATAATATTATTATGGTAAAAATACCGACTAAATAATTTAAAATATCATGTTTAATAATTCACAAAGTAAATCTGATAACTTTTTATTATAAAAGGTTTAACGCTAAAAGCTATTTATTTTAATAAAATGATATTCTAATTTATTTTTTCTCAGTAATTTTTATTTTTTATGTCTTTATATATTGATAAATCAATATCCATTAATGCGAATATATAATGATTAAAAAAATGCTTTTGACATGGTATTTATAACTTCAACAAGTTATGACCATAGCATATGTCATGGTGTGTTGTTGAGGCATGTAGCCACCTAAAGTTAGGTAAAAATCTAGAAACAAAACCTAATCTTGCTCATAAACCACCAGGTAAGGAGGTATACCATAAACGTATGATCCTTTTGACAAGAAGGTTGTTTATTTTGTTTAAATTCATTGAAAAATCATCTAATTTATTTTTGTGAATTATAGCCTTTAATGTATTTTTAAAAGTTGAATTCAATGATTTCTAGAGATATACATGTTCAAGAAAAGAAAAGAAAATTAGATTCATGTTCAATTTGTTCCATATCTACAATTTCCTTAAATTAAATTCATTCAAATAATACACAATAATCAAATCAAACCATCAAAATAAGAAAAAGATAGACATATAAATATTCATTCACGAAAGACAAGAAACAATTATGGTTATTATTTTTTTTTATCATGTGCATAAGTGTAAACCTATCATAAAAATCAATCCTTCCACATACATGCTTAAATTAATTATATTTATAAAATATGACAAAAAACAACTCAATGTTACAAAATTAATCTAGGTTAAATTTTATGTCATATTAATTATTTACACTTTAGATATATTATTAAGAAATTTAGAAAGCCTAATCTAAAGTATATTAACTTTTAACATTAAAGTTCATGCCTTCTTAATTTAATCTACATATAAATAAAATTTTATTCAATTCAATTTTTCAAATCATGATTAGATGTAATTCAAACTTAAAATTAACAGGAATTGAAATTAGACTTTCAATTTGGTGCCAATTAGTCTCAAATCAAATTATAAAAAGATCTAATTAAAATAATTAGAAGTTGGGGATGGATCTATAATTATAACTTGGACTTCATGGAGGGAGAGTATAATAGCCTTGCTAGAGTGTACACTAAGCATTTAGTAGGCCTGTTCATGGTTCGGTTTGGTCTGAATCATAAAAACTAACCGAACCGAGTAACTTAAATTTTTTAAAATTCAAACCGAATCGAATCGAATTCCGGTTCAAACCGAATCAATTTGGTTTGGTTAAATTTGGTTTTCTGGCTTTAAAACCAGGAAACCTAATCCCCTGAATTCCTAAAATCCATAATGACAAACATGAAAACTATACAATAGATTTCCTTCACGAAAGGATATTTTGCATCACATGATCCCCAATAGCTCCATTTCAATTCTTAATATATAATAATAAACAAAAAACCAAACCTAAGAAAATCCCAGCACTTAGCAACATGAACATAATTAATAAAAAAGTCAATCCTCCAATGAAATTCTAGTTGAAGAAGAAAGTTCAACGAAATAAATCAGTCAAAATCAGACAAATCTAACAATGCGATCAAAATGGAAAGGAGAAGGACGACGAATGGACTTTGTACTGAGAATTGAGCTCTTCTTTGAACTTAGGGATTTCACCCTTCTTGGTTGTTGAGAAATACTTTGAATTGTGACCGCTCATGCCTACCTACTTGTTTGGCTCTGTAAATTTGCAAATGGTGAAAGACAGACGTGCGAGCAAGAGATAGAACATAGACCGAAACGTGAAGTGAAGAGAGAAGCAAAGAGATGGAGATGCGGGTTTTTGTTCTGCTTGAGAAGAGAAGACTAGTCTGGGCAGCGGCTTTTCATGTAATGTTATTAGGGTTAGGTTAACTGTAGACTGTAGTATTTATAAGTATTTTATTTTATGGTTGGTGACTTAGTTTGGTTTGGTTCATCGGTTTCTGTTGTAAAACCGAAACCGAACCGAACCGGCAAGATTTTATGGTTTTAAAAATTGGTTTAATCGATTTTCCATCTCGGTTCGGTTTTCTCGGTTAATTTTTTATCGGTTTTTTCGGTTTTCTCAGTTAATCGATTTTTTTGAACACCCTTAGCATTTAGAATGCTACTCATGCACATGGAAACTTGTTGAAGGTTGGATAGGGATGGATTCATGTGGCGGTGGACAGAGTAGAAGTGGATGATGCTGATTGTCTAGCTTACTTTAGCAAAATATGTTTTATAAAGTGCAACAATAAACTAAATTATGAAAATAAATCTAACAATCTAAATAGTTTTTTTTTATTAATTTTCTAACATAATAATATATACATCAAAAACTTTCAAACTAAGGCTAAAAATTTTGAAGTAACAAATCAGTTTATAATGCTAACTAAACAATTATGAGAAAGAAGAAAGGAAGCCTTCCATAATGGTTTATATATATAAAAAAAACTTTTGAAATGTTAGTAAATTTCTTTTTAAAGTTAATAAATCTCTCTATTTATATTGTACATTGATTGAAAGTTGTCGACTAAGCATAAACTTTAATTTGTAATTAGCTACAATAAGAAATGTTATGAAGCAGCGATATTTTTATCAAGATTTTTTTTCATGCTAGGCCTGGAATTTACTAAATCCTTGGCTCACTCTAAGCCAAGGGTAGAATATTTTTTTAAAACATAAAAAACATGTAAAATCATTATTAACATGTTTTCTAACAGAAAATAAATTCAATCACAAACTCAAAATTTGATGCACATTGGACAACATATTTTATAAATATATAGATAATGACATATTAATTAGATGATTTTTTAAAAAAATACTGAAACAATAAAATATTGGATTGACCTGGAACAACCTTAATTAATTTACAAAACTCGTTATCTATGTCATAAGATCTTGATAACCCTATAAAAAGCAAATCAAAATAAATTATGAAATCCAATTCTCAACAAACCAAATATTGAAGGACGGAAAATAAATTAAAAATATTCAATTAAAAAAAAGTACAAAAAAAAACGAATCAAGTTAACTCGGGTAAACTCACAACTTGAGTAATAAGAACTGGATTAGCCTATAAAAAGAAAATTGAAAAAAATAACACGAACTAAGATCTATTTTTCGGGTCACGACTTCATATAAATAAAAACAAATTCCTAAAGCATAATTCTCAAGTAACTAAATATTGAAGGATAAAATTAAAAAAAATATCCTGAAAAATGACCTGAGTCGACCCAGACTAACCTTTGAAATCCTCAGCCCAAGTCATGGAACTAGGATTATCACATAAAAAACATGCAAAAAAAATAATCACAAAGTCCAATACCCAAACAACTTGATGTTAAAAAATAAAATTGAAAAATATATAAATAAATAAAGAACAAAAAAAAAAACATTCAAAATAATAAAGACTAAATTTGACATAAAAAAAACCGACAACTCACTCTGGTATTTTTGAAAAGGCAAATGCATAAATTGAAGAGATGAAAGAGAAAAAAGAGAAGAATAAAGGAAAAAGAGTGGTTGGCGAGAGCTACAACACATCTCCTCAACTATCACGTGTCGTCAAAAAATAAAAGCCTCACCGAGACGATTTCAACATCATCAAGAAAAGTAACATTTGGAGATAGGTGGATTCCGCATGCGCGGCCAGAGTACAACATCCTACTTCAAATGTTGGTGTTCTATTTTCACATTGCCTATTGAATTTAATCTTTTACCTTGTAAAAAATGAGGCTAATCATTTTTTATTCAGTTTCAAATTTGGTTCCAAAATATTTATAGAATTTTACTTTCTATAATCAATAATCAATCATATTTGAATTCTAAAGACTAAAAAGAAAGTACTACAATATCCCTTCTAATTACTAGGTCAACTGATTCTGAAACGTAGTATTTATTGTATTAATTAATTATGAATAAAAATAAGTTGTTGAAATAGTGGTTTAAATTTGATGAGTGTATTTGAAATATTATTACAGGACTAAGTAGTAGAAAATAAAATCCCATTATTAGTACATTATTTCCGTTCATCCTATGGTATTGGATTAGTGTAGTGTTATTAAGCATGGTTACGAATTATACTTGAGTTGTGAATAAATGAAACTTGTGGATGTGGAGTGAAAAATAAATAAAATTATTATGGATTGGGAAAGACGAATCTGCTCATGGCTTGGGATAAACTAGCTTCTTCTACGTAAATTGACTCAACGCAGAAAGAATGGAACATTGCCTGCATTCTGATTATGAGATCTATATAGGGAAGGAACCTATTGCTAAAAGAATAATAGCTTTTTGAAGTATCTATATTCTTTATTTTTTTAAAATATTTATATTGATTTTATTTGCATATTTATATCATAAAATTTGATAAATCAAATATCTCTCTTAGTTTTATTTCTCGAAATACTAACATGATAGTTTTATTTGATGGGAAAAAAAAATTTCGAATAACGAAGAAGACAACACCACCCTTTAATAATATATTAATTGTAAGAAACGATGCGGGAATATAAAATTCAAAAAATAACAGGCGACTTTTCATTAAACAAACATTAATATTTATTTATATTAATAGAAACTATGGAGGCTTTTTTTGTTTTTTTTTGTTAGTTTCTTTCATTTTTGCTCTTTCATGCATGTGCATGGAAGTTATTAGCTTCTCTAGCCTTCCCTAGATAGACAGTTGAAGCTTGCCCAGTGATGAAGCCGTGAAGTTTGATTGGTGACCTTTTTTCATTAAATATTTATTTTTGTATAATTCTATTCTTGTTAATTACTATAATTAATTATTAGAAAAGATTCAAAGCACCTCATATCACTCCATAACATATATTATTATTATTATAAAACACACTGAATTTAAGTGATTAAAGCGCACACATTATTATTATTCATTGACACAAACAAGATACATAGAGGGATCGCCGCCTTGATTGCATAAATACCCACAATATCAGAAGGCATCGCCCTTTCATGCTACAACCTCCATAGAAGGGAAGCATGTCAGGAGCCAGCCTTGTAATGTGAGTGAATATATATGGTAGCCTAGCAAGCCAAACCAAAAGGTACATACGTATTACATCTTAGTATCCAAGTGGGCGGGAACATGCATGCATATAATTAAGCTCTTTCGAACTCTTTATTCCTCAATACAGACACCAGTAAGGGCATGCATGTTCTGTGATGTTGGATATGTTTAGTAATCATTAGAACGAAGGTAAATATCAACAGTAGCGTTGACAGTGGGCAAAAGTTGGAGGTAAAAATCAGGGTTTTCGCTGGCAGGATCTTTTTTCTGATAATTGATAGTCCATTTCGCGGTGCTGGATGAAGTAACCTGTAGAGTGACGGAGAAGGATTCGTACTGTTGCAGCAACGCTCCTTCCAGCACTTTGTAGGTGATTTTCCTGGAGCGGTCGTCAACGGATTCAACTACATACTTGATTTTCTCCGCAGTGTCTGATCATAATTGAAAAAACAATGCCCAATCTTACAAGTGTCTAAGTAATTTCAACCAGAATCTAATCTATTATAGCTAGAATTCAAATCATTTAATGTATGGATCAGCACTGTAATATTGTTATTGCATCCTTAATTAGTAACGTACGTACCACGGGAAGACTCGGAAGACAGGATTTCAATCATTTTGCGGGAGCCAACAGTATTAACCCAGCTTTTGTTACCGTCAGCGAGTCCTATTGTCTGCACAACAGAACCGCAGACATTCGGTAAGAAGTTTGCTTGTTTCTTGAAGAATTTATAGAAAGCATCAGTAGAGCATTGAATTGGTGTTTCCACGACTTTTCTGCAAAGGCGAGCCATATCTTTGATCTTTTGTAGACTAGTAAGTAGCTAAGAGACCTCCTTGGTTAGATAACTGACAAGGAGTGAAGAAATGCAGTGAAGGAATGTAGAGTCCTCCTTGGTATTATATAGAAGAAAAGCCCAGCGTTAACCCTCTTGTTATTCATCTTTTGTCTAGCCAATAGGTCATTTTCACATGTCACCTTTCACACAGTTGTCGAAATTTAGAATGCATTCCCACCAGTAGCTCATGTTCACACGATACCTTTTAAAGCAATAATATGGTTCTGATAATTGAATGTTATTTGTAGTTTTATTAAACAATTTTCCAACGATCTTATGGCTAAATTTTTACTTATTTATTAATTATTTAGTTTAATATATTTTGTTGTTATTTAATTTATAACTTTTTTAATACAGTACTTTTTTTAAAAAAAAATTTAATATGCACATTCTAAGTCAGATTTTAATCAAAATAGATATTTAGCCGTTGTTTCTTTACAATAAAAATAATTATGGCTTAAGAGGTTGTTGCTCCTACAATTGCTGCAATGACAAGTTCTATTATAGCAAGGAGGATTCCATCATTATCTTATGTGATTTATGATGAAAAACCTGAAAACTTAATAGTTTAAACTTTAAAAGGTCGCAATAAAATATGTAATTTTATTTAACCATCTTAAACTTGAAAAAGTTCTTAACTGAAGATGCGTCAAAGCTATTAGATAATGAATCTAATACCACTATTGTGGTAACTATGGATGAATTGATGCTATGCGATTTTGTATGCAAGAACTACATTTTGAATGGAATGGAGAATACATTTTATGATGGGTAAAGTTGCATTAATAATGTAAAGGTACTATAAGAATATTTTGGTTAGAAGTACAAAGCTGAAGATGCCACTATGAAAATATTCATAGTCAATTAAACTATTGACTTTAATATGGTTAATTCAATGTCTATAATTAGTGAAGTTTAAGAGTTTCAACTCATCTTACATGATGTTCTTGCCCAGGGGATGGTTTTGAGTGAATCTTTCTACGTGGTTGTTATTATTAAAAAATTACCACTAACTTAGAAAAATTTCAAGAACTACTTTAAATATAAGAAAGAAAAGATGGTAGTTGAAGACATTATTGTAAGGTTGAGGATAGAAGATCGGCGACAAGTTTTTCAAGAAGATTACCAACTCTTATTTAATGACCTTTGGGAGAATTTAATTAAACAACTAACAAAGTCTCATATTAAAAACCAAAATAAGAAGGGAAAATATATTGCTAAGAGATTTAGTGGCAAATACTTTATCTACAATAAGACTAGATATCAAGCAAAAGGTTGTAGAAATAAGTCTTAAGTAAGGTAACTTTAAGAAAGAAAGGGCAACTCAAGCCAATGCCATTGAGATTGATGATCTTTCGAATGAAGTGTCAGAGATATATGGCTAGCTACAAAGTCAATCTGATCAACAATCCTGAGTAGTGATGGATTGAATAGTGTTACAAGAGATGTTTATACTGAGATGAGGATGTTCTCCACTTACAAAGAGATTGATGATGAATAACTTTACAAGGAAAATTCATCAACCTTAAAAGTACTAGGTGTTGGAAAGGTTATTATAAATATGACTTTCAAAAAGCTTTCCAGCCTCAATAACGTGCTTCATGGTATCGATATTAGAAAGAATTTAATATATTGCTCATTATTAAGTGAAAATGGTTTTTGGGTGGTCTTTGAAAATTATAATTTATACTAACTAAAAGTGGGATGTCTGTAGAAAAAAAGGGTATCTTTGTGATCACATTTTCAAAATGAATGTAATGACTATTGTAATTAAAGATAAGATTGATAATAATAAGAATACCTCTTATCCTTACTTTCTTAAGTACTTTGATCGATATGTAGCATAACATGTTATAATATGTGAATTATAATTCTATATAAATATTAATTAATCTTGAATTATTACTAATTATGGTTCTTGAGAAAAATAATAAGTGTGAAGTTTATACATAATCAAAATTCACAATTTTTTTTTAAAAACAATTGAAAGATGTAGTGAACCTTTAGATTTAATCCATTCAGATAATAGTTATTTATAATTTAAGGAAACTAGAAGTGGAAAAAAAAATTGCATTACTTTTTATATATTATTGTACAAGATGTTAATTTACCTATATGCTAAAAAACAAAGTTAAGACTCTTAAGATATTTAAACATTAAGAAAAAAGTTAAAAACCAACTTAAAAAAAAGAAGATAAAGGTAAGAAAAATAGATAAAGGTGGAAAATATAAAACATCATTTGATGAATTATATTTCTAAAATGGTATTATTCACATAACTAGTGCTTTTTATTCATATAATCAAAATGGCATTGTAAAGCAAAAAAAACTAAATTTAAAGGAAATGATGAATGTTATATTGATAAGTTTGAAAGCACTTTAAAACTTATAAGAAAAGGAAATTTTGACTGCTAATTCTATGTCACATGAAGTTAGAAAAGACACCATATTGGTTGTAGAAAGGTAGAAGACCTTCCAATAAAAACTTTAAAGCGGGGAGGTATTTTGAAAAGTAGTAATACTTGATCTTAAAAGGGTCAAGATAAGACCTGAAACTATGAATTATGTATTTTTGGATATGCTTACAATAGTAGTGTATTTTAATTTCTTATACCAAAGTCAAGTATTGAAGATTTTTATCTGAATACAATAATAGAATCAAGGAATGATATATTCTTTAAAGACATGTCTTCATTTAAAGAAGCGTAAAAAATCCATTTATTTAAGAGGATGAGTGAAGCAAGCTTAAGTAGTCATCATCTAATAAAATATGATGAAGTTGAGCTGAGGAGTAAAAGAGAAAAATTGACACGAATTCTTAGTCTTAATTTTCTAGTATACTTGTTAAAAAAATAAACTTCAAAACTATTCTAAGGTAATATCTCTATTGAAAAGAGACTGTTAATAGTGAAATTGAATCCAGTATTTATATAGAAGGTTTTGATCAATCAAAACTTGTTTTATTGTATTCGAACGATATAAATAGCCTAATAGTTAAGTATTGGACCTAATAGAAAGGTCCAAGCCTAAAAAGATATCTGGTCATGTTAAATAACCTGGATGATAGGAAGGCCCTTAACTTTTTATTTGATCGTTTGATAGGGCTCATAGTTTTTCAAAAGACTCTACAAGCCTGGATCTATAGCGAGTTAGGTAGCTATAACCATTTTAGGTTGGGAAGGTCTTCAAATTAGGCATAGAAGTTTCTATTTCTATGAATTTGTTACTTTCCTAGTTAATTTTAGATTTTTATCTTGATTTAAAAAATGTGTTATTTTCGTATTTCAATTAAAATTAGAATCATAATTATTCCTATCCCGTAAATGTTAGTTTAAGGTCTATTTAAAAGAGTTTTAACTATGTTTTAAGGGAAAACATCTAGAAATAATTATTCAAAAATAAGAATGCAAATTAGGATTTCCATGTGATCTCTTCTTCAAAAAAATTATGCCTTATTCTTTAATTCCTATTCCTTAGGTCTAGCTAAGCCAACTGATATTAGAACACAACAATCCTTTATAGTATGTTGTTGTGAGCTTTTAACTAATCATGACTAGAAAAGATCACAAGATAGGTCGTCTTCATATAGGAGGTGATGAAAAGTTTCCACATTAAGAATAAGATGTCCAAAAGCGTGACAATAATAAACCAAAAATTAACTAGCTAACTAGTAGAGAAAGACATGTTGAGGCAAGTTATAGAACTAACTCATCAATTGTTCTGGAGAAACCTAGATCATAAACAGAGTGATCATGCACCTATAACCACTTTTGAGAACCCATTTCTAATTTGTTAGTAGAGGAGGCATCCTTAAGATGAATATGATATTAAAAGTGGAATTGTTTTTAGATACTAGTTCTTTTATGGATTGAAATCAACTATTAAAATTCAATGAGGAATAAGCTCAAGATACCATTAAGCTTAATGGTTATAGAAATCCTTTTTTTTATATATAAAAATTTAGATTTATAAGGATTTTCTTATGAAAAAAAGAATTATTTTGATACTCCAAAAGAGTTTTTTAGAGTTAATTTTAAAAACATCAAAGTAGTAAACATTTCAAACCACAAAGAAATCAATGGACCAACCTACCATTTCTTGCTAATAATCAAGTGTCCAAAGTTTATACTTGAACAATTTCAAGGTGGTTTTGGTATGGTAAAAAAAGGTGTATTGCTAAAAAAAAACATCCTAGTTGCGGTCAAGGACAATAACATTATACTAGATTTTGAATTCAATGTCGATTAAGAGATTTCAGTTTGGCATGTGCATTGGAGAATGATACAAAGTCCTATAAAGAGGTATAGTGTGTGCCTATTTTAAGGCCTATTCCAAATTTATTTGTACTACTAGTTCAACCAAGACAACATCTTAGTGGTTGTTGGCTAGCAAACCTAGTAACTAGTTTAACTAATGTAACCATAACTATTGGTGATGGATGGGAAAATGATTGCTAGTGAACTACTTTATGTTATACTTACACTAAGAAAGAAGATAAAAAACACGGTTATAGGTTTAATTTCTTAAATACGATCAATTATAGGTTCATCTTTGCATACATTACTTGCACCAAGAATAATTTGAACTCAAGGAAGAGTTCTTTTGAACATAGGGAGGTTGTTATATGGGATATTGATCAAACATGAAGCTTTTTAGTAATAGACATAACTTTCAATCTAACTATTACACTAGTCTAAATTGTTTTTAGGAGATTCTAAAAACCATGTATCCTATAATGTTAGGTTTTGTAGTCATTATGCCTAAAAGGTACTACTTAGATTTGATCATATTTTCCTAGTTAATTTATGATTCAATTTTCTATTTAGTGTATAACTCTTTTATTGTTTTTCCTATTCTATTTAGGAAATTGTTTTGCATTAATATTGACGTATATCTTAGAGAATAAAATTCAGATTATTTTTCTCACGCTGTTACAATTGTATATGACTAAGTTTTCTAAAGCCATTTTTGTATATTTCTTCTTATTAACCTTTCCATCTATAGAATAAAGTGTCAATATTCATAAAGAGATTAATTATCTATTTATCAGTGATCCAAGAATTCTTTGACAAACATTGGTTTGTATACTTTTTTTGTCTATGTCGAATGCTTTGTTAAATGTAAGTATGGATTTGGTGTTGGGCATGCCTTGAACCTAACAAGTTATGGATTAAATCCTTATAGTGGTTGAAAAGTTCTCAAAGATGGCTCGCTTTATTAACTATAGGAATACCATGAATGTTATCGAATTGCCTATCTCTACTTCAAGAAAATGGTTTGTTTACATGAAATTCCTAAGTCTATTATTTGTGATTAAAATACCAAGTGCATAAACAACATTGATAAGAGTTTATGGGATAAGAGAACTCGATTGAATTTTAGCAATGCTTAACATCCTAAAAAACAAGGATAAAAAAGTGGTAAATCGCAACTTAAGGAATCTATTTTAGAGTCGGTGAGAAAATAAACCAAAGCAATGGGATTTGTCCTTATCATAAAAAGAGTTTTCTCTTAAAAGGTCAAGGAATTGGACTACTCAATTGAGTTCTTTTGAGGTTTTTATGGATAGAAATCCTTCATATGTTTTTGATTTGACACCTAATCCTTGAATTCCATTAAAAAAAAGTTAATTTTAAAGTTGTAGACATGATATGGATGATGTTTACTCGTGATAGATTTACTTTGAAGGAGTATAACAAGCTTTAGGAAAAGAAAAATTGGTCATTGTAAGATGTTGCAATAGATCAATGATAATTCTTATCAACTTCTTGTTTCTATTCATTAATACTTCTAATATTTTTAATATTTAGCATTTATCTCTTTTTCTAGTGGATGACTAGAACTCAAGGATGAATTTTCTTCTAAGAAGGGAGGTTAATGCTAGTTAATTAGAAACACATTTATTATATTTTAACTATGTGGATAGCCTAACATATTATTATTTAGACCATATTTCAGGCCAAAGACTAAGAAAAGGCTTAGTCATGCCAAATGACTTATATGACAAAAAAGACTTATAGCTTTGGATCTGACTATTGGAATAGACTCAAATTTTTTCAGGAAATTTTATAGGCCCAATTCTATAAAAAATAGGTTGATTATAACCATCCAAGAATGAGAAGGCCTGTAAATTAGATTTATAAATTGCTGCTTTTATCAGTTTTGTTATTTTCCTAGTTATTTTTTTAGCTTAATCTTAGATTAATTGTTATTTTCCCTCTTGAATTGGAATTCTAATTATTCATATCTTGTACACCTCTGGTTTAAGGCCTATTTAAGATCATTGTAACCTTATTTTAAGGGTAGACTATTAAAAGATAATTATATAGTAATAAAACTATGAATTTGGGTTTCCATATTATCTGTTCTTCTAAATATCTTGTCTTTCTTGTTTTTTTATTCCTATTTGTTAGGTTTAGTTGCATCATTTATGCAAAATCATACATGAAAATTAGTGGATCTTCCATCCGAGAGTAAACCGTTAGGCTATAAATAGATATTCAATAAGAAGATGGAAGCTGGTGGAACTATTGATATATATCAAGTAAGACTTATTGTTAAAGGATTTAACTATTTTGAAACATATTCATCTATGTCAAGTACAACTTTGATATGAATATTAATAGCCACCACATCTATTAATAATCTTGAAGTATATCAAATGAATGTAAAGAAATTTTTTTTAAATGATGACCTTGATGAGGAGGTCTGCATGAAGTAACATGAGGAGTTTGTAGTTAAAAAGCAAGAAACGAAAGTCCATAAGTTTATTAAGTCATTATATGGTTTGCAATAAGTAACTAAGACAAACATGTAAATTTTGACAAGGTTATGTTATCAAATAATTTTAAAATTAACAAATGTGATAAATGTGTTTATGTAAAAACTAAAAATAAAGGTTATGTCATTATATATTTTTATGTAGATGACATGTTAATTTTAGGCAACAATAAACATACGATCAAATCTACCAAAAACAATTTAACTACTAAATTTGACTTAAAAGACTTGGGTGTTGCAGATATCATATTAAGATTTAAAATTTCTTAGATATCTAATAGATTGGTAAAGTCTTAATCTCATTATGCTGAGAAAGTTCTTGACAAATTTTCTAAAGTGACAATATCATTATCAAAATACCAATGGATATAAGTGTGCATCTATCAAAAAACAAAAGTATGGGAATACACCAATTAGAACATTCTCAAACAATTGAAAGCTTGATGTATGAAATAAAATATACAAGATCAAATATATTGCATACTTAGTTACCAAGTTAAATAGATTTACTAAGAATCCAAGTATGAATAATTAAAAAATAATAAATAGCGTACTCAAATATTTGAGATACACCTTGTACTATAGGCTACGCTATACTTTATATCTTATAGTACTAGAAAGTTATAGTGATGTGAATTGTATATTAGACACCAAGGATTATTGGATATTTCTTCACACTCGATGGAGTAACAATGAATTGCAAATCTTATAAGAAAATATGCATTGCAAGATTAATGATATAATCAAATTTTATTTCTTTGTCTATTCCTATGATGAAAAAGGGTGCTTATATCACACTCTTAATGAGAAATTAGGGCTAAAGTTATTTTCATATATTTTATCAAGTGGAGTATAACAACATAATCTTAATAAGATATCACCTATATAAGTAGGACATGTAGATGTTTCTTTGAGAATTTTAAAAGATTTAATTCTTTAAAGCACTCATGAAACAAAAAGTTGTTTAGGAACAAAATAAACATCATTATGAAAACTAAAGAAAACTCCAAGAAGAGAATTGTGTGGGTACTATTATCCTGGTTTATACAAAAAAATTAAATAATTCAAGACATCATGTTCACTAATTGGCCAAATAAATTGGATAGTACTTGACTAAGAAACGTTCAAATTCAAAAGCTACCAATCCTAATATAGTGATCTTCAAATTCTTTTATTCTCTATATTCATTTTGTCTTTGTATTTTGGTCAAAGGATTGTTGAAAATGGCTTTGAAATGGTATTTACATATCTTTTAAAATCATTAATAGTAATGTGAAATTTAATGATCAATTTCTTTCTATCTTGTCAAATTCATTGATTATTAAAATACAATAAATTTACATGAAATAATTCTAATTAGTCTTGAATTAATTATGATCTATTGAATCCTTTTAGATTCATTAATTATGTAAATTCAATGAATTGTTGGAATTAATTCTAATTAATATTAAATTAATTCAATTCAATAAAATCTTCTAAGATTCATTGATTTTTCAAATTCAATTAATTATTATGAATTCATTCTAATTAATTTGAATGAATTTCTCTTCCCTAGCCTCCTATATAAATAGGGTAAAAGGAGTTCATTCTTATAAGTTGAAGAGGTAGAAAGTAGACAATAGAGTAAATTTTCTAGTTCATAGGCCTTGATTAGAAGTGTATTATTTTGAGGTATTGTCATTGAAATCTTTCGAGGCAAGTTGAATTGAGTTTGTTTGTACCTATTAACAACGAGTAATTTAACCTTAAGAATAAAAGGTATAATTATCAATATCAATATTTTCTATTAAACAAAAGCATGATTAAGAATTATCCTTGAATTATGAATAAGTGAAACTTGTGGATGCGGAGTGAAATAGAAATTAAAATATTATGGATTGGGAAAGACGAATCTGCTCATGAATTGTACAGAAAGGAGAAACCAGAATAAGAATATAGGAATTAGCATGATTAAAAGTTCTCTACCTTTAAAGGAATCGTTGGATAACTTTTCTTTGTTTTTTTTTTTCTCATTCGAACTTGACTTGGCATGCATGCATAGAAGAAAGAATAAGAATATAGTATAAGATTGATCTTTTTGAGGAGTGGTGGTCTCCAAAAATTCCTTATCTCATGCCTAAAGTGCTAGCAATTCATGGTTTTGCTGATCTCTCCCGTCAATCAAAGCCTGCATGAGGTAAGGAAGGTCGCGTCTTCTTTTTTTCCACCCAGAAATTCTTATTATCATATAGGAAAAGTCAATTCAGAATTATTAAAAACAGATAAATCTGAACCAAATGAAATGGAACATTACATGCCTTATGATTATGAGATCCATAAGGAATCTATCGCTAAAAGAATAATAACATTTGTTGGTCTGATAATTTGTCTCGAGTCTTACTCCACATTGAAAAGATATCTTGCATTTATAGTATTGATGCTCAATTTTCTAAGAATTTGGTTTTGTCGATTAAAGATTAATTCAATACTCTTACTAGTTAGAGTTTAAGGATCACTTGATCACTTGATTAATGGTTCAAGTCTTTCACTTAACAAAAAAACTATATAAATAAATAAAATATATTTATCACTTAATCATATTTTATGAAATAAAAATTATTTTACTTAATAAAAAAATCTAAATTATAAAATGAAGATTGCTCAAGACCTTACTTGTCAGATATAAATATAAAAATAAAAAAAAATATTTCTTAAATATTTTAAAAGGTTCCGTTTATAATTTTACTTAAGTCTTTCATTCATCTTAAGTCGGCTATGTCCTTGCTACTAATAAAAACAAGTTGCTGGAATAGTGGTTTAAATTAATGAGATAGTTTAAACTTGTTTAGTTTATGTATAAAATTATTAATTATAGGATTTAGTAGTATAAAATGAACTCCAATTATTAGTATATTATTGCCGTGCATTCGAGAGTAGAAAGGAAATTAACAAGGTGTTTTTGATACCTCGACCTATGGTATTGGATTAATGTTATTAAGAATGATGAAGGATTATACTTGAATTATGAATAAATGAAACTTGTGGTTGTGGAGTGAAATAGAAATAAAATTATTAACTGAAATTCTTATTATCATATAGAAAAAGTCATTTCAGAATTATTAAAAACAGATAAAGAAATCTATTATAACAAAAACTAAAAGAGATTAGTAAATTATTGTGGATTGTAAGTGATTTCACTGTAAATTGTACTGTTTGTATTTACTTTCTTCAAAGTTCTTTCAAAGCTGAGCTGTTTCAAACAAATAATTAATATGTTAGCCTCTTAATTTCATCATAATTGGTGTGTGAATTATTATTGTTGTTGTTGTTGTTGTTGTTGTTGTTATTATTATACTATATATTAAAACTCGTGGAAAAAACACTGTGCAAAACATTGTGCATTTACTGTGAACACAGACCTTGTTGCACTGTGGATGACACTGTAGCCATAGAGTGTTTACACTATGAACGTCACTGTAATGCCCGAGGGATGTTATTTTTGCTGTTTGTAAGTCAAAAATTATGGTTGGGTCATTGGGTCCTATTGCTAGCAGGACACCATGGTGTTACTGTAATTTTTTTTCTTATTTATTTTATTTCACATGGTAAAGAGAAAATATTATTATTATATTATTATTATTATTGTTATTTTTATCATTAATAAATTTGAAGAAAAAAAATTATTACTATCGAAGAAAAATCATAAATTTTATTTGAATAGATTAAAAACTTGGGTCAAACAAGTTTAACATTATTATTAATATTATAAATATTATTATTTGTATTATAAATATTATTATTTTTATTATAGTTAATATTATTAATATAATAATTAATAAATTTGAAAAAAATATTATTAAAATTGAAAAACAACTATAGACTTGATTTCAAGGGTAAAATTAAAAATTATTATTATTATTATTATCATTAATAAATTTGAAAAAAAAAATTATTATTATCAAAGAAAAATAATAAATTTTATTTGAAGGGATTAAAAACTATAAAAACTTGGGCAAGACAAGTTTAATATTATTATTAATATTATTAAATTTAAAATAAATTTTAATACTATAAAAAATATAGATTTGATTTGAAGGGTAAAATCAATTATTATTATTATTATTATTATTATTGACTTGAATCTGACATCCCTTTTCAGACCCAAGATACTTGAGGCTAGAAAGGGACACCTGATCCAAGTTATTTGGGTCTGGCAAGATCTCCTAGCCCATGTTACTTGTGTCAGGCGTTCGGACCTAAGCGTGGGTTTCGCTGCAACTCTGGACCCAATAACCTTGGGTCTGGCTGTAAGGATGGACCCCAATCTCTTGGCGGTCTCTCTTTGAAGACAGACCCAATGATTTTAGGTCTTAGATTTTTTTTGATATTTTTTATAGAAAAAAATTGACCCACGGCGCAGCGCAGACTACCTAAGTTATTTTGTTGTTGGAATGCTAATGTATTAATTAATTTTGTGTCAAGTGAGTGCATGTAGATATTATTTTAATATTTTAATATTAAGTTTCTAACACAATGATATATACACAGAAAACATACAAACTAAGGCTAAATAATTTTGAAGTAACAATTTAGTTTATGATGCTAACAAGACAATTTTGATAAAAAAAAAATAAGAAAGGAAGTCTTCCATAATTGTTTTTATATAAAAAAACTTTTGAAATGTTAGTAAATTTCTTCTTCTTCTTCTTCTTCTTCTTCTTCTTTTTTCCATTCAAAATTGTCTTGGCATGCTTAAAAGAAAGAATGAGAATATAGGATGACATTGATGCTTTTCAGGGTGGTCTCCAAAATTCCTCTCTTTACCCTAAAGTTTCACTAGCTAGCAATTCATGGTTTTGCTGGTCTCTCCTGTCAATCAAAGCCTGAAGGTAAATAAGGTCGCGTCTTACTTCCGTTTTCCAATCTGAAATTCTTATTCTATCATATAGGAAACGTCATTTTAGAATCATTAAAAACACATAATTCTGAACCAAATGAAATGGAACATTGCTAAAAGAATAATGATTTGTTTTGGGTCATGTGATACATCTTATTCATAATGTAAAAAGACGTTTTCAATTATATTGATGCTTGATTTTGTAAAATACTGTTTGGTTTTGTTGATTAAAACAATAAAATATTTGGGATTAAATTTAAAATAGAAACAAAGAGGTAGGGTTTTTTTAAAAAACTTTTTTTAAAGAATTCATGAAGCGCAAATATGTTTACTTTAGTCCCTGAATTTGTTTTCTCTTTAGTTTTGGTTCTTTTTTCAAGGATTTTATGTTCCAGTCATGAAATTTATTTGATTTACATTTCAACCTCTAAGATTTGAGAGAAGAGAAAAGTGCCCAGAAAATAAGAGAGGAGAGAGAGAATAATAACATTTATAATATCAAAATATTCTTTCGTTATATCCATCGTTAACCACCGACATAATTATTTCATCTATATATATTAAGGGAATTGCAGTGAGAAATGATGAAATAAAAAAAGCCAAAAAGTATGATGACATGTCATTTTTACAGACAAAATTACCAACGACATTAACCCGTTGATGAAATTCATCGGTAAATTCATTTGTAATATTTAATTTATGACCTAGCGAGAACCCTCCTCTCCCATTTCCTCTTCCTCCTCCATTTTTTTCTATAACAAAAAATACCCCCCTAATTTTATCACAAATTAACCTCACCCTACAAAGCCACCCCAACACTTAGTTTGTTAATGTTTTGATTTTGATTCAAATTTTATTAAGGATTCCCCATTTCAAGTAAGCAAAACTATCCATTGTTTACTTGAACTCAATTTTAAAATGTTAACTTGAAAGTTAAATGGTCAATTGAGGGTCAATCTGCATAAATCTAAGATCAAGAACTAATTTGAAAAAGGAGCTAGAATTCGAGGTTGATATTGAAGTTCGGTAGGGATTAAATTGTATAAAATTAGAAATTTAGGGTCAATTAGGGGTGCAATTGAAAGAAATTAAAAGCCAGAGGACCAAATTGAACTTTAACCAAATCCCTAAATTAAAACCTTAAAAGCCAAAACGTCGCCGTTTTCTTTAAATGAAACGACACATTTTGACCAAAACAACGTTGTTTTTTACCCAAACAGTATAAAAAAAGACAGACCAGACGACGCGTCGTGTGGTATTGTTCATCTTCTTCATCATTTTTTTTATCTGAAAGTTGTTCGGGTGACTACCTTTTAAAAGCATTTAATGCTTCATCTCTCAATCAAACCAGACAAACCATACACCATCATGATGGCCTGACACTTGACCATACCTCGGTATGGTTCTTTCTAGCCGATTGACACCATAACAACATTGGTGTTGCCCCAAAATGGCCAACTCATGCAGCTTTTTAGGTCATGATAGCAACTTTAAACCAACGGTTAGAATATTTTTGGTTCGAATCAAAGGCCAAGATTTGTCCCCAATAAAAACAAAGTGTTACTCTTCCATCCCTTATAAATAGGGGTGCATTCCAAGTTTTGAAGAGGAATAAATCTAAAACCAATGTTTAAAGAAACTCAACAATTTTCCCCTTTTTCTATTTTTCCTCTCCTTGCCAATTTTCTGCCACTTCCTCCACCACCAATGTCGCCACCAGCCACACGCGGACTTCCCTGCACTACCAGGAACGTCACTGATTACTTTTCTCCTCTGACCAGACAAGCATTCCCTCTATTTTTTTCTCCTTAAAACCTCCCCCCTCGAATTGCAGAACATGAAGAATCACGTTTTGCGGAATGCCTAACATGGTCCCTATATTGGGCAGGAATCATGTGGGCTTGGGCCGAACACTTTTCAGCCCAGACCAGATGTTGGGCCGGGGCCGGCCTAGAATAAAAAGTGTTTTGGGCCTCGGTCGACCTAACTAGACCATGTCTGGGCCTGAAGCATAGCCTAGCAAAAAAAAGGGAAGTTAGGTCTATTGGGCCGCCTATCAGCCCGACCCAACCCAGCCGGGTCCGGCCTAGCCTATATAATAATAATATAATATTATATAATTATATAATCATAAAAAAACCAAAAATTTCCAAAAGTCCTTTAAAAAAAATTGTGATTTCCTCGCATGTTTTTCTACCAATTTTGTATAATATCGGGTTGTATATTTACACTGTAAGATACAGATCCTGTATTAAAATACTCGATTTTCTTCGAAACTTAAAAAACAATTTAAAATTTAAAAAATTAAATTAATTTTTTTAAAAAAAATATTTTGTTTTCATGCATACAACCAAATCCTAAAATTGTTTCAAGCATATTTAAAAAAAAAACAAAAAAAAATGCATCTTTCTCATGTTTTAAAATACAAAAATAAATATTGTAATTAGTTTATGATTATCTGTTAGGGTTTGACCAAAATATAAAAAACCCTTCACCAATCATTTTGTTCACTTTATATTTAAAGTGTTATGGTTTAGCTATAGACTTTAATATTTGGGGGTGTAAAACTACACAGTAGAGTATACTTATAGGTATTAAAGATACAAAAAAAAAAACGATGCTAAAATATAGACCTTAGAATGGTTAGGATTTAACCCGATAAGATAGAGACTCCTCACAAAGAGAGATCTACCTTGTACCTTAGAAAAGACTAATGGACAGAAACATGACCTAGAAAAGCAATCAAACAACATGTAGCTTACCTTAGATAGGTTGGACTAAGGGTGATGCATCTTCTCCTTGCACAACCAGTCCCTTACCTGAACTCTCGCAGATCATAGGTTTCCTAGTAACTATAATACTAGGTGGTCACTCTTGAACCTTATAATCATAACTTTATAATTATACATAAACCCCCTTTTCAACACATCTTCTCAAAAGACAGACTTGCCATCGCTCGACACCATGCGCGCTGCAACAAGTATAATACTTAACATGTCGTTACTTTCAAACAATTTATCTCTTATTATATCATGAATTGATAGATTATTGAATTCCTAGTTGGTAACATCATCATTTTTTGCTATCCTAAAACTCATAGCTAATCGAATCTTAAATCTTTCGATTACAAGATAAATAATTTCTCACGTAATTTAAAACACATTTAAGGACTGTTTAATTATTCTTATCTCTCGAGATACTTAATTTCATTTTACATTTCTCGTTTACTATTAATGGTTGTAATTCATGTACCATGTTTATCAATTGAGAGGAAATGCTAGTGTTACTTTGAATTTACTAAGTCTGGGTCCTGAAAGAAAGGTGAAGTGCTATAACATGTATTTTATCAATGGACACGTGTTTCATACTAAAGAGTAGGGTCAAGGTAGAAAGACATATAATAATGAGGTTTGTGTTAAGGAATCAACTTCTAATGAATTTGAAGTGGACTATTATGGAAAGTTAGAAAATATCATAGCGAGTAGAATATAGTTTTTTTTGTTCAAATTTTATTAGTATGACATCATTGACAGAGGAATTGGAGTAGATTTCCATCATGGTTTAGTTGAAATTAATACAAAGGCTAAACTTTGCAACATCGACAATGTCTTTGTTTTCTCTATGCAATGCTAGCAAGTTTATTACACATACACCCCCTTATTTAGAAATGATTTTTCAAGAGTTGATTGATTATCCATAATAAAAACAAAACCCAAGGGTCATGTTCAGGTTGTTTAAGATGACAACAATGAATTAACAGTGGGAGATGATGTCTTTCAACTTGATGAGTTAGTTGATCCATACCGAGTTGCTTTGTCTAATTACTTGGAAGAAAATTCAAAGTTTTGTATCGCTGAGAATACGTTCATTAATGTTGACATTGAGGAATTAAAAGATGTTTTGAGAACCAACAAATATACCTAAGTTGATGAAGAAGATGATAGAAATGAAATCAATGTGTAAGATTGCGATGAAGATGACGATGATGCAATTGAAGAAGAAGAAGAAGACAATTCTAATTAATTTAAACAACACATATATGTAATGTCATAAATTATAACGTAATATTTCTGGATGAAATTAACTTTAATGTAATGACAATGATGTTAATTATTATTAAATGACAAGGAAACATTTATTTTATGTGATTTTAACATTATACATAAAACTGATGTTGTTGTGATTTTAATTATTTGCAAGATGAATAGATAAGAAATACAGATACAATCTGGCAACATAAATTATTTTACACGGATGGAAATGCTGATGGACTATAAATATCAACAGATGCACCGATGGATTAAGTCTGTCAGTATATTTCAGAGAGCATTGGAATTGTTTCCTTCTCTCTGACACTGTTATTTGGAACTATTCAAATCTCAATTGCATTGTTTATATTGTTCATTACATACGGGATCATTAATGGTTAATGTCCATCAATATTTTTCTAAGAGCTTTGGAGTTGTTTACTTCTCAATTGCATTGTTCATGGTGTCCATTACATACGGGATCACCAACGATTTAATGTTCGTCGGTATTTTCCCGAAAACTTTGGAACTGTTCACTTCTCAATTGCAATGTTAATTACTTTTTTTAAATGGAATCACCGACAGACTAAAAAGTCATTGGTAATATTTGAGGGCTTTCTAATTTTTTTTAAATTAAAAATTTCTATTAGACGTTACAGATAAAAACACTGAAAGAAAAATTAAAATATTAATATTTAATTTTTTATCAGGAGATCTGTCAGTAAAAATCCCCCAAATTAAATGACAGAAAATCCCTAATTTCATAACAAATGGGCAAAATACAATCTCTCTCTTCCTCTGCATCTTCTTCTCTTTTCTCTCTCCTATACGTCTTCATCTTACTTGTTGTTCTCTCTCTTCTTCTCTCATCAACCCATTCTCTTCTCTTCCCCTCTACGTTCAGGTATGTCTTCTCCTATTTTCTCATTCTCTTATTCTTTTGTTATTTAACATAATGTTTGAATTTTTTTTTCTCTTCTCATGTTCAATCACAATGACATTAAGGTAATATTTTTATTTTTCATTCTTTTTTTTTTGATTTTTTGCATTATATTTTTTAATTTGTTTTTCAAAATTTTATGTTCTTAATAATTTAAGGAATTTTGTTTTATTTTTTAAAATTTTCCTATTCTCTAATGATTGTATGAATGTTGCAGGATTTTTTTCTTAATTTTTTTTGTTCTTTAATGATTAAAGAGTACATGCCCTTTTTTTTAGTTTTTTAAATTTAAATGTTGGTATGAACAATTGAAATTTTTTATTAAATTCTTTTTTGATTTTTTTTGGGGGTGGGGGTTGAAAATCTCTAAATCTCAAATTTTAGGGTTGTGTAATTTGTATAGAAATGGTAGTTGACTACCCGTTTGTTTGTTTTGGTATGGGTGGTGTAATAGGAAGTAAATAGAAAGAAATTGAAATCAATTATGAAAATTAAACCCCTTAATTGGTCAGCCATAGGTAGGAATTCAGGGGTTTTGTGAAATTTGATTAAATTATATTGATTTTTGATGTTTTAATGATGTTAGGAATGTTTAAAATTTGAAATATGAAAACTTATTAAATTGTATTAAGTTTGGTGTTTTAATATATTTGGTTGTATAAAAATGTGGAAAAGGGAATGATATGCTTCAATGTAAATTGGTAGCATAGAAATTGTGAGTTTAATTTTGTATCGTTAAAGCAATTGGGTTATTATATGTTTGAGTTATTGTTGATATATTATTGGGGGAATAGAGAACTGTAAGATTATGTGTTTGGATGTAATTGGTAATTTAGAAATGAAAAGGACATGTTGAAATGGTATGGGTTATGTTTTTATCACACAAATTGTAGGATTTTATTTTATTTTTTCAAAAAAATCGAGAAGGGGAAGAAGTGTTCAATCCTTAAAGTGATCTTATTACCATACAATTCAATTTTATTGACATAGATTGAAATAAAATCAACTGATTTATGACAATTCATTTAAATTATTGTGTATTTGCAGGTTTAATAATTTTAGGTAGTCTCCATATATGGGAGATACTACCATTTAAAAAAAAAAAAAAGAAATAGCTTGTTGTATGAAAAGGATCACTGCTAGTTCTTTTAATAGCGATTCTAACAAGCATAAGTCGTTAGGTTCCAACCAAGTATAGACACCTGAAACACAAGTATCCACTGACAACATGAGCTCATCCAATATGATGCCATCATTTTCAAGAGAAGTTTATTTACAACTAAATCTATTTACTTAGAAGTATCAGGTCTACTGGATGAACGATCTTTCAATATAATAAGATTGTTTTCCGTGACAGCTACATGTTAATAATTTTTTTGTAAAATTAATTCTAATTATTGAATGCAATTTTAAGTTTACATATATTAATTAGAACCATAACACGCGCACACTGTCGGACAGCTTCAGTTTATATGCGACGACATGGGCCACGGCGTTCACAACGTGCCATCAAAAGAAATCCAAAATATCATGCATGAAGATACGTATACATTCAAGCTTCTATTCTCTTCTGGCCAAGGAAATAGGAGGGATTAACAACCACGTGCAGGAACAATTCATAAGTAGTGGAAGAAGAAATAAATCTAAAGGCGTTGCATTGATTTTCACTTTCGGTTTTGTTATTTTTTATTATTTGAATTTATTTCATTATGGTGTTAAAAACCTTTAGTTTTGGCTACCTATGTTGAAAGTCCGTTAGATTTAATTGTAGTTATTGCTCATGGACATCAATTGTGATTAATTTCTTTTGATGGCCCATTCAAAGTCTTATCACATGCTTGGATTGAATTAGGGTATTTGGTGATCCTTCAGTGGTTTTAAATCCGGTCTAGTAGTTGACCCAGTCCAAGACACGAGTTATGGGTTTTAACCGGGTCATTTAGGTAACCTGTAAGGTCGATCAGGTCAACCGAGTTTTTAATTACCCTTATTTTTTTTTATAAATTCAACTCAGTTCTAACTCCGGGTCAGTTAAATCCTAGGTCGATTTATTAGACCGAGTCAGATTTTAAAATTATGATTCAAATGAGGGCATTCAATAACCCTTTTGAATTTCTTTTTATCACATTGGAAACCCATACAGGTCATTTTGACATTCATTTGATATTGATGAAAATATAATAAAAATAGTGATACGTTTTTCTATCTCACATTTTCTATAAGGATAGATAGAAATATAATAAAAATTAAAAATAAAAGGCTGCAAGGGTGGAAAGAGGGATGGCTCTATTTCATCTCATTCTGGTTGTGTACAGTATTGGTGGGTCTAAAACAGTTTTTAAAACTTTTTTAAATATTAAATATTTATTTTTGTATAATTTTCTTCTTGTTAATTACTATAATTAATTATTAGAAAAGATTCAAAGCACCTCATATCACTCCATAACATATATTATTATTATTATTATTATTATAAAACACATTGAATTTTAGTGATTAAAGCGCACACATTATTATTATTCATCGACACAGACAGATACATAGAGGGATGGCCGCCTTGATTACATAAATACCCACAATATCAGAAGGCATCGCCGTTTCATGCTACAACCTCCATAGAAGGGAAGCGTACCAGGAGCCAGCCTTGTCATGTGAGTGAATATATATGGTAGCCTAGCAAGCCAAACCAAAAGCTACATACGTTTTACATCTTAGTATATAAGTGGGCGGGACCATGCATGCATATAATTAAGCTCCTTTGAACTCTTTATTCCTCAATACAGACACTAGTAAGGGCATGTTCTGTGATGTTGGCTATGTTTAGTCATCATTAGAACGAAGATAAATATCAACAGTAGCGTTGATAGTAGGAAAAAGTTTGAGGTAAAAATCAGGGTCTTCGCTGGTTGGCTTTTTTTTCTGATATTCGATGGTCCATTTTGCGGTGCTGGCAGAAGTAACCTGTAGAGTGACGGTGAAGTTGTCATATAATTGCAGCAACGATCCTTCCAGCAATTTGTAGGTGATTTTCCTGGAGCGGTCGTCAATGGCTTCAACTATATACTTGAATTTCTCCGCAGTATCTGATCATAATTAAAAAATCAATGCGTAGTCTTATAAATGTCCTAGTCATTTTGATCAGAATTTGATCTATTATAGCTAGAATTCAAATCATTTATTGAATGGATCTGTACTGTAATATTGTAATTGCATCCTTAATTAATCTCGTACGTACCACGGCAAGAATCGGCAGACAGGATTTCAATCACCTTGCGAGAGCCAACAGTATTAACCCAGCTTTTGTTACCGTCAACAAGTCCTATTGTCTGCACAATAGAACCGCAGACATTCGGTAAGAAGTTTGCTTGTTTCTTGAAGAATTTATAGAAAGCAGTAGTAGAGCATTGAATTGGTGTTTCAACGACTTTTCGGCTACCTTTTCGGCTACGGGAAGGAAAACCAGAAAATAAATGAACTGGTGTTTCAAAGAAGTTTTCTTGAAGGCAATCCATATTATCAGTAGAGCTAAGAGACCTCGTTGGCTAGATAACTGATAAGGATGCAATGCAATGAAGAAATGTAGAGGCCTCATTGGCATTATATAGAAGAAAAGCCCAGCGTTAACCCTCTGATTATTCTTCTTTTGTCAAATCAATAGGACATGTTACCTTTTACACAATTGTGGGAATTTAGAAGTCACTCCCATCAATACGAAGATTCCACCATCACCTTATGTGAGATGCATTGTTGTTGTTTATTTACAATAAAAATAATTTTAACTTCTATTAAAGAGATTGTTGCTCCTACAATTGATGCAACAAAAAGTTTAATTTATTTCGTTATGGTGTTAAAAACCTTTAGTAGTGGTAGAGGAAAGGAAATAGGAGGGATTAACAACCACGTGCTGGAACGATTCATAAGTAGTGGTAGAGGAAATAAATCTCAAGTCGTTGCATTGATTTTCACTTTTTATTTTGTTATTTTTTATTAGTTGAATTTATTTCATTATGGTGTTAAAAACCTTTAGTTTTGGCGACATATGCTGATCTCTATGAGATTTAATTGTATTTATTGCTCATGGACATCAATTGCGATTTCTTTTGATGGCCCATTCAAAGTCTTATCATATTTTGCTTGGATTGAATTAGGGTGTTTGGTCGACCTTCAAATTAGTGTTTTTAAATCCGATTCAGTGATTGACCCGGTCTAAGATACGGGTTATGAGTTTTAACCGGGTCACTTAGATAACTCCAATTTTTTTTATAAATCAAAACGATGTTGTTTTGGTATAAAATAAAAAAAACAGTTAACGGATTGCAACCGAGTTTTGCCGGGTTAACAGGTTACCGGGCCAACCCATCGGATTGACAAGGTTTTTAACTATTCTTATTTTTTTATAAACCCAACTCAGTTTTAGCTCCGGGTCAGCCAAATCCCGGATCGATCCACTAGACCAAGTCAGGTTTTAAAACTATAATTCAAATGGGGCACTCAATAATCCTTTTCAATTTCTTTTCACCACATTCGAAACCATATGGGTCATTTTGACATTCATTTGATTGATGAAAATATAATAAAAATAGACATACGTTAATTTTTCTATCTCACATTTTCTATAAGGATAGATAGAAATATAATAAAAATTAAAAATTACAAAAAAAAAAAATATGCATGTGAATGTCATGTTTTATATATGCTCGTGTTCTAAAGAGGGTCAGTGCTATTGGATAGAATCTAGCTTATATATATTGCACTTCATTTGTTAATTTTTTGCAACAATAAAAACATGGAAAGATCTTCATTGCTAAACCTAATGACCAAGCTTAGTTCAAATCAAACAACAATACCTAAAATACATCTTTTCTATGGTTTTCGTAAGAAGAAAGACCAAGGATCTCACATGTTTCATGATTGTTAGTTCCCAACCTAGAAATCCAATTTTCTTTCATGTGTAATAAGATAAAACATAAATTTACTATAAAACCACAACCATGCATTAAAATTCAAACAAATAGTTCATTTTAGTAGGATTTTACCCTAGGTGATCTCATGGCTTATATTCCATATATATATTCAAAACATTATTAACCTAAACTAACTGACAAAGAACAATCCAAAAGAGGTCAAATGAAAGATATTTAAACCAAGCTGTTGCGATTGCTTGGAAGTGTTGCTGGCACCTTGTTAATTTCCTTTCTACTCTCGAATGCCCGGCAATAATATACTAATAATTGGAGTTCATTTTATACTACTAAATCCTATAATTAATAATATTATACATACACTAAACAAATTTAAACCACTATTCTAGCAACTTGGTTTTATTAGTTATTAATAGGATAAAGACTACGCTTCTGAATCAGTCTTTAATCGACAAAAGCAAATACTATTTTACAAAATCGAGCGTTAATATTATGGTGGTACAATCGGGGAATCAAAATAGGTTGTCTGCTGTGATTCGGGAGAAGCAAGGTAAAGTTGGTAGTCCCAATGCGCCTATGTACTCGATATTATCCATGATCCTTCTGAGGAGGAGATTGTGTGCCTAAGGAATAGCCACACAAGTTCTCATATCATTTGATTCTTATGATATTATGATGGAAGCATTCGAAATGGATACAGCACCATGGAGTGTTTACTTTGGTGAATTAAGGCCTAGCATTGACGGATGGTCCTATCGATCGGTTTGCCTGGCTTGAGGTCACTGACCTACCAATTGTTTATTGGAATGTAAATAGCAACAACAAGATTCTTTCAGCATATAGCAGAATTAGTTTTGACAAGATTAGTTTTTGATACAGCAGTCTTGTCCGTATTAACATTTAGGTGGAACAAGACAAAGCAGATTTATTAAGGAGTCGGTAAATTTTAAGCTGAGAGGGACTGATTATCATGGTATTATACAGGAGCATGATCCTCTGCATTTTCCAGTCTTTGACGCTATTGAGTACAACATGAAGGCTTTTAACCTCATGCTGGAGGAAGAAGATGATGCAACAGAGTCCAGTAGAGATGGCAAGGCTCTCCAAAGGCTGCAAGGGTGGAAAGAGGGATGGCTCTATTCCATCCCATTCTGATTGTGTACGCCATTTGTGGGAGTAAAACAGTTTTTAAAACTTTTTTAAATATTAAATATTTATTTTTTTATAATTTTATTCTTGTTAATTATTTTTAAATAATTATCTCAAGCCAGAAGTTTAAATTGTCTAATATATAATTTATAAAATCTACACATTTTATGTGTAATTTTTTCATATGAACAAAAATAGTAAAATTTAAACTCATGACCATTTATTCATCAAAACTTTAATATTATGTTAAAAAATTAATTCAAAAACTTAAGTCGTAAGATGAATTTCTAAGATACAATTTATATATTTTCACTATTACTGTAATTAATTATTAGAAATGATTCAAAGTACCTCATGATATCACTCCATAGCATATATTATTATTATTATAAAACACATTGAATTTTACTGATTAAAGCGCGCACATTATTATTATTCATCGACACAGACAAGATACATAGAGGGATGGCCGCCTTGGTTACATAAATACCCACAATATCAGAAGGCATCGCCCTTTCATGCTACAACCTCCAAAGAAGGGAAGCATACCAGGAGCCAGCCTTGTCATGTGAGTAAATATATATGGTAGCCTAGCAAGCCAAACCAAATGGTACATACGTTTTACATCGTAGTATATAAGTGGGCGGGACCATGGATGCATATAATTAAGCTCCTTTGAACTCTTTATTCCTCAATACAGGCACTAGTAAGGGCATGTTCTGTGATGTTGGTTATGTTTAGTCATCATTAGAACGAAGATAAATATCAACAGTAGCGTTGATAGTAGGAAAAAGTTTGAGGTAAAAATCAGGGTCTTCGCTGGTTGGCTTTTTTTTCTGATATTCGATGGTCCATTTTGCGGTGCTGGCAGAAGTAACCTGTAGAGTGACGGTGAAGTTGTCATATAATTGCAGCAACGATCCTTCCAGCAATTTGTAGGTGATTTTCCTGGAGCGGTCGTCAATGGCTTCAACTATATACTTGAATTTCTCCGCAGTATCTGATCATAATTAAAAAATCAATGCCTAGTCTTATAAATGTCCTAGTCATTTTAATCAGAATTTGATCTATTATAGCTAGAATTCAAATCATTTATTGAATGGATCAGTACTGTAATATAGTAATTGCATCCTTAATTAATCTCGTACGTACCACGGCAAGACTCGGCAGACAGGATTTCAATCACCTTGCGAGAGCCAACAGTATTAACCCAGCTTTTGTTACTGTCAACAAGCCCTATTGTCTGCACAACTGAACCGCAGACATTCGGTAAGAAGTTTGCTTGTTTCTTGAAGAACTTATAAAAGGCAGTAGTAGAGCATTGAATTGGTGTTTCAACGACTTTTCGGCTACGGGGAGCAAAACCAGAAAATAAATGAACTGGTGTTTCAAAGAAGTTTTCTTGAAGGCAATCCATATTATCAGTAGAGCTAAGAAACCTCGTTGACTAGATAACTGATAAGGATGCAATGCAATGAAGAAATGTAGAGGCCTCATTGGCATTATATAGAAGAAAACCCCAGCGTTAACCCTCTGATTATTCTTCTTTTGTCAAATCAATAGGACATGTTCACATGTTACCTTTCACACAATTGTGGGAATTTAGAATTCACTCCCACCAATGAAGATTCCACAATCACCTTATGTGATGCATGGTTGTTGTTTATTTACAATAAAAATAATTTTGACTTCTACTATAGAGATTGTTGCTCCTACAATTGCTGCAACCAAAAGTTCTATTTTAGTAAAGAGATTCCATCATCATCTTTTGTGATACGTAATAAAAAAAAAACCTGAATAATTTAATAATTTAAATTTTAAAAAGTGAGAATATAAAATTTAGTTTATTTGATTACCTTTAACTTGAAAAAATTCTTAATTAAAGATACATCAAAGCTATCACATAATGAATCTGATCCCAATATAATGTCAATTATAAATGTATTGATGCAATGCAATTTAGTATATAAAAACTATATCTTAAATGAAATAGAGAATATATTTTATAATGGGTATAGTTCCATTAATAGAGCAAAGACATAATAAGAAGCTTTTGGTCAAAAGTATAAAGTTGAAGATGTCACTATAAAAAAATTCATAGTCAATAAAATTCTTAACTTCAATATGGTTGAATATTTGAAGACTGTAATAAATCAAGTTCAAGAGTTTCAATTCATCCTACATGATGTTCATGCTGAGGCGATGATTTTAAATATAAATCTTTCTATGTGAGTGCTATTATTTAAAAAATTATTACTATCTTAGAAAGATTTCAAAAACTTCCTCAAATATAAGTAAAAGGAGATTGTTGTTTAAAATTTTATTTTGGGGTTAAAGATAGAATAGGGAAATATATTTTTTTGAAAGGATAGCCAATTCCAAATGTATTGCTATGAAATTCAAAGGCAAATGCTTTATGTATAACAAAACTACATATCAAGCAAAATATTACAAAAATAAGTCTCAACAAAAAAAAAACTTTAAGAAAGGAACGGTTACTCAAACCAATGTTGCTGAGATTGATAATCTCTAAAATTAAGTGTTAAAGATTAGCTTGTTTATGGGTGTCTTCAAAATGAACCTAATCAAATACCATGAGTAGTGGTGGATTGATAATAGTGCTAGAAGACTTGTTTGTGCTAAGATAAAGATGTTCTTTACTTATAATGAGGTTTATGGTGAATAGATACAAATGAAAAATTCATCAACCTTAAAGGTACTTAGTATTGAAAAAGATCATTATAAAGATGACTTTCAAAAAGCTTTTAATTCTTAACAATGTACTTCATGGTATCTATATTAGAAAGAACATAATGTTTAGCTTATTATTGAGTAGAAATAGTTTTTAGATAGTCTTTGAAAATGATAATTTGTCCTAAATAAAAAGGGTGTGTTTATAAGAAAAAAAATATTTGTGATCATATTTTTAAAATGAATGTAATGACTATTATAACAAAAAATGAGATTAATAATAATAAGGGTGTTTCTTCTTCATACTTGCTTGAGTATTTTAATTTATAGTATGACATGCTTTGATATGTGAATTATAATTCCATATAAATATTAATTAATCTTGAATTTTTACCAATTATTGGTTTTGGAAAAAAATCATAAATGTGAAATTTATATAGAATTAAAATTCACAAAGACTTCTTTTGAACTAATTAAAATAAGTAGTGAACTTATAGGTTTAATCCACTCAGATATTAATGATTTATAATTTATGCATACTAAAAGTGAGAAAAAAAAATTGTATTACTTTGATAGATTATTATACCTATATGCTAAGAAGCATAATTAAGGCTATTTAAATATGTACACATTAAAAAAAAATTAAAAATCAACTGAAAAGGGATAAAGGTAATAAGAAGAAATAAATGTGGAGAGTACAAAGTATAATTTAGTAAATTGTTTTTTCTAAAATAATATTATCGACCAAAATATTGCTTATTATTCACCTAAATAAAATGACATTTCAAAGCGGAAGAATTAAACTTTAAATGAAATGATCAATGTGATATTGATAAGTTTGCAAGCATCTCATAACTTGTGACTGAAGAAAATCTTGAGCGCTAATTATTCACCTAATAAAGTATGTCACCATAAGTTAGAAAAGATATCATATGAGTTGTGGAAAGATAGAATAATTTTCCTATAAATATCTCAAAATATGGACATGCTTTGAAAAAATAGCAACACAAGATCCTAAAAGGATCAAGATAAGACCTAAAAATATGAATTATATATTTATTGGATATGATTATAATAATAATGTATATTGATTTCTAGTATACATGCCAATTAGTGAGGATTTTCATTCCACTACAATAATAAAATCAAAGAAAGATACATTTTTTAAAGACATGTTAACATAGGAAATCTATTCATTTTAAGAAGGAGGTTCATGTGGTCATCATCTAATAAAAGATGATAAAACTGAGGTGACAAGGAGTAAAAGGGAAAAACTCAAAAAAATTTGGTCTTAATCACATACTTATTAAAAATAAAATCAAAAGTAATCCAATATAATGTATTGTCATGAAGTTTTCTGCTAGAAAAAGAATGTCAATAATAAGTTTGAATCTATTATTGATGTAGGAGGTTTAGATAAATAAAAAATGGATTCATTATACATAAAGCTAAAGGGTGTGAGGAATTTATTGTTCACCGGCCACACCTATTGTATTGTGGATTACAATAGTAATCCATAATGTATTCTTTTTTCTTTATTTTTTTTTCACTTTTCGTTTTTTTTTCACTTTTTTCTTTCACTCACAGTGTATTACTTTTATTTTTGTTTTTTTTCCTAAAATTATCTTTGTCAATTTATATTAAACTGGTTAAAAATTTTGTTTTATAATTTTTTTCCTTTAAAATATTATGGATTACTATGATGTTTTTTCACATGGTTTTTCTATTTTACTTTTTTATTTTTCAAAATATTATGGACATCTCATGAAAAAAAAACATTTTTAATAATAAAAAGACAAAAGCTCCCTTTAATGCTACATTAATTGTAAGAAAGGATGTGGGGATTTGAACAACGTTAACCTCTCCAATAGCATGGAGGAGACAATTGTTTCTCTTTGAAACTGAACAGGTTGTTTACCTTCTCTTATCTCTAGAAAGCTTTTGGCTAAAGGCAATAACTTCAGATAAGAAAGTTTGGTCCTCTTTAACAGATGGAGGTTATACAATTAAAACTTGTTCTTTACTTATTGACAGAATTGTGAATCCAAGGCTTAGAACTTTTAAGGCTTCAATATGGCAAAAAAGGATCCCTCCTAAGGTTCAATCTTTTCTTTGGCTAACTATTAAGAATATATTATGCACTAAGGATTTCTTACTTTGCCATAATATAATCCTAGTTGATCAAGCCTTTTGTATCTTTTGTGAAAATGAGATTGAGACTTCAAATCATCTTCTTCTCCATTGTAGACTAGTGTGGAAATTATGGATGAAATTCTTGGATTGGTGGGGTATTAGTGGTTGTCTTCCCTGCTGTGTGGATGATCTTTTACATCAGTGGCCCCACCTAGTATTTGGAAAATTCCAGTGTAAGGCTTGTTCCATGCTTTCTTGTTGTGTTAGCTGGAGTATATGGCTTATGAGGAACAAGGTAATCTTCAATGATGGAGTTGTGACCTTCGAAGACAGTTTCTCCTTAATTCTTTATCGCCTCTCAAATTGGCTCAAGTCTGCTGATAAGTTCTTCATGACTACTGGCACTACTTTAATTATGGAGGCTGAAGGTATTATAGATTGGTCAAACACCAAATCAAGGCTTTAAGCATGGCGTATCAGCTTCTTCAATCTTGATGTTCTTTTTTGGTTATGTATTTGTTGACTTTCTTTTTCTTTCCTTTTGTATTTGCTTTTTGTTTTTGTTACTCTCTTTTCTTTTCTTTTCTTTTTTATGCTTTTCTTTAGTGTATCTTGTTTTTTGCTACTTTCTAGTTAGCTCTTTTAATATATCAATTTATTCCAAAAAAAAACGTTAACCTCTCCAAAAGGTGGGGAGGTTAAAAAACCACATATAGCCTATTACAATTAGAGAGAAAAAAAATCATATTTTAACAATATGGTATTTATTTAACTAAATTGAAGCTAAGCTTAATCCAAATCATTGTAACTAAATCATATTTTGAACAAAACATTTATGCACAAATTTCATCATATCGTCAAAATAAAAAATCTAAATTCAAACACCAAGCTGCTTGTATCGTTTAAATCTAAAATCTTTTGGAGTCCATTCTAATAGAAAAAATAGCAACTTGGTTTCTGGCCTGTCTCTACCTTTAAAAGAATCCTTGAATAACCTTTTTTTTTATTCAAACTTATCTTGGCATGCTTATAAGAAAGAATAAGAATATAGGATCGATGGGATTGATCTTCTCGAGGAGTGGTGGTCTCCAAAATTCTTTATCTCACGTCGTAAGGAATATTTATTTTTCTTTTTTCCAATCTGAAACTCTTATTGTGTCCTATAGGAAAAATCATTTCAGAATTATTAAAAACAGATAAATCTGAACCAAATGAAATGGAACATTACATGCCTTATGATTATGAGTTCTATAAGAAATCGATCGTTAAAAGAATAATAACATTTGAATGTGTAATAATTTTTCTCCATTTTTTTTTTGTTAATAATCAATAGTATAGATAACAAATATGATAATTTTAGCGCCAGTAAGAGTCTGATAAACTAGAGTTAAAAGTTATATATATATATATAAACATAAACAAGGAACTGGAAAAAAGAAGAAGAAGAAGACAACAAAATATAAAAGACACATAAACCAATTGGTGTTTGTGAGTCTACTTGTGGTTGCTTTTTAAAGTATTTTTTATTTGGAAATGTATCAAAATAATATTTTTTTATTGAAAAAAATTAAAATAATTTTAAAATGATTTGAAAACACCAAAAAATATTAATTTAAAGTAAAAAAATAAAAACATTTTAAATTTTTTTAAAAACACTTTTAAAACGAAAAAAAAAACTTTGAATAAATGAAATAGAAATAAAATTATTATGGATTGGGAAAGACGAATCTGTTCATGATGATAAAATAGCTTTGGATAACCTAACTTTTTCCCGAAAGAGGAAGGAGAAATGAGCAACTTGGTTTTCTGACCTGTCTCTACCTTTGAAGGAATACTTAACCTGTTTTTTTTTTCTTCATTCGAACTTGTCTTGGCATGCTTAGAAGAAAGAATGAGAATATATATAGGATCGATGAGATTGATCGATCTTTTTGAGTGGTGGTCTCGAAAATTCCTTATATCGTTCCTAAAGGGACAATAAGATAGTGTGTGCATATTTATTTTTCTTTCCAATAAAGCTACAGTAGCTAGCGATTCATGGTTTTGCTGGTTTCTCCAGGCAGTCAAAGCCTGCAGATAAAGATGGTTGCAGAACCTCCGAAACAGGGAGAAATAATAAATAAATAAATTAGGGAACGGTGATCCACAAAGTACAAAGTAAAGAGTCGTCCTCGTAGTGACCATCAACCAAAAAATAAAGGAAAGAAAGAAAGAAGAAATTATGTTTCGGAAAAAAAAATATAAGAAATTAATTAGTCACTGTTTCTTCGGGTCTTACTTCTTTTTTACAATCTGAAAAAAAACATCATTATGTTCCATGAACTCAACATATCTAATCAACAGCAGTGAGCTTGATGACTACAAGTTCTCGATTACAACTTAAATGGAAACATATATACCTCCAACGCAACAGGTGATACTGTCAAGCTTTCAACACTAGAGGACCCCTTAAGCAGCTTACGCACGTGATAAGCAGCTTCCCTTTGTTTTCCATCCCACTCAGACACTGTCACTGATCTCAAATCCATACATCCATTAACCAGTGAGCAGTGAGGATGAATATAAGCAAAAATCTGTTTTGAGTTCACCGCTGTAGGAAAAAAATTTGAGATTTGTTCCACAAGTCACAACTTGACAATCATTTGGACTGCCGTCATCCCATGTAAGATCACGTATAGATAAGAATTTGAGCATAGGAGAAGAAATAAAAACAAACTTATCATCCTTCCATGTGCATTCATCAAGAGTCACCTTATGCAAATTCAGGCAACCATCAAAGAGCTGTGTTGAGTGATCATCCACAAATGTAATAAATGACAATTTCAACTCCTTGAGATTGGGAAGGCATATGATTGAAAGAAGTTTAAGATCATGAAATGGGTATAGTTCCAATACAGTTAATGACTGAAAAGTAAATAGACAATGAGGTAATAATGACTCGTTTGCATTGTATTGGTAAAGGTCATGTTTCAATTCTTGAAATTTGCAACACAGTGCAGCAAAGATCCATGTATTAATGTGAGATGCATCAGAGTGCGCATCACATGAGGGGAGAAGTTCCTTATATCTGAGAAATTACAAAGCATCATAACTCTTTCGACAAAATTCATGAAATGCACCCTGTCACCAAATATGCCTTCTTCTTCAAAGTCCAGATTGGGGACCGACATCCATAGGTTTTTCCATCTTTTAGATAATATGCTATGACAGCATCTTTCATTGGGAGGAAAGAGAATAACATCTGGTATATTTCTGATTAAATTCCTTCCCTCTTCTGTTTCCAGCTTCTGGCTTTTGCCACAGATTACTTGAGCACTTGCATCCATGATTCTGTTGACTTACTAAAGTAGACAAAATAAGGAGCTTAGAAAGATCACCGGAAATTAAATCAAACAGTTAAATAAGAAATGAAAGCTCTGTGCATTCTGTTAATTGTTTTCCTATTTACAAGTTCCACAAGCAGCAACAAGCTTATTTTGAGAAAAATAACAAAGGTCAACAAATAAAAATCCAACAGAATTGTTCCATCCACTAAAAAAACAACCAAATGGTCTCAAACCCAGTTTTAAAAATTTCCCATTTTCCTCCAATTTCATTTCTTTATCCCAAAACACAGAATACTATGATCAGTCCTCCAAGACTACAACTTATAAGCTACACTCTTTTCTCCAAGATAATCAATAATCAATAATGATAGAATATGAATCATAATCATTATCAATACAAAGGGTTTTTCTCATTGGCAAACAAATAATTAAATTTTTGTGATCATTTTAAACCCAGTCTGAAATTTTCCCATATTCTTTCAATTTCATGTCTTCACCCCAATACACAAGGTTCTTATCTACAATCACTGAAAAAGAACAACTTTCAGCAAATATCTTTGTTTCTTCTTGGGAAACATCATAATCATTAATCAACATCAAAACTTAGAATTCAAAAACTAACTCCAGTTTCCTAGTGAAACATCATAGTTCAAGACATGGAAAATTGGATATAAAATGAAGAACTGACTGTGCAACTTTAACAGCTTCTAGATATACATAGAGAAAGCCATAAAGCTAATTAAACTACAAAATTCCATAAGAACAGACACAAATGAATATTTCTATAATTAACCTTTTCTATCATCAGAAATTCTGAACTAGAAACAAACTTCAATAGTAACAAGCTTGCATGTCTGTTTAGGCCAACAATCAAAGTTTTACTTTGTAGGCAAGGACTAGTACTTCAGATGTTTTTGGTTGCAATGGTACCAATTTGACCCGCGAAACATCCAAGTAAAAGCAGGGTGATTTGTTTATCAAAGCTGAATTCAAAATTCAGCATGTTTGGTAGAGATGAGTTACTAAAAAATGTTCGGAAAAAAATCTTAACATGCTAAAATGTAGAAAAAAATTACTTCCAACCATGCTTATTATTTTGAAGTCAATTGTAATTTACACACATGTAGTTTTAAATAGCAAGGCAATTTTTGGCTTTAAGGATCCACTTACATGAACTAAGTAGGTTGGTGGCGCCCACAGCCCTGGTTACAAATGTAAAATGCAAGCAGATCATACATGGTTTTTTAAAAAAATATTTATATTTGGTTTTTATACCAACGAGCCATGTAGACAAGTTTGTGAGGATTGCATTCTGTCATGACTCATGAGCAGATGCGATAAGATAAAATTGGATTAAATACGAAGGAACAAAGTTGTCTCATGTGCGCATAGTTACTAAACCCAACCAAGCCCAGCAAGTCAACCTAGTGACCTGCCAGCCCAGAGCCTAGCCCTTTTGAACTAGGTTGAATGTTGACTCGGTCAAACCTATATGACCCGACAGATCAACCCATGACCTGGTTGACTCCAACCAAACCTGAGTGAGACTTAGTTACGTCAACTCCAAGGGTTTCTTTTTTAATTTTTGTCCAAAATAACATCATTTTGGTTTTTATTTTCTTAAAAATGAAACAATGACATTTAAGGGTTGGCTTGGCCATCCCGCTACTTAGGCCTTGTGCCAAGATAATATGCTAGTTTTGAGAACATCTTTTGCAGGAAGGAAAGATAATGTATGCAGAAGCATTGTGCCTGACAGATTTTTTATTATGTCCCTTTCATCATTTGGCCTGACCACTTTCACTCATGATTCCAGTTAATTTGCTAAAGTAAATAAAATAAGGAAATTACCAAGAATCAAAGAAGCTTGATTTATCTCACTATAAAACAAGAAAGAAATTAGCAGGACAATGAAAATCGGAAGCACTAGCTAGGCACCACCGCTGCAAATTTAATCTAACCAAATCAAATTATAGCAAGCTTACTTTGGGAAGACTACAACATTAATCATATAAAACTAGGTAATACAAACTTCTACTGATGACGATTGGCTCAAACCATAAAATCAAATTTAATTCAAGAAATTTTTCATAAAAACTTGAAAATTATTCCTTGTACTCAGCAAAAGGCTCCAAATCTAAGATAATATATCTCTTTCCCAACAAGAAAAACATAGCAATAAGTATCAAAATTCAACCAACTACTAAAAATTGCAAGAACTTAGGCAAATCATTCTAGCAAAACATCATAGTCATAGATACTAAATATGAAAAAACTTGAGAAGTTCAGTTGCAGGCTTACCTAAAAAAGAAGAGGGCAGCTTGATTTCTCCTCAATCCAGAAGGAGTCGATTAGATTTTTTCCACCCCAAATTCCAAAAGCGCTTTCTTTCTGTCACTAGAAGCGCAAACTGCTGGATACCCATGTATTTAAAGAAGGGTCAAAACTAGCACACCGTGCAAAGTACAAAATCAACAAGGTCTTAACGTCTCGCGTGTAAACTTCATTTCGGTCCCCATAGATTGACCGGTGATCTAATCCAACCCCTTTTATTTAGAATTTGTTAATATTATCATTCTAGTTCTTAAGAGATTCTAATATTATCCTTAATCATTAAAAACCATACATGAATTTGGTTTTGGGGTTTTTTTAAGGTTTTTAAATAGTTGTGTGAGATATATGACATATTTAGGGAGAAAAATAAGAAGAAATTAAAAAAGTATTAAAAAGTAAGTTTCTTAATTCCTTAAATGATTTTGATTTTTTATTTATTTTAAGTTATTAATAACATGACTCGCATTTTATTTTTCCATTCTCCTTTGTCCAAAAATAAAAACTATCATGTTTAACTTTCAAACATATTAAGAATGTTATTTTACATGTATTTAGAATATCATCAATTAATTTTTATTTATACTTTTCTAAAATAACCCCTTGTTAATTGTAGTTTTTTTAATATATGCTTTTATTAAGGATATTATAATAATAAAAAAAGCATTAGTTATAATTATTTTGAAATATAAAAAAATAGAAAGCCAAACAATCTCTTCATTTTTTTAACTCACATCAAATGGTGGACACTTTAGTTTTAAATGAGAAATGCTTTGATTTAAATACTTAATTGAAGAATGTTACAATAAAAGTATTTATTAATGGCTTACTATTAAGCCTCCCTCTTAATGATTTCACAAAAAAATGATTTAATTATAAATTTACAATTGTTTAGCAAAATTAATCTGATTATATTCAATCATGATTAATTATATTTAATCCTTATATATTTATGATGCAGTATTTTCATCAATTTCATATATTTTTTTTCAATTTTATTTATCTACTCCTCTTTTGAATTATAAAATAAAGAAATGAGAAGTAAGTGAGATGAGAGAACTTGAATAGGAAATATGGCAATTACCAATTAAAAAATGACTTAATTTGGATGGCCGAACTAAGACTATAGGGACAATTGATTAGATTAATAAAGTATAGGGACTATATTAAAACTAACTCAATGATAAGAAAAAAAAAGATACTAGCCATAAAAAAAATAAAAATAAAGAATCACACTAGTTTGTTTCCTCTATTTCACACACTCTCTCTCTCTCTAGAAAATAAAAATTTAATGTTATAACCCCTTAAAATCCCCAATTCATAAACCCAAATTCTCCACATTCCTTATCAAATCTCTCTCTTAATGGAAACAAATGCAACCCACAAAACTCCTAAACCCTAAAGCCGCCACCAAGGCGGCTGCTGCGGCAGCCGTTACCACCACCATGCCAAATGAACTGCTGCCACAGAAACCATCAGCATCGTCAGTTCTTGACAAGTTCCGGTCTTTATTGAAGCAACGACAAGGATCAGCGGTGGAGGACGATGGTGGTGGTGACGGGGCGAGTTTGCGTATGGAGGATGTGGTGGAGATTTATGAGACGGTTTTGAATGAATTGACGTTTAATTCAAAACCTATAATTACAGATTTGACTATTATTGCTGGAGAACAGCGGGAGCATGGTGAGGGTATTGCTGATGTTCTCTGTGCCCGCATTGTTGAGGTCTGTTTTTTATTTCTCGCTTTTTTTTTTGAATGTGTGGGAGTTTTGTTCTTGATATTGAGTAATGCTAGAGATACTGATAATTTTAGTATATTCTTGTAGTCTCAGAATCGGTGAGGTGGTATTGCTTAATTTTGGATTTTAGGGTTTAGTTATTGGGATGAGAATATTACTAGTATTGATGAATTTATAAGTTATGGCGTTGGTAAAATGTGGGAGAAATGGTGAGTTTTAGGGTTTAGTTATTAATAAAAGTATTGTTGATATAGTTGGTATTGGTGTTTGTTGTTTTAAATTGGTTTCTTTGATGTTATTGATGGCGGGTTTAGTTGAAGGCGTAGGAGAGGGGAATTTGTTGTATTTTGTGGTTTGCAGAGGTTGTGTGTGTGTGTTAAGAGTTTTTGAATGTTTGTATTGGTTGGGAAAATGTGAGAGAATTAAGAAGTTAGAATAAAATTTAGTTGAGACATAACTTTTCAGCTTTGTTGGGCTGCAAAATTGAAAGTTTTAGTTCTTTCCCCTACTTGTTATTGCTTTTGTCTGTATGTTCAAGTAGAATCAGTGGAAAGGAAAAACAATTTGAAATTTTACAGTGTTCAGATTCCAGCTGCTTGGTTGATGGTGTTGCTTCAAATCTTGTTCTTTTTGTGTGTGTCTGTGGATTTTAGGAATTACTTTTAAAAAAACTTTTTTTTCCTGCAATTTATTTTGGTTGTATTCATTAGGTTTTTGAACCTTCTGATTTCTCACTGTCATGAATTCGTTTTTTTGCTTGGTTACTTGTCTAGTTCCTTGGATAAATTTGGGTTAAGGAAAGATATTTTGAGTGTTGAAGTTAGGAAAGATATATTACGTAACTTTGAGAAACTGAAGACAGGATTGACTTTCAAATTTTTGAAGTTAAGAGAATTTTGAGACCATTATATTCATCTTCATTGTGTTCTCCAATTTAAAAGTTTGAACTTTTCTCCCTGTCTTGTCATTTTCCCCTATCTTAAAGAAAATTGAGTTTATATATCTATGCCTTTTCTTTTCTAAAGGGAGGTCGTTTGTGTTTACTTTTAATCTTTTGCAGGCCCCCGTAGATCAAAAGCTGCCTTCATTATATCTTCTAGATAGCATTGTCAAGAATATTGGCCGTGAATACATTAGGCACTTCTCATCCCGTTTGCCTGAGGTGAGTTAATCAGAGTATTGTGCTCTCTTCTCTTGCCATCTTCCATGCTGTATATTGCTTATCCTGCATGATTGTGATATTTGTCACCTTGTCACCTCACCAGGTTTTTTGTGAGGCATACAGACAAGTTGACCCTAGCTTATATCCTTCAATGCGCCACCTTTTTGGCACATGGTCCTCAGTGTTTCCATCTTCTGTACTTCACAAGATTGAGACTCAACTTCATTTTTCTCCACAAGTTAATGATCAGTCATCAAGCTTGACTTCCTTTAGAGCTTCTGAATCACCCAGACCACCTCATGGCATACATGTGAACCCAAAATACTTGCGTCAGCTGGATCATTCAACTGCAGATGATGTAAGGTTTCCAATGAAATCTCTGCCTCTCTCTGGTGCCTGCAGCTATTAGTTTATAGTCCTGCTGATGAAACCATGTACTTCTTGTTTTAGAATCTTCACCTGGGATTTTGTGGTTAAAATACAGGTTCAGTGATATGGTCTTTCTAATGGCCTGTTTAAACTTTAGAATTTAATTTTTAAGTAAAAATGAATTCATAGTGGAGTACACATATACCATGTTAAATTGTCGTCATTTTGATGTTTTAAGGCTGAAATATCAGTGGATAAAGATGGCCTCTTGATGCTAAACATTGCAGTAGTAGACTGTGAGATGAGTCTTAAGCAAAGTAAAAGTTATGCAAAATAGCTCATTGGAGCTTGTTTATATGTTGCATCTCCCTTTAACCTAACATTCTCATGGCTCTCAACTATCATAACACTCAAATGGAAAGCCTCTTAGTTGTTTTGCAACTTTGTGGAATTTCTTCTGGGCTAAATTCTTCCTAATGTACTGTGCTGGTTCTCTAGTGTTTACTATGTACAAAATAAATAATTTGATTGTAAGTTTAATAAATGAGCACACAAGCTACATTTTGAGATTATGTCATATTTTGTTGTTGATTCTCTGTTGTGTACTGTGTAATGCAATGTGCATCTGTTTGCATGCAGACAGGGTGGTCAATACAAACATACAAAGCTAAACATGTAATTCAATCTTTGCAGAATGTTCAGCACACTAAGGGAACTTCTTCAAATCTGAAAATATATGGTAAAAAACCTGCTGTTGGATATGATGAATATGAAAGTGATCAAGCAGAGGCCATGTCTTCACAGGTTGGACTGGGCCGTACATCTCTCACTCTTGGATCTAATAAGCTGCAACCATCTTCAACTTCCAGGCTTGCAAGACGCTTGTCGCCTTCAACAACTGGAGCCGAGAGGCCTTTATCTTCAGAAATTGATGACTTTGCAGTAGGGAATTCTCCTCGAAGGTTTGTTGAGGGGCTGTCCCCATCTCATCCTCTATTTGATTATGGACACAGCAGAGCCATTGTCAGAGAAGAGGAGGCACATGAATTAAGAAGAAATAACTATTCTGATGATAACCATAACCGATTTGAACCTTCTGCTAGATATAGGCTTAGCAATGGACTTGAACATCAAGGACCCAGAGCTTTAATAGATGCATATGGGGATGATAGGGGGAAAAGAATTACAAGTAGTAAACCTCTGCATATTGAACAGTTAGCCGTAAATGGTGTGCACAATAAGGTAGCTTCAAGATCATGGCAGAATACTGAAGAAGAGGAATTTGATTGGGAAGATATGAGCCCTACTTTGTCAGAGCATGGTAGGAGTAATGATTTCTTGCCATCATCTATTCCACCTTTTGGAAGTGTTGTTCCAAGGCCAACCTTTGGAAGACTAAGTTCTATCCATGTGGAATCTGATATCAGGAGCAATCGATCTAGTCTGGCTCCAATGGCATTTGTGGATGGCTCCTCTAATATTGCTGAAGAAGCAGTCTCGATTCTGGGTGTACGCTGTCTCAACTTGTTTCCTTATGTGTTGCTGTTTAAGTTTATTTACTTGTTCATATACTGTCCAAAAGCTAGGCTCTTGTTTGATTCCATTTACGTATTTTGATTTCTTTTCTATAATAAGGTGGTTAATATTTTTAATGGATTTGACTAGACTTTATTTGAAAATGAGTTTTTTTCCATCCTCTTTACCTCCATCTGGCAATTCACTTGCATTTTGGCACCTTTTAGAGCTTACTGCTGCATTCTGTTTCATAGTTCAAATTATTATGTGATGATGATTTGCATTTCAATTTATTATTTGTGTTGTCGGTTAACTCATTAAGAAGATACCCAGTTAAGTTATCTTCATGTGTTTTATCTTTTCCCCTTGTTATTTGTTTTAAGAAACAGTTGACTGTGTTGTTCATTAACCAGGAAACAAGCTGTACATTTTTTTCTTTCTGTTTTCAATTATGTTTTTGCGTATCTTGGGAAAGAAAGTCAACTTCAAACTTTGATCTCATGTCCAAAAGAAATTGATGTGCTTCCTGCAGTCTGGCCGTGGATCAACAAGCAAGATTCCTGGATTCCGAAATGAGAGAAATCAGATCTTGGGTTCCCGTCATCATCAAGAAGCTTGGAATTTTCCACCTCGCATCCATCAGTCAGCACATCTCCTGAATTCTAAAGGAAGAGGACGGGATTTCCAGATGCCCTTATCTGGAAGTGGTGTGTCTTCTTTGGGTGGTGAGAATTACTCTCCACTGGCTGAAAAACTTCCAGATATTGATGCACAGCTTAATAGGCCTCCTGCCATTACATCAAGATGGGGCTCTAATATTGACTCTACTAGTTCAGGGACCTGGTCAAGTGTTGCGCCACCATCATCAGGGGTCTGGCCTCCAGTAAATGCACGAAAGTCTCTGCCACCTCCTGTGCATCGTATTTTTCCTCCACCAGAGCAGAGTAGAAGTCAGTTTGATCCAATAAATGCCAGCAGCACTGTCATAAATCAGGTTTTACAAAAGGGTTCAGTTATGCCTGAACAACCATTTAATAGTTTTGAGAACAAAGATTACAATTCGATGAAGCCAACACCAATGTCTAATCAGCATGCTGCTTTGAATCAGCAAAACCAGGCACATGTAAATCCTTTTCAGCCACAACAACTTCCATCTCATGAAGCCCGAGAGAATTTTCATCCATCTGGGGTAACTTCAATGCCACCTCGTCCCCTGGCACCACCACTGAATCATGGATACAACACTCACGGGCATAGCACTGCCATTAGTATGGTTCCTTCAAATGCATTACCTGCTGTACAACTGCCTTTACCAGTCAACAATATTCCAAATATGTTGCATTCACAGGTGGGGGTTCGGCCACCTTTGCCACCTGGTCCTCCTCCCCAAATGATGCCTTTCCCTCAGAATGCTGGTTCAGGTGTCCCCGGCCAACCATCTGGCAGTGCATTTTCGGGTTTGTTTAACTCTCTCATGGCACAAGGTTTGATCTCATTGACAAAACAAACTCCTGTGCAGGTACTTGTTTGAATAGCTTCTCCACTCTTTCTTTCAAAGAATGCAATATTAGCCTGAAAATAACCTTGTGGCTCAATATGTAGGACTCTGTGGGACTTGAGTTCAATGCTGACCTTCTCAAGCTGCGCTATGAATCTGCAATCAGTGCATTGTATGGTGATCTGCCAAGACAATGCACAACATGTGGCCTTCGGTTCAAGTGTCAAGAAGAGCACAGTACTCACATGGATTGGCATGTTACTAAAAACCGGATGTCTAAGAACCGGAAGCAGAAATCTTCTCGCAACTGGTTTGTAAGTGCAAGCATGTGGCTCAGTGGTGCAGAGGCATTGGGAACTGATGCAGCTCCTGGTTTTTTGCCCACTGAGACCACTGTAGAGAAGAAGGATGATGATGAAATGGCTGTTCCTGCTGATGAAGAGCAGAATACATGTGCATTATGTGGAGAGCCTTTTGATGATTTCTACAGTGATGAAACTGAGGAATGGATGTATAGAGGAGCTGTCTACCTGAATTCATCTAATGGATCAACAGCAGGCATGGATAGGTCTCAGTTAGGTCCTATAGTACATGCTAAATGCAGATCCGATTCTAGTGTGGTTCCCCCTGAAGATTTAGGACATGATGAAGGGGTATGCATTTCTATTTCTATCTCCTGCTTTTAGCTTCTTTTGGCCAGAGCATAATTTATCTTTTATGTTTCTACTTGAAGTGTTGTTATCTATTGGTGTATTTTTCAATAAAAGTGCTAATTGAAACACCAAAAACTTAAATCAGTTGCACACTCATGCCACCTTCATCCAAGATGTGGATGTATACATTTTGTCGGAAAAATTAATGTCTTGAGCAGAGTACATATACATTTTGTATTAAACTACCTCCTTTTTTTTTATCTTTTCCGTGCTCTTGCGAACATGTTATATATATATATTCTGCTAGATTGGGGCGGGTCTGTATGGTTTGTATTCTGTTAAAAACTTATGAAAGCATGTTAGCTTGTATGTAAGTTGAAAGTTCAGTTGACTAAATATATTATCCATGTTCCTTCACTTCCTTGCTCTTCAGTTTCTTTTGATTTTCCAACTGCCTGAGATTTATTTCTGATTTATCATCTGCAGGGAAATTCTGAAGAGGGAAATCAAAGAAAACGAATGCGGAGCTAACCTTTATTAGATCGGCTTCCAAGTCTCATGTAACTTATGAAAGCATGTTAGCTTGTATGTAAGTTGAAAGTTCAGTTGACTAAATATATTATCCATGTTCCTTCACTTCCTTGCTCTTCAGTTTCTTTTGATTTTCCAACTGCCTGAGATTTATTTCTGATTTATCATCTGCAGGGAAATTCTGAAGAGGGAAATCAAAGAAAACGAATGCGGAGCTAACCTTTATTAGATCGGCTTCCAAGTCTCATGTAACTTTGAGTTTCATCATGTTAGTGGTATGCGCTTACTTGTTTTTATAGTTGTGTTGGAGCTTGCAATGCATTGGCTCTTAGCCCAAATCATGTAAATATTACTTGGGCTTGTACCATGCATAATATCTTTAAAAAAAAGATTAAAAATTGTCTTTCTAACATCCAGTAAGATATTTAGAACCATCTTTTTAATATGCTAAAAAGAAATGTTTTTATTAGATTTGCTGCTGGGTGCTTATAATGCTGAAAAGAATGTGATGTGGAATGGACGAATGGTAGCCTTTTATTCCGAGGACACCCAGTAGAATCTACTGTAATTACTAGACTGCTGGGTTGTCTACTCTTTGCAGATTGTTTTGATTTTCTGCAGGGACTGCAAACATCCCCAGTTAGTCACATTCAGTTTATTCTCTTGAAGGCTGGAACGTCGCATAATAAGCTTAGTTCCTCCCAAATTGATGGATTGGTGGCAGCAAAAGCACTCTTTGCCTTTTCCTGGTGTTGATTATCTGTATTTGTTGAATTATATCATTTCTATTTGAAGTAGAGTACTAATGCTACTATCTTAAAATATCCTTTCTGGATGGTTATTCTGAAATGATGCCATAAGGAATTTGCTTGATAGCTGATATTATGCTGTATTCCCTAGTTTGGGATGGATCTTTTGAGATCACCTCTGGACTATGCTTATCAACTTCAATTCTTTCTATGGTTGGATTTTTATTTTTTTTTCTTTTCTAAATAATATTAGATATATTTAAGGTCTTTTTCTTGTGTCATGGCTATTTTTGCAGGTCATCATAGTGTTTGGTGTATTAATTGGACACAAATAAAATATGCTTAGAAAATTATGTAATAGATATTCAAGACTTTGTCTGATGGGATTTGAATTGCTGATAGAATGTTTACTCGCCCTTGAATATTCTTACTGCCCTTGTTTAAACAGGGGCAGCCCTTTTTTTTTTTTTAGGTTTATATTTTTTATTTTTCATGAAAGATTTGATTTGATCTTATTATTTATGCAAAAAATCACTCCATATTATTGAATATAAGTCATGTCATCTCTTTTACCAAATTTTGATCAATATCAGTTCTTTTATTTGAACTTCCGGGATGCACTGATTTTTTTTCCCCATCTATATGACAAAGCTCCATTAGTCTGACCAATTTTCGATCGTTGACTAACCATTGACTATAAGACGATAACATGTAAAATTTTAATAATTATTTTTAAAAATCAGTCAATAATATTTTTAATAAAATACAAAAGAAGAGGCTAAAATAATTATTCTCGCATGCCTTTTCTACTTATTACTTGTAATAAAACTTCGAGTGCCCCAAGTGACAACGAATGCAAGAATCCCAGATGCCTCAATTCGATTTCTTCGAACCCTTTTCTCTAATATAAATAATTTATTAACGTAAAGAAACAATTCATAATTCATCCACATAGAGCAAAAGTTGAATTAATCTCTATGGGTTGGTTAAAAAAAATAATCAACAATTTCTCTTCCAGGAAAAATCAACCATGGCTGGCTGGCCACTGCCTATAGAATAATGATATATATAATGAGCACAAAATCATGCCTGCCTTTTCGTCCTTTTCAGTTTTCCCCATTGCATATAGAACAATGAATGATATCATGAACACAATAATTTCGCCTTTAACCAGCAGTGCTTTCCTTTTATTAGCGTTTGTACAATCATGTGTCTGAGACCTTGTCTGTTTTTGCATTCGATTTTGTGGTATATATTGAATTGCTTTGTTGCGAACAAATTTGGATCTCATGCTCAAGTAGTCACTCCACTTTTGCCGCAAGATGAAGGGAGGCAACGACTCGTGATTCAACAATCTCTGTAAAATTTGGCATAAGAAATGGTTTTTGCTTTTTGGGTTTTCTTTGTGTAGTGGCTAAGTCTCTTTTTTTTTTAGCTGTTGATAAAAATTCGTGGAAAAACATGGAGGAAACTAAATACTGATCTATATCACTCTGTATTTTATCTAATGTAAATTAAATCATATATACTAATTAATGTATCATATTTAAACTGACATGATTTTAATATCTTATTTCCATATTTCTGAATAGATTATATCATATTAATTTTTACATGATTAAATGATAATAAAGTAGGAGGGGGCATTAGCAAGTGATTGGTTTGTCGTTCATGGTAGTCATGTCCCCATCAAGACGGACGAGCCATGGTGGGTGTACTTAGCTAATGAGGAGGTGTGAATGCATGTTTTCTGACCAGAAAGGAACAGTGAATATTAAGTTCAATAAATTAACGTTGTCGTTGTTGTTATTAAATAATTATTATCACATCCAATATATTAGATGGCATTAACTCCAAGATAAAACCTGTGATTGCATAACTATGAGATTTATACAAGGTCAAAGGTTTGCTTTCTAGCTATATGAATACTACTAGATTATTTGTTCGCGTTTGATCAACTTGTTAAATTTAAAAACAATTTACATAATTTTTAATTAAAAATCAAAATCACTCTGTTTTGCATGGCAAATTTTCCTACCATGCATGGTTACAAGTTTGTCTTCGTGTGACAAACTTTTCAAGACAACCATTTGCATTATTTCCAGATGACATTGATGTGGAAATTTGATGTATGTTTTGGCAGAGAAAATAAATGATGTAGAGAGTCACAAAGAGCTCCTACGGGTCACTAAATGCTGTTGAGTGTGAATGTATTATAAATATTTATATCGATTGTTCTGCGAATTAATTAATGTGTTTGTACAATTTGTTTGTAACAATTAATGATGTATTAAAATCTTTTTTTGTTTTGTTTAATTTCATCAAATTATGTTACTCTAAATTCAGCAAATGGCATTCAAGCAGCATCAAGCTTAACAAATGATAGCAGAACTGCCATAAACTCAGCACTAACACTACTCAACCAAAATTAATTATGTTTGCTAGAAATCTTGATGTGTTCTATTTATGAATCAAGAACGTGATCTTTTGATTTGGAACATAAAATTCAAGTCCCTCTTGTATAAACTTGAAAAAACCAAATCACATCTCCAACTCATGAACAAATCTATGTCTTAATCACTCAAGCTCACCCCACTCTATAAAAGCTGACCAAACCTAGCTAGGTAACTTAATTTCCCTGGTAAATTTAATTAATTCCATAACTTGTTAGTTAAAAACTTAAACTAATAATTTATATTATTTTTTAACACGTTCCTCAAGTGAAAGCCCATTTATTTTTTATCAAATAAATAAGGATAGTGAGATTCGAATTTATAACTATTGATTATAGTTGAAACAAGATTTGTGATAATTAAGTGGCTTACAAAATCAAGCAAGCATCTCTACTATTTATATGATTATGACAGTATATGTATTATGGTGTAGCATGCTACACACGATAAGTTAATACATTAATAATAAATCAATAACACAATGTTTTTTATTTTACAACGCATTCTATAATACAAGATATTAATACTATATCAAAAATTAATTTAACTTAAAAATTTAAAATATTAAATAAAATTTTAAAATATAATTTATATTATCCTTCAGCGTTTAATAATTAAAATTTAGTGATCTGCCTGTTGTCTTTCAAACTTCTTGTATCTTCCCGACAATGTTAATAAAATTCTTTAGCTAGACCTTGTTCCTGCATCCCGCGGAAAGATTGCATCAATCTTATCACTTACTAATTGATATTTAGTGAGCTACGTGCTGTCTTTCAAATTTCTTCTATCTCCCCGACAATGCTCATAAAATTCTTTAGCTGGACCGTGTTTCTCGACAAAATTATTGTTCTCTGAAATCTACAACAATATAGTTTCAATAAAAGTACTGTAGCTGATGCAATTATTGTTTTTGGCAATTCAATATTGTGGTGCCACTCATGTTCTCTTTGATTTTGCTTTGTTTTAGGGCCAAGCAAATCTACAGGACTCAAAAAGATATGAAATCATCAAAATGTTTATTCTCATGTCTGCAAACAGTGTTCTTCATCAATGGTGTCTCTGGGATGCTGTTTGGAAGAGAATTAAATTTAGTAGGTAACCCTTTTATTTTGTATCTTCAATATCCCTTTTTATTGATTTCTCGAGGAATATAAAGGGATTAGAGAGTTCGTATAAAACCGTTCTTAGGATCTTACCACACCATTTAAGCTTTTGAATTGAGAATTCTCCTCGAGTTGGCAATATTGTATTGCTCAAGTTCCCCAGAGGTTCTTCCAATACAATTGTTAGTGCCTAGCTCCCATCATATATTAATGTCAAATTAAGGGCTAATGAAAAGTTCCTTTGGCTGCTTTTATCTCTTATGTTAAGAACTCATAGTTGATGCATACCCTTTTTTTTGTCTAGAGTTTGAGATTGAACTAGTTAGAAGCCACCCAATTCAATCATTGATGCCTTCGATTTTTCCTCCTTGATAATGAGAAAGAAGGAACGAAGGGGACCGATTCTAATTATCAAAACCGAGGCTGTCATTTTCCAGACAGTGATCGATAAGTAGAAGTCTCAAACAGAAAGGAACAACTATTCAATAAGATACTGAAAAGTTCAACACAAAATGAAACTAATGTCTGTTAAATGAGTAGGCAAGCTCCTTAATAACAGATACGCAAAAGGAGACAAATACAAAGTAACTCACACCTACAGGAACACTAACCCTAGTCAACTCTAAAAGATAAAGCAAAAGATGAAAGCGAAATTTTGTAACATTGGTAACAAGTTCTGACTTCACTTTCATCTGTCAGGCAAAGTCAATACCCGAACCTACAACCCTTGCAGGGTGGTGAAATGCCCTTTTACTAATAGCTAGCTACTCTGCGTTAACAAACACCACCAAGCAAGGATCATCTTAGGTGCGTTCTTGACTTAAATATGGTTGAAAGCATACTTCATTTGTCTTGCTTCATCTCCTCTTCCTAACTGCAACAACAATCATGATTGAGCACAAAAATGTTAGTTCTTCTGTAATTTTTGCTACTTGTTATGAAATAATTTGGCAAAAATATAGTAACCAGAAGTTCCTAACATTATGTGAGGCTTTTCAATCAGGCATTGTCACACATTACTGCAGCCTTAATCCTTTCAACTGTGCACTTAATTAGACTGTTTACAGTTGCTACTGATCCGAGCGAAAGTTTTGCTGTTGGGACTGAATCAACTAATATCTGAAATGCAACAGTCAGTAGAGAGCCACCGGACCCAACATCAAGAATTCCTGCAGAGCCATATCCTGGTCCATCAGGGAGTATAGCAAAACCCGATGGAAGCAGGGCAACATAATCTGGGTCTCCACCGCTTAGGACTATGTTCATGGCCGAAATGTCCACTGGTGCATAAATCACATATGAGCCTGTAGAATCAGTGCAGCTCTCTTGCAATATCAGCATGTTGCTCTGGCTTGAATTTGCGCTCTGCAATTTATATGGTTGATTTCAGCGATGATATGATTCTGAAATAAGATACGTTAACAGGAAAGGCTTGCTAGCACGCACAAAAAATCATGTTTCGGAAACTTACATTGACACGGAGTAAAGAGACGCAATTTCCAGGATCACGTCCATTAGCTATATGAGCCATTTCTTGAACTTCGCCGCCGTTCGAAAGGATATCCCACTGTATGCAAAGATAAAAGGTTTACATATTTGAAGAGCTTAAAAACTTGAATTCTTTCAAGAAATTAGGCTTGAAAGCTGCATGATTTCATGTACCTCACTTCGATGATTCTCATTTCTAAGGAAATCAAACATCCTCTTGGATTGAACTGGAATCCAGAAGGAAGTGGCAGCACTAAGCACAATACCAGGAGGCCTGCCTGGATCATCCATACTCTTTCTGGTCATTACTCTCACATCATCAGAACCAGTTGCGGACAATGTCGTCCATGCATGTGCAGTAGAAGCACCAACTCCAGTGCAAAAACTCATCACCATTCTCTCGGCCAGCTTCAGCATACTTTTCCTCCCTTCAGCGGTTGTTATCACTACCCAGAAGAACAAAGTTTGATCAAGATATTATGTCATCTGGAAGAAATCCAAATGACTAAACTTTTTAAGCTCTAAGAAACTAAAGAAACAAAAATCAAAATCCATTACCACAGAGATCTCCAGTTGGAATGTTAATGGCCATCGAGCTTGCAAGACGTTCGCATTGTCGATCTAGTGTTCCCACCCAACGTTTTGCTCCAAAAGCAAGACCAGAGTTGACTAGTGGTCTGTATGTATTTTGAACAGATCTATCATCCACTTCAATGTGTTCAACCCAGACGACCTGCAGAATCATGATACCGGGGTTATATGATGATTTTAACAAAACGTTTTGAAGGTCTCCCTATTTGGTAATGAAAGTGAGGCCTTGAGAGTGATCATATTCAAGTAAGAGTTACTACCTTTGAATAACCATTTGGCAATTCTTGGATCAAGCAACCTGATGGCCTTCTTCTACATTTCGACAGCAGACTAGGGCGTAAACTGTCCAAGGAAACATCTACCACTGCCCAAGTCCCATCGGTATGCTGTTTGCAGTACCTCACAAAGTAATTTTCTCGTGTAGGAACAATTGGGGAAGGTACTTGAAACTCAGCTGTCATCTGTGAAAAGCAATGATAGGTATGTTGAGAAGTCAATGAACTAAATGCAAATGCTGATCATCTTGGTGTTGGTACTATTTCCTTCACAAAAAAGTCATTAGATCCATAATAATAGATTAAAGAAATTGAAAATTTGTTTATACCACTTGTAATGCTCCATTATAGTTCCCTGCCACTCCTGTTGATAGGACTTCCAGGGTCATTGCTCTTGATACAATACCACAGAAAATAGTTGACCATTGATTCTGAAACAAAAATTTTGATCAATATTATAGTTATTTGGAACTTAAAAAAAATTCCGAATTTCTAAGTCTCAGAAATCGTTAAATCATTGAATGGAGATTTAGAGAATATATAGAGATATAATCCATCCTAATTCTGTAGCCAAGTCCCAACGAATCAACCGAAAATATCATAAATAGATACAGATCTAGGCAAACTTAAAAAGTAGAAAAACCTACCGCGTCCATAAGAATCTCAACAAGATTAACATGATTCATGATAACAACTGCGGATTCCCTGGAAGCTTCAGATCTCATTCCTAAAGGTTTTGGTCCAATTCCCCTAGTGAAAGTTCTCAAATATTCCTCTTCATTGAGCATCTCAGTATTGTTCTCTCCTTGAATCCACAAGGGTTCTCCAGCCTGAGCTATTCTCATTAGTTCCTCCATTGCTGCAACCGCGATTTCAACTATCATTGATTTGTCTGCCTCAGTAGGTCCAGTGACTGATCTGAGAAGATCAGTAGCTCCAAACATCTCCCCTACGAAACCCGACTGTGCCCCAAAATTGCTAACTCCGAGATCAAGAGACCGGGACGGTAAATGAGGAGAAAGGTTGGAAAGAGAAGATAAAGGCTTGCCAACATACTTGGCAGCAATTCCAGAAATCCTGTCAATCTGTAACCACACAGGAGTTTTATTAAAAACAAGTGGAAGGATTACAAAATTTGAATTGATAAGAGTAACAGAATGTGTAGTTTTTGTAACCTCTTCTCTTAGACGAACATTCTCAATCCTCAAATGCTGCTCATCAAAAGACATCTCACCAAGAGCAGCTGGACCACCACAGTTAGGGCATGAAGCATTACGTAGGGCTTCCTTGTACCTATTGTTCTCCGCACGAAGTCTTTCATTCTCAGCCTTAAGAATTGAATTCTCACTGCGTTCATGTTGAGCCTACACAATGGAAAGAAAGATTAGCAATATAAGCCGCTCTTTATTCTTAAACTAAAAAAACTTTGCAAACAAAAAGAACAGAGTTTATTAATTTGATCAAATATTTTTTCTTACATATGAGCTTTAATTATTTGTAATTAGAAATATATCTCTATGCTAACTATCAAAACTTATATGTCGTATATGAATATGAATATCTTTCCTTCTTGTGTTTATCTTTATCATATGTCGTAAGTATTACGACTCAAGTATCTTAGGATTTCTCGTGCTGTGTAAGGGAAAAATCTTTTTTTGAAAGGAAAAATAAAATATTTGTAACATTAATAAATATGGGAAGTTATATGCTTTCCTTTTTCTTTTTTTTTTTGGTAATAGAGTTATATGCTTTCCTTATTACAATATCTATGAGATTGGAGAGAGTGTAGAGGGTGCCTGAAATGTAGCGGATGAGTTACCTTCATTTGAGTGCGCTTGTTTTGGAACCAAAATTTGACTTGCAATGGCTCTAAACCTAGCTCACGGCTGAGCTCCTTCCGTTGCTTGTCGTCAGGATGAGGGCATTCCTTGAAGAAACTAAGCAAACAAAGCTCATAAATAAATCACCAAAAATTTAAAACTACAATAAATAAATAAAGCACGGTCTATATATCTATCCATCAATGCACAGTCGATCGACGTTAAGACGAAGACTGCTTACGCTTCCATGTCCTGGATTTGACGCTGTGTATGGCGATGATAACGCTTCTTTTTGGGGTGTTGTTCACTGGGATCTTGGTCATCACCGGACTGAGCTTCCATAGTTTCGGTGCCCGATTTGGTCTCATAGTCATCATCTTTGAGCTTGCTCGAGTCATTTTCAGAGCTTTTGGGAGCCATATCAAACATGTGATGGCCCTCAAACATATTTGCTTGGAACATTTGTATAAATCCCTTAAGTTTTAAGCTAAGCTGTCTTTCCAATCTGCGAAAAAAAATATCATAAATAAGCAAATAAAAAAGAAGAATAATCCTAAGGTATGCCATGTAAACATGCTAAAGGGGTGAGTAAATCATGTGTACAAGTAAAGAAAAGTATTAAAGGCTATATATGAGATGTTTGTAGATAAGAAATTAACATCTATATGGAAAGATTTATTGATAGGAAACATTGATGAATTATAAAAAAGAGTACAAGGAGGAAAAAAAGCAAAACCAAGTTAAATTCCCAACATAATAAATGTTGTTTGAAATTTGTAGGGCAAGGTGAAGTGTATTCCACACTGTCGTAGCTGTAGTTACAAGAGATGGCTAATCACCAGATAAGCAAGTTAACACCTCTTCTCTCCCTCTCTCTCTTCTCTCTCTCTCTCTCTCTTTACTCAAAAAAAAAAAGCGTTATGCGTTCATTCCAAGAAGGATGTTGCTTGGAAACGTTTTAATTACTTTGTTTTAAGCATATTTAGTGAATAAAAACACTTTTTAAGAACCTCGACCAAAGTGAGAGGGACCTTACCTGATTGACTAACCTTAGAGGATGATTGAAATCTGACAACCTTTTTCTCCTTTAAACTCCATTGTAGAAGGCATATCTTACTCTCACCAACAAACCCTAAGCAGCATCCTTATCTTTCTCTCTTTCTATCTCTTGAGGGTATGACATGATTGATTTTGCTGCTTACGTTGGCTGTATGTGGGGTTGGTTTGCGAAATAGATTCTCTCAAGCTGTTTGAGCAAAAGCAAAAAAAAAAGATTATTACAAGTAGTAAGAGAGGAGGATTGACTGTAGGGTGTTTGGGTCATAACATCAAAGAAAAGTCTCAAGTCCTTTCTAGTTTTACGTTCCAAAAGATTAGAATTATATAAAAAAACAAATGAGCATGAAGAGTTGACACTAAATGTAGCCCTTTCTGAAGCTTTGACAAATAAATTTCAACACACCATTACCAAGACCATAACGCCCACTAAGATCTAGGTCAATCCATCCCACTTGACATTTTCAATTCCTGCACAAAAATTAATAAAAAAAAACACCATTTTTATGTTTAGGAAAAAAGATTAGGACATGATATAAAACTGAAAATGAGAGAATCTTATTGTGAAGAGAACTGAAAGGTTTTATAGACAAGGTGTGCAATTTACCAAAATATAGAAGCCTTTGAAGTTCCATGGAAACAAGGATTAGATTTGTGATGGAAGAGGTTTTGGGTCTCTACAAAACCAGTTTTTAGGGCTAGAGAAGTGGTTTACTGGCTGGTTTTTGAAGAGAGACCCTATGTTCTGAAAAGGGTTTTAAGATGACTGTATGATTAAACTGTGATGGGAGAAAAAAGGGCACACACAGAGAGAGAAACGGAAGAGGAAAAGGAGGAGACAAATTATAAGGTTTTGAAGAAGCTGAGAAAGGAAGAAAGGGAACAGGTGGTGAGGATGTGGCAGCAGAGGAGTAATTGCAGAGCGTATAGAGAGGGTTTGCTAGCATTTATGGTGGGAGAGAGGTGTAAATGCGAGAGAGTGAGAAAGAGATGAAAAGGAGCGATCATTATTTCATGTTTAAATTTCCTCTAGAAGTATGGTGGTGTGAATTACGGCTTCTTGGATTCCAAATTTCCACCATTGTTGTTGCTTCACCAGTGCAAATATTTATGTACGTATATGATCAATATTCGTGTATGAAATCATAATTTCCTCATGATTTTGTGGTCTTGATGCCTAGTTAGGAACAACATGATTAACGAAGAAAAAAATATGGCTAAATTATACACACAATCAAATTATATATATAATAATAAATAAATAAACTATATATATATATATAGTTTATTTATTTATTATTATTATTATTGGCAATAATGTTGTTTAAATAAAAACGTAATTAATGAGAATATATCTAGGAGTTTTTTGGGGTCAGAAATAGGAGATGTTATCTTACAAAATCATTATAATTTTCATGAGTTATGAAATATATATCACATATAGCACACAATAAATTAAAGTCTACATGAACTTAAAATCATTGTAAGAAATGCCTATATAATAAATGAAAATGATTATACACACAAATTTAGATAACAATTTGTTTAATAAATGGACAATATTTTTTTTCTATTTTTTGTCTCTTATTTATAAATAAATTGACAACATTAAAAAAAAAATAAGAAGAAGAAGGGTTCTTGCCTTTAATCGGTAGGGAAAAAAAAAGAAAATGGGAGTCGTCACTTAATATTTTGATCACTAAGAATCCTAACTAGTCTCTGAGTCTTGGTAAGAGAATTGATTGTGTAAAAAAAAGATATTAACACCCCTAATACATCTTACCTAAGGTAAACTGCATTATTTATTTGTCTGATGCAAACTAAGGTAATTTTGTGTTTTTTAATCGTTGGTTCTTATAGAGTTTAAGAAAAGTCTTTCTCTGTAAAGAGGTCTTCATCTTATCAGGTTAAAAACTTAATCGTTCTAATGCCAATATAAAAAAAATTGTTTTTTATTTAATAGCAGGAATAAGTCTTGCATATAAGTTCATAATCTCACATATTAAAAAAAACAAAATAATTTTTTTTGTATTTCTGAAATGTAGGCCAAAATCCTTAGAAATTTTATAAAGTTATTGGAAAATTTATGCAATATGTTTTTTTAGAAAAAACATGTAAAAGAATTTTAAATTTTTTTATAAAAAAATTGCTTAAATAACTTTAGGAGTTTTTAGCCATATACAAGAAAAAAAGATTTTTTTTATATTTTAAAAAAAATTAGGCTTTGTTTGGCAAAACATCCATTTTTCTTTGTGATAAAACCACTAAAAATAGGTTTAAAGGGTGTTTTCCAAACACACATATAAACCCAAAAACTCTTTAACAAAAATTATGGCAAACCAAATTATGGTTGACCTAACTAGGTTGACCTAAAATTTATGATTCGACTATAAATAGAACCAAAAATTCTAGTTTGACTCGAAAATAATCCAAAAACAAAACTCAAGCCAAAAAACAGATTAAACACCTAAAAAACTAAAAAATTCTAGAACAAAATGGATCAAACACATGAAAACCAAATCAATTTTTGCATAATAGTTGCATTGTCGGGTCTGACTGAATTGCCTACTTTTAAAGCCTTATTGGAGCAATTCTGATGTCATCGTCACTTGAGACAGCCTAAAGTTGGTAGAAGGGATGCACACCTTTTATTTGGATACAACCTTGTTCAATTTAAAGGTTTATAACTCCACATTCATTCGTTTCAAGTTGCCAACTCGATCAGCCAAAACTGTAAAAAAAAAAAAAAAGATGCAAGCTAATGAACGACGTGTCATTCACCTTCTTTTTATTAAGTCTGAACAACACATTGTTTATGGTTCTTAATTTGGAATTTAAAAATTTTCAATTAAGTCTCTATTTTTCCAATTACTTTTAACTGTGCCCGCAATTGACTCCAAACTTTTAATTTCATGCAATGTCACCCTTGTCAAACTCAATCGACAACCCTAAAGTCGACCATTATTTTTATTTTAATCCTTAATTCTAAATTTATGTATTTCAACCCTCAATTGACTAACAAGCTTTTTAATTTCTTCAATGTGGACCCTGATTTGGTTAATTTCACCCCTTACATTAACGTGTCTTTTTCAGTGTGGTCCTTAACTTTGGATTTCTTCAATTAAATCCCTACTTGCCCATCAAACTTCAATATTTATGCAATTAAGCTCCTGATTTGACCAAATTAACTCTTAAAAATTGTAATTTGACCCCTAAAATTTAATTTCTTCCAATTAAAGCCTAAATTGACTTCAAAAGTCAATTTTTCATATGATTAAGCCCTCGATAAATTTCAATTGAGTCTTTGAACATCCAATTTTGAATTTCATTTCTAAAATCAAAATTTTCTTTGCCAATAGGGCCTTAATCAGTTGAAAATATACTGTTAAATTTTTCAATCTAGTATATTTTGATCTTTCTCAACTAGTTTTCGGTAATTTCTTGGGTATTCTGGTATATGCTTCTTACTAATATATTTTTGTGGTTTTCTTCTAGCACTTTTTTTTGTGTTTTCTCTTTTTTTTATGCGGGACCTTGAAATGGGTAATAACAATCTTTAACAAGTTGCAGATGGATTGTGATTCTAGTATCTCTTCAATCTTGCATAGACTATTAGTTTAGTTAAAGTGTAGTGAACCAAATTTTAGCTATACTGGTAACAATCTCATTTGCAATGCAGATGATATTTGGATATGAACAAATACACGTCACTAATTTTGTTGTTTTTTCTTATTATATTTTTTTTCCCTCTTATATCATTTGTAACGCAAACGTTTTATTTTCTTGTAAATGGTCATTCAACTTTTCAGGAGTCATCTTTTAAATTATTAATTTTTAATTAATACGCTTGATTATTATAACAAAAAAAAGGAAGAGAACAATTAGAATGACTTCGATGTCAATTTCCTTAATTATGTGCAAAATATATTTCTGTATGATAATGGAAGCGGTAACACATGGTCATGGCTCTAAAGAGAGCATACATGTACTTCATGGTCTAATTTTTAAACCAATGATCGCAATGATGTACTACATATAGTAGTAGCCTATGGTTGGCGGCTCATGAACAATGCAATGCCCTCTTCCTTCTTTTGATTATTTTTTGTGAAGAAAGGACTTTGGTAAGGTTGCTCTTCAAAAGAAGTTTTTATTTTCTCATGGGAAGTATTCAGAAAATATATAACATTTAATGACAAGCACATAATTGAAAACTTATGCAAAGATTAGTATTTATAATTAATTAAAGTAGCTTCATTAGGTATTATTATTTAAATTATGACAAGGTACACTTTTCTTGGTATAAGTTCAGCGTGTAGTTTCATAAAAACAAGCATAACTTTTGATTCGGTCATTTGATTAAGCTAAAATTGTGCTAAAACATTCTAAAGGTGTTGTTCCTTTTAAAAATAAGAAGATAACATCATCCATGTTCAGGAATATGACCAAATTCAACCAAGAAGTTACTTGATTTTTTTAATTTTCATTATTGTATTTGAAATCTTTTTTCTATTTAATTTAGAACTTTCAATTTAATTAGGATTTCACTAATAATTAAGATATTGTTCTTGTATTTAAATAGTCTTCTAGGCCGTGTTTCTGGGGAAGATTAATGAAATAAACTTGTTAGAAAGTTTTCTCTACACTCTTTTCTTGGGTGTAACTTTAGAGTTTGAGTAGCTTAGGTTTTTTTCTCTATAGTTTAGAACAGTAAGAAAAAATAGGAATTGAAGAACTCTATCCATAGTATATGTTACATTAAATTATTTTTAATTTTCTTATTTTATTTTGTTTTATATCTTTTTTTGTAATGTAAATTGATAAATTATTTCTAAGTGTTAGGAGGGAGGGATAGCAAGACATAATACTTGCCAAGATAAGTTGCCACACAATGATGTGAAGCTAACTTGACCATCTATTACGTGAGTGTAAACAAGTTCAATTTTATACAAAGTTAAAAAAAAAATAGAACTCATACGTTACCATTGTCAATGTCTCAATATCACATTATTACCTTTAATAAGCTCATTTAAAAAAATCTAATTTAGGATGAAAAGTAAAGATCAAAAGAGAAATAGTATCATTTTTCTTAAAATAGAAAAAAAAAAAAAGGCACCCCTTATACTCTATAACTAGTGGGGGTAACTTGCACTACGTCATGGGCTAATTTTTTTAGCATAAAAAACTATATAAAAACGCTAATATCCAAGAGCGTTAAGTTTATCTGTAAAACTAGACACAAAAGCTTTGAGATTAGCTGCAATGTCTGACCCAATAGTAATATTTATAATATTAATTATAATATCAATAATAATATTTATAATATAAATAATAATATTTTTAATATTAATAATAATATTAAACTTATCCAACCCAAGTTCTTATAGTTTTTTATCCCTTGAAATCAAATTTATGGTTTTTCTTTAATAGTAATAATATTTTTTAAAAAAACTTTTTAATGATAATGATAATGATAATTATAACAATAAGAATACGAATAACAATAACAATAATACTAATGATTATAAACTTGAGTCTGGTGCCTTAGCCAGACCCAAGTTTCTGGGGTCTAATTCTTCTAATAATAATAAAAATAATAATATTTATAATAAAAAAAACTTGTCTGACCAAAGTTCTTATAGTTTTAAATCCATTCAAATCAAATTTATGATTTTTCTTTAATAGAAATAATTTTTTTTCAAATTTAATAACAACAACAACAACAATAATAATAGCAACATTCATTATAATAAAAATAATAGTATTTATAATACAAATAATAATATTAAACTTGCATGACCTAAGTTTAAGTGGGTCTGACTGCAATGCCAAGCTCAAGAGCCTTAGATCTGGTTGCAACACTAGACCCAAGAGCATTGGATGTGGGTCTGACTACAAAGTCGTGTCATTAAAGTATGATAACTAAATAGATTAAAATTAATATTAAAAAATAAAATTAATTAAAAAGGAAAAAACAAAGCAAAGCACTATTCCAATTAATAGCTCATTGCGAGGAGTATAGTAAAATCCCCTTATAAGATCACGATAATCTAATAAAAAATAAATAAAATAAATTATAAAGTTAAATTCTCAATCAAATCGATATTAAAAGTTGAAATTGAAAAAAAAAACTAATTAAGAAAAAGAAAAACATTTTGAATCAATTAGGTTAACCCGTTAAACATGGGATCCGTATCCTGAGAGTGTGATAACTAAATAGAAAAAAAATTTAATATTAATGAACTAAATCAAACAAAAAAAAGATTAATTAAAAAGAAAAATAACAAAGAAAAAAGCAAAAAGCAAAAAAAACCTATAACTAATAATATGTTTTTTCAAATTTATTAATTATTATATTAGCAATATTCATTATAATAAAAATAATAATATTTTTAATATTAATAATAATATTAAACTTGCATAACCCAAGTTTAAGTGGATATGGCTGCAACGCGAGATCCAAGAGCCTTGGGTCTGGCTGCAATGCCAAACCCAAAAGCTTTGGATATGGATCTGGCTGCAAGGTCGTGTCATGAAAGTATGATAACTAAATAGAAAAAAAAATTAATATTAAAGAATGAAGCTAAACAAAAAAGGATTAATTGAAAAGGGAAAAACAAAGAAAAAAACAAAGCAAAGCAAAGCACTATTCCAATGAATACTGGTTTGCAAGGAGGGGTAGAGTAAAATTCCCTCATGAGATCACGATAATCTAATAAAAAATAAACAAAATAAATCATGAAGTTTAATTCTCAATCAAATCGATATTAAAAGATGAAATTAGAAGAAAAAAATTAATTAAAAGAAAAAACTAGAAAATTATAAAAGTGTGATAATTAAATAGAAAAAAATTTAATACTAACAAACTAAACCAAACTAAAAATAATAATTAAAAACAAAAAAAAACCAAAACAAAAAATAAAATTAAAAGTATTAACTTTTATACTGTGGATTACACTGTGCAATTCACAATAAAAAAACAGTTTATAGTTAATAATTATAAGCATTTCTAGCATAAAGAAACACATGTAATGAACTTTCCAAAAATTATTCTCCGTTTTTATACATAGAATTTATAGTGGGGGCCGCCAACCAAATGTTAGGTGACTTTCAAGTAACGAATTCAGGACACTATTTTGAAAATTCTACCTCTATCCTAAATTATAGTTGAAATGAGAGCTCAAAACAATTTTTGAGTTAGTATTTAAACAAATCTTATATGAACATTTTCATGATGAAAGAGCTTCACCATCCTTAGAGCAGAAGTCTAACTGAAAAATAATTAGCCAACTCATGACTAAACTGCGAACATTAAGTTATGACCTCAAAATAAAAAATCCAACTAAATTTAAAAAATTATACTATTAATGAATGATCTCTCTCTCTCTCTCTCTACACACGCACACACACACATGTGTGTGCGTGTGTAGAGAGAGAGAGAGAGAGAGATCATTCAGCACAAGATCAATTTATACAGAATTCAAGTCTAAAAACCTTTCATATAAAAAATGTATTATAAATTAAATATAAAATTGGTTTTAAAATCTTATCCAAAAGCTTAAGATTTGTGATTGAGTTAGTATTTTTATTCTAAATAAAATTAACAACAAGTAGCTTTCATGCATGGGAATATATTTGGGAATTATATATAAAATCATTTGAGTGGGTATTTTCTAACTTCATGCATTAACTCAAAGTTTTTGTATTAAATTCCATCCATTAACTTAAAATTTGGTATTAAATGGCTTTCATATTTGTTTGTAATCATTTGGATATGTTACTGTGTTCTTAATTTTATAATTAAATCTCAAATGAATATGAATTGTATAATTAACAACTTATCATTCTCTTGATCATATCTTAAAAACATGAGAGAAACACTTTATTTACCCCTTAATTTTCATGATAAGTACTAAACATATATTTAATAGAAACTATCTTTTCTCTTTCTTGATAGGCGTGAGGGTTAAAATAGCCTTAATCCAGTCAGTTTTTGAAGTTTAAGAATAATTTTGAAGGCATATATGATGCAAGACATTTAGCTTATGGATACATACGCAAGATCAACAAACAAAAGTTTAAGAAGTTATATAGCTTGAAAAAATAAATGTACAGTATTTTTTTAATCGATAATAATTTCTGATTAGAATAAATCTTATCAATTCAAAAGGCTAACTCCCACCTATAGCTGATTGTGATTATAATTTTAATTAAAAAAAACCCTACATTACTCTTGTTTAGGAATTATAATTTTATTTATTTATTTATCATGTTTAGGAATTATAGTTTTATAGTTTTTTCATTTATTATTTTCCTTATTTCCATACATGTTTTTATTATTTTGGAATTTGTTGGTAATTTTTAACTTCTCTAATTTACCCTTTTTTTTCTTTAAGGCGGACTATCCAGCTACTTTTCTAGGCATATGATTGTCAGTTATATTTGAATAAAATATACTAACTTGAGGGCTTTTTTCTTGTAGCTTTCGTCGTTTGTTATTTTGAGAGTTTTCTAGAATTAATAAATTTTGTTATTTTTTTTTATTAACGTGGATGTCCAGACTAATTTGTGCGTACCTCGACTGATCCCACAGGTCTTAAAGTTAATGACCATGTAAGCCTCCAGGAACCTTAAAGTTTATGAGACTTGAACTAGTGACTTCTAGAAAACAAATTTAGGGTCTAACCAATTGAGTTATATATTATACCATGCATGAATAAAAATGACTATAATTTGGTCTAAAACATTAAACTCATAAATTATGTATAATTTACTATTATAATCTCAGTTAATCCATTCAACATATTATAAATAAATTATTTATTAAATATGTCATCACTTCAAAAAAACATAAATTAATATTGTTGCAAGTATATAAGAAACAATCTTTAATAAAATATAAAGATAAATTGAGGTAATTTCCCAAAACAATACCAAATCATTGTTTTCAATATGCTTGAACTTATGCAAATTTTTTCCTCATAACCTAGTTGTGTGGAAGTTGACATAGCATTAATTTCCCAATTAACATTAAAAAAAATATTGTTGTTGTCACAATTAATCAATAGAAGACTGTTTTTGAATGAAAATTGATACCAAAGTTTCCCTCCATTCCCAAACACTACTTGTTTACGCACCTAGCTAGTTACATCAAGCAATCAATAAAAAGCCTGTGGTCACAGTAATGGTCCATATTGTATTAATCTAGAAAACAATGAATGGAATCATCATTTAATGTTTTCTAATTTATTATTTTATATCAAGTCTTGTTTCACAAGGGGGTTCGAACTCTTTAATATCCTTTCCCTAACTCAGCCAACCTAGTGCTCGATTTCTTATCCAAAACCCTCCATATATTAATTAGGAAGTAGCCCTTCTTGTACCGCAGATGATAGGTTGCTAACCTGACCGGAGGCCAGGTTAGCATGCTACTGTCCGTCAGCTTGGTGTGCTTTTAAGTTAAATTAAACCTACTGATCTTGACTTCTTTTTTTTTAATTACTCCACCTTGTGAGTTAATCTATGCTATTTGTTTAACTTTTCGCTATAAATTTCTAAAACAATTTTTCTTAATGCACCATACTTAATTATTTCTACAGTTATCACGTTTTCTAGATACAAATTTAAAATATATTGAACATATGAAGTAGATTTCAATAAATAATGTAGGTGAAATTTATAATGCATCTCTGTTAACGGTTGGTATTTGGTACTCTGGAAGGAGCAACTGATCCATATATATATATATATATATATATAATTCTCTTTGCTTTTTTTCATTATGTGAGTTAAGAGAACACATGGGATTGTATGTGGAAAATATTCCATCAAAGAGAGAAATATCTATAAATACATAATTCAAATCAAACTCTAGAGGTTTTTTTTTTGTTTTATTCTTTCATTTTCATATTTGATCGGTTGAAATCTTAGTTTCATTGTTTTTTTTTTCTTTTTTTGACCCTTTTCTCAGATTTGTTTTTTATTTAAATTGGTCCATTTATATATATTTTTTATTTTAATTAAATTCTGGCCCACAAATTCATTACATATGTTTGTGACAAACCACATGCTTTGCGCCATTTTACTAAGTGAGATTGGATTGGATTTTTAGGGTCGTTAAGTGGTCCAAAATGGATAAGAAGATAGCTATGGCGATCTAAGGCCCATAAGCAACATTCATATCATGCACAGAGTGCAATTTAACAAATCAGGATCAAATGTCATAGAATTAAAGTTTTTTTTTTTTTTTTAACTAAGTGATCAAATGTCAAAAAGGACAATTTCAATCCAAATTTAAACCATTAGATGAACGATGGTGGACGCTATGTGATTAAGAAAAATGAATCGTTTATCTGTTAATATATTGAAAAACTAATCAATAATAATATACTATATATTCCAAAATTATCGCATGTAATGATTTTCTCTTGCCATGTATGGAGATAAAAAAATAATAATTCCACGTTAAAGAAAATAAATTTTTTTAACTAAATACTTTTAATCACAATTTCATAGCATAGATTTATTATAAATTATTTTTACTTAAATAAATTGAAAGCTCATATCATAAGTTTTAATTTAAGATGGGTATTGAATATTTTTTGGATAAAGAATAAAAGCAAGAAAATAAAAAAAAAATCTATTATACTATATCAATGCACATCAAAATCCTTTAAGTTCAAATATTTATGATAGTATAAGAGTTGCATTATGTATTATTCGATTTCTTATTAATTTTTAATTAATCATATTTTCTTAATAAATTTATGAAAATCAATGGTATAATAGATTCTTTTTTAATAATCAAAAGTAATTAAGAATTTAAATTTGATATTCATAAAAATATTATATATATATATATATATATATATATTAAATTTTGATTTTATTTTTAGAATAGAAATTTTCTAAATCCAATTTCAATCAATAAAAAAATTAAAAATTGATACCAAGTTAGAAAAAATAAATGCTATAAAAATTTATATAGCTATAAAAATAAATGATATGAAAAATCATAACATTCCATGTTCAAATCAAAGGGTTAGTCACATTTCAAAGTTAAATATTTTTATGGGAAATGCAATGAATGACTTACAAGAGCCCAAAATTTAAGGAACAAAGATGTTTATTCTTAAATTTTAAGATGGTTAATGCTATAAAATATATGCAAGTTTTGCTTAAGAGATGAAAAGTTCTTAATCCTTACTTAGATGGTTCAAGAAGTATTTATATCCCTAAACCTTGTCGTTTTTAGAGAAAGAAAAAACTAAAAAGTCATTTGTTTTTTGTGGCATTAAAGAAAAACGAATAGCCCTTATATATTATTAATAAGATAGTAAGTATGATATGTCTTTTAAGAGATCTTTTAGACACCTATAAATGTAGAAAAATTATTACATCAGGTATGAATTACTCATATAATTGTTCTACAAGGAAAAGCATGGTAGTTCATCATACATATAATACTTTTAATCTAGGAGATCATATTAGGTTTGATATATAGCCTTAGAACCCGATAGTTTTTAAATCCAAGTTTTTTTTAACATGTTTTGTCAGACCCATGTTTGCATTGGGTTCAACTGATCACCAAACTCAAGTGTTTAGGGTTTGACATATTTGTCATATCAATATTGCATTGTGTTTGGTTGATTGTCAAACTCAAATGTCTTGGGTTTGACGCATTTTCCAAACTCATATTGTCTTGAGTTTGGTTGATTGTCAAATTTAAATATTTTAAGTCTGACATGTTCACTAGACTTATATTGCCTTGGGTTTTGCCGATTTTCAAGTTTAAGTATTTTAAGTCTGATATATTTGTAAAACCCAAATGTCATAGGTCTAGCATGTTCACTAAACCTATATTGCCATAGGGTTTGGTTGATTGTCAAACGCAATTATCTTAGATCCATATTGTCTTAGATCTAACATGTTTTCCAGACTCATATTGTTTTAAGTTTGGTCGATTGTCAAATCTAAGTATTTCAGATCTAACATGTTTGTCAGACTTATATTATCTTGGGTTTGGCTGATTGTCAAACCCAAATACTTTTGGATCTAACACGTTCCCTAGATCCATATCATTTAAATACTTTTTCAAATTATAAAAATTTTTATAATTAATTTATAAATTTTTTGATAAAAATTACATATTCATAGTTTGTTTTCAATCTTGGTTACTATATGCAATCCACTATAATAATTGTGATAAGCTTTCAAATATTAGACTATGTAGTTATTTTATTATTAAATAAAACTCATCCATTGATTTAAGTTTAATAATGTAGATTTTATATAAAAAAAAAATACCCATCTATTATATTTCAATAACGTTAAAGGTCCCCATGTTTTTATTTTCAAAGATAAGAAGTAGGAGATTTAATAAATAAATAAAAGACATAGTTTTAACTTGATTTAAAAAAAAAAAAAAAACGCTTTGTGAAATTACAAATTCTAACTTTCTGACAGGAGAACCTTCTCGTTTCTGAAATCTGGCTTCGCCACTTTCTCTGAATTTGATGACAGGCCTTAACGTGAGGAGTGAAAAGAGAGGCTTATCGGCAGTGCATGCTCTGTATTTTTCATCATCATAGCCCACAAATGGGACCCATACAAACACAATACAAACCACACGATTATTATACTATTTTTGGAAACCTTTTTCCACACAGATACACTTTCACTTTCTAGTTTCCCCTCCTCGGGAAGAACATAGTTTTGAAGTATTTGAATTTTGATCTTAGGCAGCGAAGTTCAAGACACATTCAATGTTAGATCTTCAATATGAGCTTGGTAACCGATTTCTTAAAGAAGTACGTACCATATTGATGTTTGGCTAATTTTACCGTAGCTTTAAAACTATATCAAGTAAGATGTGGTTTTAAAATTATATCAGGTAAGGTTTAGATTATAAATAAAAAAAATTAACCTGAATTAATTATAAAATATTGAGAAATCAACCCTTCTAATTTTTTTTTCTAAATAATCAAAACGATATTATTTTAATTAAAAATATTTTTTAAAAAAAATCAATAATGAATGATTAGGTTTGGACCAGGTCTCATGGGTCATTAGATTAACCTATATTTTTTATCGGATCAATGAGGTATTTTTTTGTTTCTTTGATAGGAATCGGGTGAAACTTTAAGCTAGTCAAATCCCTAGTAAACCCACTAGACTTAACCAAGTTTTGAAACAATGAATTTTATTTACCTAGATATATCCTTTATTAATTTTTATCTTGAATCTATGGGATTTTATTAAGCATATGTATATGTAGATGTTAAACAACAACGTTTCATATTGGTCATAATGGATGTTTAATAAATCTATTTATATATTTTATTCAATCTTTTTTTTTTACCAAAAAATATGTGAAATATATATTGTTCAAAGCAATCTTAAGAGCTTGAGATAAGAATTAAATTATATTATCTGTAAATAAAAAGATATATTTATCTCATCAACTAATTTTTGAATTTACAATTAGATTTTCAAGTTGTACTATTGTAAGTTTGGAGGAACACGCTATTGGTGGATGCATCAATTGTAAATTATCAACTCTATATTTTACTAATTAACCAATCCTAAAAAAAAATATGTATAAATTTCGATCTCATCCCTGAGTTTGATTTGATTTTAAGTTTTCAAAATAATTAAAGTGTATTTTAGCCTTCGAAATGGAGTTTGAGGTTCTAAGGATGATTTTTGTATGTGTTTCTAGAAAAATAAAGATTAAAAATTGAGTTTTGAAGTTCCAAAACTCATATTAAAACATATATTATTCATCACTTAAAACAAAAAAAAAAATAGCAAGTCCACATGCGAGGCCTATCAAACCCAAGCAAGCTCACAGGCCAGACCTACTCTAGTCCTTCTTTATAAAAAGGCCAAGGGTGTATTAGCCTTCCTTTTAGATCCACACTCTTGAGCTTGGTTCTTTTACTTTTGTTTTTTTTTAATATATTCAAATAAAAACCTATTTAAATAAATAATTAAAATAATATTTAAAAATAATTTAATTATGGCATTTTTTTTAAAATAAAATTTAAGCTTTTACTATAATATTTATAATTTTTTAAAATAATTATGTATGAAACTAATATGCATAGTTTTCCAAAATAAATTGCACATGAATACTCAATAAGAATAAAGTATATGTTTTATATTTTTACTCCGATTAATGATTATTTTTTATATAGTCATATAAAAATAACCGAGGCATTATTTTTTATGTTTTTTTATTGAGAATTGCTTTGCAAAATGATACGCTTTTATATGATAAAAAATCATGTTTTTTTATATAAAAAGACATGCTCTCATCAAAATTAAAAAAAAAATCAATACAAAAAGCGATTTTTGGCTAAATTAAACAAATATTTTTTTTTGTCTTGAATTTAAATCATTGAAATTTTTACAAATATTTATTTTGACTTTTTAAATTTTTTATTCAAAAAAACCATGTTGTTAATAATAGAGACATGACTTTATCAAATAAAAAATAAATTCAGAAATAATAAAAATAAATTTTAATTGAAGAAATACTTTTTTATTCTAGAATGCAAATTATTGGAATTTTAAAAAATATTTTTTTTCATTGCCGCAAAATTAAATAAAATTAGGTTTTGAAAATAACCCCACGGCTCACACAAGTCTGTAAAAAAAAAATGAAACGATATCTCAAGTTCGGGACAAGTAGTACATCATGTGGAGATCGAGTTTATGCGAAGGTTCGAAATAGATAAATACAAGTTCCTAATCAAAAAGCCCTACTATTTTCATGCATCAACTATCTCTCCAGCCTCAGCAGCAGCAAGCACAAGCTCTGGCTGTAGACTGAATGTTCCATCTAGGGCATTTGGTTGCCCCAAAGCCTTCAAAGCCAAGTGTGCAGCCTTCTGCCCTGAGATCATCATTGCCCCAAATGTTGGACCCTGCAAAAATTAAGTTAATGATCATCATTAGTTTAATGACACAGTATGAACTTGATACAAAAAATAATAATTATGGTAATCGAAAATTTACCATTCTCGGTGCTCCATCAATTTCTGCAACTTCCATGCCTGTAACAATCATGCCAGGCACAATCTCTCTTGTAAGCCTAACAATTGCATCTTCGGCCGCGTTCATGTCAAGTGCTTTCATTCCTGGAACACTATCAATCAGGCCAATACTCTTCAATCTCTTCACTCCAGTAGCACCAAAAGGCCCATCGTGTCCACAAGAACTAACCACAATCTTAGCCTCCATGACATTAGGGTCCATGCAAGATTGAGTGTTATGGTTCATAGACACTAAAGCCCAGTTAGTAACCACACCAGAAACTCTGCCTCCTTTCACTATTAAATCCTCTGCTGCCACAGCATTAAACAGCTTCACATTAGGCCTAGCCAAGAGTTTGCTCATGATTGTTGAAGTGAACAAAGCTGCATGCTTGATAACCACATAGTTATCTGCCTCGTCATATTCAATTTCAAGCTCATCAAGAAATCTATGAGCTGGTTTACGCACAATCATAGCTGAAAATAGCTGGCCACCAAGCCATGCACCACCTCCAGGGCTAACCGATTGCTCAATTATAGCAACACGAACTGAGGGGTTCTTGCTTAGCTCATAAGCACAAGAAAGACCAGCAGAGCCAGCACCAACAACGACAACATCAGTGTCTGCGTAAGTAACCATGTCTGTCATGTAACGACGAGTCATTTCCCGAGAGACGATGGATTCTTTGATGGGCTGGAACTTAAAGGACTGAAGATCATATGAAGGTTGTGTCAAGGACATGGTAATGGCAGGAGAGGTGGATTTGATTGGAGTGAAACGTCCAGTAGTTGTGATAGGTGTGCCATGGAAGGATGATTTGTGATCCAAGAAAGAGGATTTGAGGTTTATAGATAGAGAGGAGGTAAGGGTAGAGGCCATGGCTGTAATTGAAGGAGTTTTTGATAAGGTTTTGCTAAAGGGTTTTTGACTGTGTAAAAGAAATTGGAGAAAGCTACAGAAGAGGGCTTGAGAGAAGAGATTTTAGATGATGGGTATTTAACGATGTGTTGCAAGTGGAGGGATGTGAAAATATCTGGGAAAAAAAAAATCTTCAAGGAGTATGATGGGTCACAAGATAGCTAGATAGAACTTGAACGGTGCATAATGCTTGTACTTTTGCAATCTGGATATAAAGACTGCACTAAAAGCAAAATCATAGACAACTTTCCTACAATAAGATCTGTGAGAGATATTTGAATGGCCTAATTCATCGATCATTTTCGACATTCTGTAGCAGTAGTCTCATAATTAACCGATACAGGATTAGTTTAGTAATCAAGTAGATACAAAGGCTGTATATCAGATTTAGCATGCTGATCGAGAGGTAAAACTTACTGCAATTTCTCTTAGGTCATTGCTAAGAAACTCTGATCAATCAAATAAATTGAATTAGCAGAACTTTCCAAAAGAAAAACATAGCAACCCACATTTCTATATGCTCATTTAGTCATTGTAAAACCAAAATATTTCAGCTACCTACACTAACATCGGTCGTCTTTGAACCGTGATTTTTTTCTTTATACCTTCACGTTTCTCACCTTTCCTAGTTTCTCTTCTTCGATTCATAAATGAAATGCAGTTTTAATATTTTACAAAAGTTTTGATCAAACTTCCACGTTCACCTTGAATTTTTTTTCTAGTGTAACATCCTGGATATTGAAAAGGGGACTCGAATCTCGTTGCCAGTACTGTAGAATCCTGGATATTGGAAAGGGGACTCGCAATTTCTGATATGCACTTTAATATCTTTTTCTGCTCTTTGCACCACGTTCATACTATTACTGTACTTGTACCTTTGGTGTTGACTCAAGTTCATACTGCATAGCCTTCTGCTTCGTTTTCCTGGAAGATCTTGATGTCGAAGATGAAGATTTGGGAGAGGAAGAACTTGTCTTCTTCTTCCTAATTTTTGGTTTCTTGGGAACATTTGGAAGATCTGAAGGTGGAATGTCATTGAACACATTTGGCATACTTTGATGTCCCAAAGAATGATCAAAATCTGTTACAAAAATATCACAAAAAATAGGATCATGTCATCTGGAGATAATTATGGAAAATCCTAAAAGAAAATAAAGAACATGCATCTAGGAGGTATTTCCCAATCGAAGAGGAAAAACGTTTCAGAATTGGCTTGAAAAACAAACTCAAAAGGAGCCTAAGGATCTAAGAGTAGCCTTGAAAACTTGAATCATGTGTCACAAGTTCTTTGAGCTGGCCTCCAGCCGGTCCCAAATAACTCATAGTAACTATCATCATCTCTGGAAGATTTCGAAGTTGGATGATATGGTTCCAATTATGTATTACCACCTCATATGGATTTTGAAAAGTATTCCCAACAAATTCAGCCAATCCAACAGAATTTCAGCTTTCAAAACCATAAACAATGGATCAAGGCCTCCCTCTAAACACTACTGCCCAAAAATTCTCAATAATATTCTCCCAAGATACCCTACAGATATTATTATGACACCATTATATGAATGGCTCGAGTAACAAAATCTATGCATGGTCCACCCAGAACTGTCCTTTACTAAGGCAATCAGTTCCATAATTTGGCTCGTGACACAAAAACCAAACTCCTGCCACTTGGAGGGCAATAATCTCAACTTTCAGTGTACCTTGAAGATTAGCTTTGATAAATTGAGGGAGGCATTCCTATGTGTTGCATTTAACTTCACACGTGAAAAGGCCCTACTTTTACTTGTCAGCTTATGCCATAGACCCCCACATGGTATCTATTAATTATTGTTTAAGGGAACATAATTTTGAAGTGATAAATTCAAGCTTTGGCATTTACTCAAATGGCATCCAAATGGGAGCAATCTTTGCCACATATATGGGTGTGTCTTATTCGTTGCTGTGAATCTTGAAAAACTAAAGAAATGTTTCTTATTATGGTTCGCATAAAAAGCAACCTAATTCGTCTAGGTTTTGGCATAATTACAGTGCTCAACAGTTCTTTATTCTGTATGTGGTAGCCGAATGATAGCTAGTTTACCACCACACAAGAATTCATAAGGAGTTTGATGGAAATTTATTTAGTCCAGTGCTTCTCTCCCACCAAACAGTATATGGCTACACAGCAATGGCAAAAAAGAAAAACCAAGTCGCCAAAAAGGAAAAATAATTTGATGAAAAGATTTTGGAAAACAACCTTGAGAGGACCATGGGGAGAGAATAACAGAGCTGGAATCTCTTGGATTAGCAACTGTGGTTGTTGAGAAATCAGGAGGTGTCTTGAATTCATTCATCTGCAATATTGTCCCACCATTAACATATCATTATAAAAATCGCATGATGAGCCATCACTACACGCATTTTGGTGCAATTACTAATTAATATGATCTTTTTATTTTTGTATTATTGATAGATGAAGTTCATAGGATTCATGAGATGATGGAAGGCCAAGAATTGCAGACAACATACCCAACTGGGTGCACTGCCAGAATGACCATCCCACCCTATATGGGCCACATGCTTGACATCTGTAGGATACCCAATTTCCATCTCTCGTTCTTTTACCACTGCAAGAAAGTACGTACACCAAACAATCAATAATTACATTACGAATTTCAAATGATTGTAGTATCCTTTCTTGTGGGAACTTTATACATATTTTTTAGAGAAAGAAATCCTGTAGGAGATTATTTGGCAAAGCAGTGAGTCTATAGAGAAACAGATTTAGTTGCTTGGTTTTAGTTTTATTAATTTCAAAGTTTGGTTTATACGTTGTGAAGAAAAGAAAGATGTGAAGGCTTACCAAAGATTTGGGAGATGTACTTGAAACCCTTGTAGATCCCTTTGATTTTGGTTGCCATGGAGAAAATCTTTAGAAGCTAGCCAAATGCAATAGCCCTTGATGAATATATTTATTTCGAAACTGAAGGAAGATGTACCAAACGAACGTGGAGAGATGGTTCTTTTGCCTGATAGAAAACAAAGATGTACTTAGACATGTGAGATTATGCAATCCACACCAGAATCTTACAGCACAACAAGTCAAGAAAAGCAAGGTAAAAAAAAAAAACAGATAAAAAAGCTTAGGAGCTTGTCAGAGAAGATCATAAATGCATGTGATTTACAAACTATTTCCTCGTGAAAGAAGTTGGAATCTTTGAAGGAAAAACACACTGCATTAATCTGAAATCAGAGGGGGGGGAAAAACAGTACAGCAACTATACCTCAAAGGATTAATGGCCAGGAATATGACGGTACAAAGATTAATTCAAGAGAGAAACAACCTCTCCTCTCTTTTATCCAACCAATATTGCTCCATATATAAATATATTCTATTCCTATTCTTGATGAATAGAAAAGGTGCACACAAGAATTCTAAATGTAAACTTTATCATGGGAGAGCTTGGTGGACATCAAAGAGACGTCATTAAAGCCAAAAGAAATAGCTAGAGAAAATATTGTGTGGACGTCAAAGACTCGATATATAGTATAATAGCTAGCTAGAGAAAGAGAGAGAGATTAAAGAAGGTGGAGAGCCATAAATATAGAAGAAGAAACAAGGCAGGCAAAGAAGGGTTTGGAAGAAGAAAGCCAGAAAGAAGAGAGGGTGATAAAAATTGGGTGGTGGCTTCGTTGGTTTTGGTTGATGGGAGATGTTTTCCGACAAAGAAAATTGTGAGGGTAAAGCGCGGGCCTCAGACGCTTTTATCTGTCTTATTAAGGACCCTTTTCTAAAAAAATGCTGGAGCTCTCTCAAAATGCGGGCAAATTTCAGAAGAGAGAGGAGAGCGCAATTAAAAATTATGTTTGACTTGTAAAAAGAGTAACTATGCCTTGTAAGCTGGCACCTTGGACTTGATTGTATCTTGTAAAACTGAGCTGTCATGATCTAAAGGATTGGCCTACTCTTGGAGAAAAATTACACTAAACTTTAAAGGGTAGGTCTTGACGTCTTGTGACTTGTTCTCTCTCTCTCTCTCTCTCTCTCTCTCTCTCTCTCTCTCTTTATGAATTGAATTTTGAGATTTTTTAATTTAAATTTTAGAGTTAATATATTGCTTTTAAAATATATCAATTTCATATAGAAACAAGGGGTATTCACTTTAATTAATTATAGTGATATGGACATGATAATAATTGTCTAGCATTATGGTACTTGAGGACAAGGGGTGCAAAAAGTATTATGAAATGGACAAATTAAGCAGTACTCTTTTTTTTTTATTATTCTCTTTTTATATTTTTCTTTATTTTGTTTACCAGTTTGCCATGATCTGATATTTAAAAAAATTATTTAAAAAAAAAACTTAGTTGTAATTAAAATTGAGAGGATTCCTATAATAAACAACAAAAAGAAATTAATTTTAATGTAACACAATATCCATTATTAAATACTTGAAATTAAATCTATTTACCGGTATAAGAATTTCATCAATTAATTCTAGTCATTTCTCACCAACTCGGGCCCTGAAAGCAGCCAGCTAACCTACATATGTTCTCTTTCTTTCTTTCTTTCTCTTTTGATATGAGACAGGTCCTTAATTAATTGCCCAGCTTATTTTATTTGTATATCGATCATAAAGATGGCAACAGGTGAAATATCTGCTGCCATACCTAACCCTTCAAACTTATTGATGATGAGCGAAGGCCAATATATTTTAATAACAAAAACAACTCGCTTGCAATTGCTTGTCTCGATCTACTTTTATATAATTTGCTTTAATTTCTAAAAACTCTCACCTAACTATTAATTTGAGTTTTTATTTTATTTTTTTAAGCTGTTAATTATTACTCTTCTATATATAATCATTTTAATTCTCTGAGACGGGAGAGGATTAGATTGTAAAATCCTCAACTCTTAAGTTCTTATCCATATAAAGTCCAATATTTAATTTCCAAGATCTTTTCATTATCCAAAAAAAAAAGATTAAAAAACAAGGATATAAATAAATTTGATTAGGTAAATACATAACAGGAAGAGTTTCGGCTGGTCTTTCGTGCCCCCCACATGGATAATCCCTCACTGTCATCCATTTTTGTAATGTTAAATCTGATATGGCACCATGTGTGCTTTCTGTTGAAGCTATAAGTAATTCATTGTATGTTCTTAATAGGAAAAATAAAAATAAAAACCCATTATATTTTTTATTATATCTGCAACTACTGTAATGATATCATCCTGTAATCTAATAGTATTGCCGAAGTTCCTATGCTTTTCTGGCAAATCTCACAAAGGGTTTAGGTGTTTTGATGACATGCGAAGTATTTGCTGATAATTGGAGCCACGTTTGTGGCAGCTGTTTCATTGAAGGAAACATAATCATAAAATTAAATCAAGTTGATATATCTACTATTTTTGTCAGCTTTTTTTTTTTTTTTAGTAAAGGTGATGTTTGACATTCTCTTCAATGTGCTTTGAATAGAAAAATCTTTGATTGCATTTAGTAGTTGGGGGATGATTAATTAGAGTGATTAGTGTAGTGGTAAAGGGGTGAGGGTTATTAAGAGTTTAAGGATATGTTTGCATTCAGGCAAAAAAAAAAAAAAAATTGGATTTTCAATTTTTTTATTTTTTTTTCCTTTAGTTCTAAAATAATCTTTCAGATAAAACTTGTTTATTAGTTCATATTTCATTTTGGAAACATGGTGCATTACATGCATTTCCTATATATTTTCAAGAATTTCTTCTTTTTTTTTAAATGTGTATATTGGGGTTTTTGATAGCTTATTGTTAATTGAAGAGCAGTCGAGTAGAATTCGACTAGATTTTCATCGAAGAAAAATGGTGGGGGGAAAGAACTAGAAGGGAAAGTACTTTTCCACTAATAGGAAGTCAATGATGATTTGCTTATATATATATATATATGATTCAATGGACAATCTATCTATGGAGATATATACAACTGAAGGCAAGAAGTGATTTATGTAAACTAGGAATCTAACATGCTTAATTTGGAAGAAAGTAGTGTTGATCTAGTCAATGAGCCTATGATTCAATTGATAACTTATGTCCTTTCTCCTTCATTATATCTTATAATTGAATTTCAAACAAAAAAAATCAGTATAAAATGTCTTATAATAGAAATAGAAGTGATATTGAATTTAACATAATTTAAATAAGTTACGAATATATTTATGAAACATATAAATAAGATAGATTTTACAGAAAAGTTTGAACACGTTAAATTAATACAAACTTTAAGAAAAATAATTATAATTTTACATTTAATTATTGAATCAGACTTAAAAAACTTAAATTTAATTAAGATGTTCTTCAGGTGTACGTAATTTTACGAGGGAATTGGCTATTATTTTAAATTATTTTGATTAGGTTGGGTTTTACTTCTATATAAAGTATTGGTATATTATTTTTTATGAAATTATGAAATTATTTTTCTATAGTTTAGGTTGTGTGACATATATCTTCTCTTGTAATTATCATAAGATCGGAAACATATTTCTCTTATAATATATTAAACATAAAAAGCAATATCATTTCGATATTTGGGATACAAACATGTTCGTTAAAATGGTTGACATCCTGACTGATTTTTTTGGTTTAAACAAAAAAAGAAAGAGTGCTGTAGACACAGAGTTACCATCATATATATTCCGCTCGATCGATCGGAGAATATATATATATGTGGTAAAACTGAGCTATCATGTAATATATATAATTAATGGCCCCTTCTTTTCTCATGTAAGCTTATCGTGTTCAAGTGAATGAACAGGTAGGTATGATTGTATGGTTTTACCTAAACGAACTAAGCTCTTGTCAATATCCCAATCCTATTTCTTTTCTACGTACAGTGGTTCACAAGATTACAGGCAGGTTGTAATGACATAATAACCAGGCTACTTCACTCTTTTACCAGCACCAGCACCGGGTCCCTGGTTCGAGTATTCACCGTAATACAAAGTCTTTGATGGAAACTCCCCTTCCCACACTGACCACCCAGCTGTATTCACCATTGTTGGACTGCATTACAGCAGTCCTAGAAGACTCCTTCCATGGTCGGCCCAGGTATGATTTGAATGAGCCCTTAAAAGGCTGAAGATCAGAACTTGCTATAATGTCACATTTTTGGATTGAAATCCCATGCGTTTTGGTTTGGGTCAGTTCTTCCTGGGCTGTTACCATGTTATTTTGTCCGCTCATGGGCTTTCGTGGTACAAGCTTGCAGTTTTGAGCACCACAGAAGTCTACTGTGCCGGTAATATAGCAATCTCTGTAGAATTGCCGAAGGCTGTGGGCATAGAGGGTGTCTTGGTAGGCATCAATGCGGCATCGGTTGATGACGGATTGATCGGCTCCGACGCGGAGTGCCACGGCTTGATGTTTCTGTGGCCTAGCTGTGTTTTGGAACCAAATATCCTAGGCTATGAATCCATCACCATCAGCAGCTGCATTCATGGATTATAAAACATAATTTCTTTGATGCATTAAGAAGGAGATAGACATAATTTGTATAGAAACTTCCACCAAAAAGAAAGAGATCTTTACCTACTGTTGCAGACTTGAATGTTGCATAGCCATCAACAACATTAAAACTACAAGTAATGATAGTGGAATGCATGCCATTGCCACCAAGCATCACATTCGTCTTTTTCTTTCCAACTTCTACGTTCTCCTTGTACATCCCCTTTTTCACATAAACTAGTATATTGTCTAGTAATATGTTGCAAGATAGACTAATTTTTTTAAAATATGAAAAAAGATATTAAGAGTGAAATTTATTTTAATTGTTTTGTTGAGATGAGAATAGTTGCCTAATAACGCAAATTGAAATAAGATAAAAAAAAATAGAAAGTATAAATAATATAAAATTTAGTCAATAAAATCTTCACACAAAAACTCAAATTTTGAAAAACAATAAAAATCTTAAACAAACAAGAAAATCTAAAAACAAAATAAGAAAACCAATCCCAACAACAATATCCAGGTCTGATTTGAAAGTCTTCTCATCTCATCTGATTACAACAAGCTAATTTTTTATAAAATTAGAGAGGAAAAATCTCTTGATAAAATTTCAATATAATTTAATAGTTAAATAAAAAATCATAGGCAATTTTATTAAGTTTATGATAATTCAGAACTAAAATCTCAGTGCCAATCTTCCAAGAGTTTGCTCACCTAGCACTTCTCTACTCTTGTGCCATGAACCCCGTCCTGAGCCATCCATATAGCCCTTTGATTAACATGAATCTTTTTCCAAATTCGTGTCCTGCAAGAATACTTTCAATTAAAAATAAATACCCGGTTAGATGAATGAGTAAACATCACTTCAAATTTAGTAATGAAGTCCCTATAGAAGTTGTACTTTATATTTATTATTCCTTACTATTTTTTCATGAATTAATTCAATAGTTAATGATTAAAAACAAATACAGAGTCCATTTATTTGATTTTTTTTTTGTTTAAAAAAGATAGTTTTAAATAAAAAAAATCAATTTTAGGGATAACATAATCCCAAACAACCTCTTAGTTTGATCCAGTACAGCTAAAGATACACAATACATTGCTTGCATCTCAATATCAAAGCTTGTATCTGTTGCTTTATCGGTTTAAGCCCCATCTTCAACAACAATTCATGGAGTTTCATTGCTCTTCTCAGTTCCTTTGAAGTAGGAAAGCAGCACATTGTATTTGTGAAACTTGCAATATGGACTCATCATCAAGTTATTCTGTGTAATCAAACACCCAAACCTCTTCATCAACCCTCTCTTCTTTGTTTTTGTAAACCCTAACTTCTTTGACCAACCATCAAGAAGTTCAACCATATGTTGCTTCCTCCAAACTTGTATGCAATTCTCCAACTTACAACATAATGCAAAGGCTTGCTCCATCTTCCTTTGATCTATCTGAAGTCCATCACCTGTTTGTGAGAGGACAAAAACTTGATCTCGTTTACCATCGAGCATCTCATAAAACATGTTATCAGCAGACAATTATGCAGCACTGTAGCACTATATATGCTCATATAACAGAAATTGCATGGTTCGGAAAATAGACCACAACAATATTCTTTAAATTTAGAAACTGTAACGCTTGGCCTGAGCATCATATTTGCTAACTCAAAAACAAAGAAGGGCAAAAGTATACAGTTTGACCAGGAAAAGTCGCAGAACAAACACACTGCCTGTACATTCTACTTGTTGAATTCCAATATCAGCCTTTTATATGCTGCTTTATCAGGTTTCAGCCCCATGTCCAGCATTTCATCATGAAGTTTCATTGCTTTCCTCATTTCTTTTGCCCGGCAAAGCCCACGGATTGTTATTGTAAAACTTTCACTATTCACTAATTTGAGTCCTTCCATGTAATCAAATACCCTAACTACTTCTTCAATCCTACCGTTTTTTACAAGCCCGTCAAGAAGCATATTATATGTTGCAACATCCAAACTTGCTTGCAATTTCTCCATCTTGTTATGCAACGCAACAGCTTTATCAATCTGTCTCCTAGAGCAATAATGCTCAACTAGGGAGCAACAGCACAATGAATCTGGCAGTAATCCTTTCTCTAAAACTAAATCCAGCAAGTCTTCCACTTCCCTCCATCTACGTTTTCTACTTAGTAACAAGATAAATTTAGACAACCCAACTGTACCAGGTCTAAAACCTCTTCTCATCATGTCCCCCAATATCTCATATCCTTCTTCATACTGATCTTCTTCACTGAGAAGATCCAAAAATGCATGATAAGTACTATCCTTCACTCTGATTCCCTTTTCGGAAATTAAACTGTATAAACCAATTGCTTCCTTTACTCTTGCTTCTTTAGACAATGCCTTTAACATACACCCATAAGTAGCATCTTGTAATCCAATCTTCTCATCACAAGCTCTCCTAAAAAACATTGTTGCTACATTCATCTTACACAAATCAGAAAACTTTTGAATGACTGAATCACATTGAGACAAAGGGCATTTTGGAAGCAAGCCTTTCTCAGCCATTATATCCATAACTCTCTCAATCACTTCTTCATTCCCATGTTTACAAGCTCCATCAAGTATCGCACCATAAGTACTAAAACCAGGGTCAAGTTTCCTCTCACACATCTGATTTAGCCTCTCAAAAGCAGCTTCAAAATCCCCTCTTTTACTACAACAATCAATAACACCGTTATACAAAACTGAATTATAAACACCCATATCTAAAAACTTAACAATTCTCTCAAAGTTCCCATCTTTACAAAGAATCTGAGCAACCAACGACCAAGTTAATTTATCAGGCAAAACCCCATCTTTAATCATGGCACAATAAAAACACCAAGCTAATTTAATCTCATTTTCTCTTAGCAAAACATCAAGAATAGCATTACAGGCAGTACCAGAAGCAATAAATCCATTACCCCTCATCTTCCTAAGCATCTCTAAACTTTCCATAAACAGACCCTTATGCGAGTAACATTCAAGAAGAAAACTGAAGGCATCAGACTTTAAACTTTTACCTCTACAAGAATCAACCATGGCCTCTCCAAGAACTGACACATGATGTGTTTTCACCAAAGAATCCATGATTGGTCTCACAGGTAGAGTGAGACCCGAATTGACACAAATATTGATGATGTGACATTGGGATTTAAGGTCTGGTTTAAGCTTTAGATTGGTTTGGACCCAGTTGAAGAAGCGCAGAGAAATTTGAGGGTTAGTTTGTGTTTTGTGGAGGATTTGGTTAAAGAGAGGAGGAGTTAGTTTTGAGGAGAGGTTGAAGTTTTGGAGAAGAGAAATCCAGTTGTGTCTTTGTAAGAGGATTGAGGATATTTGGAACACTAACTGGTTTTGTCTGATTTGGATTCTCCATTTCATGGAAGTTGTTGGGTTTGCTCTGTTAAGAGACATTTTTGTGCACGAAGTTGCTCCCTCTTCCCTCTGAATGACGGTATTTTGAGTTATCTTTGAACGATAAGTCATTCAAGTTGTTGATTCATGAATGACAAAATTCAAATCGGATCTTAGTAACGTCTTCATGTTTAAGACTAAAATCATTATTTAAATGTGTTTTCATGATTCATAAAAAAAAATATTTGTTATAAACTTATTAAATTTAAATTAGCTCATTATAAGTTGGATGAATTGATTCAAATTAATTTAAAATAATATTTTTCAGAATTTTTTTAAAAAAATATTACATTATAAAAACAAAATTAAATGAAGTTTAATTTGATGAAGTTATTGTGAGTGATTTATATAATCAATGTCCTGTTAAGTTAATTTTAGTTTAATTTAATTTAATTTATTATTAAATTATTAAATTTAAACAAGTCATAGATTTATTCAAATTAATTTAAAATAATATTATTTTAGAATTTTTGATAAAATTACGAGTGATTTGTCTAATCGATTATGTTAAATTAATTTTTATTTAATTTAATTTTAAACTCATTTCAGACTAAGTGATCAAATTAACCATCCATCATAGTTTAATAAAATCGCACTTGACATGTATTATTTAATCTTAATTATTGAGAACATTTTATTAAAGTTTAAAGCTATGATATTAACATGAAAGAGAAGAAAGTTAATCAAAATGAATCTGAAGATTGCTTCTTTTATGAATCCCCTTCCACTGATGTTGTTCCCCGTTTCAATCACAGTTGACGCTTACAGATGCAGGAGTCATAGTTTATGTGTACCTTAATCTCTCGAAATTCTAAAATAAATGACCAGATAAACCATAAATAATCCTAAGATTACTAATACTCAAATTAATGATATTTTAAAAACAAATTTAAAACTCAATTAAACTATACATCACATAATTACAGGAGGACTAGCTTTCAATAGGCTGGTGCATCTCCTTGCTTTTTTATTGCAGCTTGCATGATTTTTGCTCATAGTTATTAAATCTGAATTGGTCTGGTGGGTCAATTTAAGATTTGGTTGCTCTGATAATTAGATTAGTTTGGGTTTGCTAAAAGATCAGCCGGTGCAACTGTCCGATTAAAACTGGGCGACTCATGACCCGGGCGAGATTCGAAATTTTTTTTTTTCAAATGTGGTTTTTCTCCTATATTTTTTTTTCATATTTTTTCGTTGGTTATTAACACTTTTAAAGCTCACTATATAAATATTATAAAAGTATTTTATTTTTTCAATGTGAGATTTGAATATTTAATGTGGGATTTGAAACCCTTTAGTAAATATGCTCTATATTCACAAGAAAAAAATTATTTTTTTAATGTAGGAGAAAAAAAAATTTTGGTTTAAATACTTCAACTTAAAAAGCATAACATAATATCTTTTTAATATGAGAAAAAAAAAATTAAAATATTCTTTTAAACTTCATTATTTACAACATGTACAACCTATATTTATATGATTTTTTTCTTAATTATTTCATATGAAATATTAAAATTTTACATATATTTTTTAAAAATTTCTGAATTGACCCAAGTTAACGCAAGTTGAACCATAAAACTCGAGACCCGGCTCTTTAACCGGGTTAACCCCTAAATTGAATTTTATAACTATGCTTTTGCTATGTCCACTTAGTATATGTGTATAAGCACATGTGCATTTTAAGACACTCTTGCTTTTTGTTCGGATTTAGACGCTCATGGCTGCTTTATGCATCTCCACCATCGACTCTATGAATTCCTTTCCTCTTGATTTCCATTGTTTCCCGTCATTCTATTGTTTCCATTTATCATCTTCTAGGCAAAGTTCTCCTGCCTCGGCTCGTGGCATCGCGCGCGGCTGCCATAGCTGGTTTTCATCCATTTAACTTCCTCCAATAGCCCATGATGGTAGAAAAGAAAAACCTCATAACAATATTTAAAAATCTACCATTACAAATCCAAAAGCTATTCTTGAACTAACATATGGAAGATCGTGTCATATGCATGTTTATCACGCCCACACAACACATAATTCAGGTTGATCATTGCATATATCATGAATGAATTAGGTCTAGCACAATGCTTTCATGATGAGTTTGTGATTTCCACAATTTCTCTGTTCATCTCATTTGTTTTGTTAACCCCCTTCTAACCATCAATAAATAAAGAAATTAGCTAGGTGTGACTCAAGTCCATGACCGTTTAAATCGTAATATATAAGTTTTATTATTCACTAGTAGCAACATCACAGTTACCTTCACTCTTGCCCTACACATGAAAATTTAGCTACATTACTAGATCCTAGACAGTTGAGCTTAATAGACATTATGTTGAAATTTGTAAGGTGATAAGGTTTAGAAATCAAATTAGTTACATTTATAGTCTATTTATCTATTATATTTATGTAAAACCACACTACTAAAAAGATATATTTTAATAGCTTGTCACATGGACAACTCTATTTTCTTTTTCAACTTGTTATTAATTACTAGACCAATTATTGATCGTGTGTGTGTGTGTGTGTGTGTGTGTGTGTGTGTGTGTGTGTGTGTGTGTGTGTGTGTGTGTGTGTGTGTGTGTGTGTGTGTTCTGTAACAGATTAATATTAATTTTTTAAAAAATAAATATAAAAAATATTTAATAATATTATTAAACTTAATCAAATGAATTAATTTTAGGCCCAAACGTTGTCAAACCTACACACCTGGACTTGACAATCATACCAGATCTAGGCGTCTATTCATGATAAACAAACCAAGCTTAGATATCTGGGCCTGACAACCATACATGTCTAAAACTCACTCAATTTATTTTTTATTAATCTTTAATTTTAGTGAAGAAATAATCTATAAAATTATACAAAATAAAATGGTCAAAAGAACAATAAATCTTTTATATATACAATATTTTCTTTTCTTGCAATAATATAATTTAAGAATCTAGTAATTTATCCAAGATCCGGTTAGAAAGAAACTTTATTTTAATAAATAAAAGCTATCTCCAAACTATCCTAATTCCTAACTATTAAGACCAAAAAAAAAACACAGACACCCACATTTTCAGTCTAGAACCAGGATAGAATATACGTGGATGTAGCATTAACTTGATTGCTTTATTATTATTATTATTATTATTATTATTATTATTATTGAAAGTTGCTTGGGGTGTGTGTGTGTGTGTGTATTTCATAAATGATTTAACATTCTGGGCACAGGAAGTCAGCCGCTGAACACTTTAAATTACAATGAAGTTTCAAAACGCTGCTGACCCACTTGCTCTTTTCGGTTTGTCGAGGATAATAGCAGCGTATTTAAAATTGTGGTAGATTATACTTTTTAATATATATTTTTTTAGAAATATATTAAAATAATATATTTTTATTTTATTTTTTTAAATTTATTTTTGATATTAATATATCAAAATGATATAAAAACAAAAAATAATAATAATTTAAAAAAAACTCAAAATTTCTATGTAACATGGTTGGAAAGTAAAAATAAACACTGTGTAATGGCTTTTGCCTTTAAGACACCTCCTTACCTATCATTGAAATTAACAAAATTCAATAAAAGAAAGGAATATAAAAAAAATGAGGTCAATTATTCATAAATTAATTTTATATGTTTTAAAATTTTTTTTAAAAAAATTAATATAACCTGAATTATACCAAGTCTATTAGATTTGACTGCAGCAATTACATGCTCGGGTTTTAACCATTTAAAACCCGACCAAGACCCCCACATGTCCAGGTCCCCGGTTAATCCACTTGGTGGGTCCAGGTTTTATATCATTGCCTGGCATGTGCTCCATTGAGATCCAATGTTTGAAGCATTTGACTTGTAATCATGAAACAGTTAATAAGATTCCATCTTTGAGCATCCTAATTAAAGGCATACCACTGGTTGCCCACATGCCCTGTCGTCTGAACCATAGTGAAGAAGAGGATAATGTTAGCCTTCCTTCTCGGTCATTGCGATTAGCATGTTGGTCTTGTGTATTACCGGGAAAGCAAGCTCTGCTTCCTAGTAAAAGTTCTCTCTTTATAGCTTGATATTTGGACCTCCTCCATCGCTGCGTTGAAGTGAAGAGATTGCCTTGAAAAACCTGTAGAGTGCTCTGTTTTTTCTAGAAATGCCCAGGCATGCGCAGTTCATAATTTTTTTAAAAAAAAATTTTAATTTTTTTTGTATATTTTAATTGTTTTGATGCGCTGATCTCAAAAATAATTTTAAAAATAAAAAAATATAATTTTAATATATTTCAGTATAAAAAACACTTTAAAAAACAACCACGATAATACTTCTGTACCCTAAATTAATTTTTTCAGTAATTTTAAAGTTTGAATATTAAAAATATATAAAAAATCTTATAAAAACTGCAAATAGCCTGTAATTTTTTTGTCTGTTTGTTGACCTTTTGAGATTTCACATTATTGTGTGCTTCAAATTCCAGTTGTCAAATCTAAGAACTTTCTGATTATTGTAGGACAAATCAAAATCACTCAGCAACATATGGACCCCACCTTAAAATTCTCTGTCAAAACCCAGTGGAGGGCAGCCTGGCTTTCCATGTATCTTTTATGTGATGTAAATTCTCCTCACACCATTTTTATCAAATGCCTATAATACCCATGCCACTGTTGTATCATTACAAATTGTTTGAGGCCAAATCATAGATGAATTTACTTTAGCTTCTTTCTTTTCTTTCTTTTTTTTTATAAATCATCAATGGCAGGAAAAAATATTTAAATACAATAATTTATTTAATTTTCTGAATTGAATTCAATTCACAAAATTCCAAATATATTATAATTCAATGATTTATCATAGCTATTAAATCTAACCTGACTTAACAAGTAGATTCGAGAGTCAACTGACTTAACTCCTAGTTTGAACAAATTTTTAAAAAAATTATATTCAAAATTGAACATGTTTAACCTAGTTTACCCAGTAAAATTAATTTTAACTCTTTAAAAATAAATTCTTCAAAATAATATATTTTTTAACTTTTTTAAAAAAACCTCAACATTTTGAATTATCTCGTTTCAACCAACATTAATCTGTCGTAATTAGTAATCGAAGTACTTGGATTAGGTTTTATAACTTTGTAATTTATTATAATCTTCCACATCAAAACCCTGATCATATGATTAACATATCTAAGATGGGTAAAATTGTACGTTCCGTTATCATGTCCAAATAATTTATCAACGTTGACATGTCAACTTGGTTTTCCAGTTCTAACCTTCACATTGGAAGTACTGCATTATAAAGTACTAATCATTAAATGCACATCACCTCCTCACAATGATCCAGCTAGCTGCCTGTTGAGAAAGCTCCTTCTCTGCCTTCTGATCCAAGAAAAATTGAGAGAACGTTTCTACAATGGCAGCAGCTCTTCTCTTCATTGCAGCTTTAATGGCTGCTTCATATACATCATCTGAAGCAGCTCAACCAAAAGCTTCTTTTGAAGATAACTTTAGTATAATGTGGTCTGAAGATCATTTCAAAACATCTGAAGATGGGCAGATCTGGTATCTCTCACTGGACAAAGATACAGGTACACAAATTTATGCATTGATGCTTCAATCAAAACCAGCTGAAGTTCTTTATTATCAGTTCATTAATTAAATCAAATAAATATATATTTACCTTGCTTAATGTTCAAGATTGGTATTCTTTTTAAAGTATTAATTTGGTCTCTTGAATATATAGGCTGTGGATTTCAAACCAAGCAGAGATATAGATTTGGATGGTTTAGCATGAAGCTGAAATTGGTTGGAGGCGACTCTGCAGGTGTAGTGACAGCTTATTATGTAAGTCTTTCCTCTACTACCCCACAGGCTCAAAGAGCCTTGAAATCGTAGCCTATGAAGCTTCACTAAGAAATCATACTTGTAATTCGATAGCAAGAACAGAGAATTAATGGGGAAGGAGGCTAATTAAAGAGGATTAACGTATGTTTGCAGATGTGTACAGAGAATGGGGCAGGACCAACAAGAGATGAGTTGGATTTTGAGTTCTTGGGGAATAGAACTGGAGAACCATACTTGATACAAACAAATATATACAAGAATGGGACTGGCAACCGTGAAATGAGGCACATGCTTTGGTTCGACCCTACCGAGGAGTATCACACCTATTCCATTCTCTGGAATAACCATCAGATAGTGTAAGTCCTTCAATCTTGTGTTATATATATATATATATATGATTGATGAGTTCTCAGTTTTAGAAGTAGAGATCAATGTTCGGATTTTTCAAATCTTGGAATCTTTGAAAGCAAAAGCAAAAAAGAAAAGGCCAAAAAAAGTAGATTAAAGGGATTGTTACATGGACCAACTGTGTAAACATGTGATATTGTTTAAGGGCATGCTGGGAACCGCATTTCATTAAATTTTAAATTTTTAAAATTTTTATTTTTTTATTTTTTTGATGTGTTAATATAAAAAATAATTTTTTAAAAATAAAAAAATATTATTTTAATTTATTTCTAAAGAAAAAAATATTTTGAATATAACTGCTTTATAATCTTAAACCATTCTAAATAGTGTTATCCATGTTTTATTTTAATTATAAATTTAAAAATATTTGGTTAATTTATATATATTACAGTTTTGTATAGTTACATTAAAATCTCTTTTTTTTTAAATTTTAATTAATAAAAAAACTTAAGCCCTGTTTAGGGTTGTGATTAGGTGCCAACTGCCGACCGTAACCCCTTCATAAGCATATTTGATGCTTTTAAACAGGGTTGAGGATGCATCGCAGCGGCAACCTCCGAGACCTTAAACCTACCTTTTTCAGATTCTAACATAACCTTAATTCATTGGACTGGATACGAGGATGTCAGCAAATAATAGTTTCAATTTATCCTAAGTGCAAGCCTGCGAAAGTTTTTCACTGAAAATTGATGCAAACTGCAGGTTTTTCGTGGATGAAGTTCCAGTAAGGGTGCACAAGAACAATGGAGAAGCAAACAATTTCTTCCCCAATGAGAAGCCCATGTACCTATTCTCTAGCATCTGGAACGCAGACGACTGGGCCACCAGGGGAGGACTAGAGAAAACAGACTGGAAAAAGGCTCCATTTGTGTCCTCTTACAAGGACTTCAGTGTTGAAGCTTGCCAATGGGAAGATCCCTACCCTGAATGCGTATCAACTACTACTAAGAATTGGTGGGATCAATACGATGCCTGGCATCTCTCAGATCATCAAAAAATGGACTTTGCCTGGGTCGAAAGAAATCTTGTGATCTATGACTACTGCAAAGACACTGAAAGATTCCCAACAGTGCCAGTGGAGTGCAGCTTGAGTCCATGGGATTGATGAGCAAGTGACTGTTTAATTATTATTCTTCGGCATCATTTTTTGTTTCTTCTTCCTTTTTCTTGAATACCGTTTTGAGATGGGTATAAATCACAAAGTATGTATTTTTATTGAATATCTATTTAATTTATTGGATTATTTATATTCAATTAGAGCAATAATTTTGTACCTTGGCTAAAAGTTCTCTCTCTGTTTTTATCCATTACAGCACTAAGACCTGTATATATGAGAGAATAAAATACAAGAACATATATAATTAAAAAAACAAATTAACTATAGAAAATACCATATAGAATATAGATTGCATAAACACAATAAAATACATCAACTCTAGTAGTACAAGTATCAATCTAGGATTATTCACTCTTGATACGAGCATCTATTTAAAAATAAAATTTTATTTTTTATTATAAAGATTGTGTTCGTTTTTTAAGTCTAACTGTCCTTTAAGAAAATTCTTAATTTTTTTTTGCTTTAATATTTTTTATGTTTTTGAATGGCTTTAATATACGGATGTGAAAAATAAATTTTAAACAATAAAAAATATTATTTTAATATATTAAAAAAAATATTTTTAAAAATTATATCTACAACAATTTGAATACAGCCAGATTCAATTATCAAATTCAAAATGACATGAAAGCCTTCAAGAAGTCCATTAGTCCACCACCGATTCTGAAGCTCAAGCCACTTAACATCATGCTTGATGCATATCTGGAGGCTATGTTAACGGATTTCATTTGGGAAGCAAGATTTGATGTAAGAAAAAAAAATACCCACAAATTTTATTTTCTAGAAATTATAAAAAAAAAATTATTTCCTAGAAACCAAATGATGGCTTTTTTTTTTTCCTGCCAATAGAAAAATAATAAAAAAAAAACCCTTAAAAGGGCAATCCAAAAAATAAAAAGATTGGCTTGAAAGTGACTCCTTGATTGACTTTCCTTTTCTCCATTAACATCATATAAAAGGCTTACAAAACAAAGGTTATATTACAAATTCATCAAGTCATGCTTCATACAAGTGCTTGGTTGGGAAGAAACTCTAGCTAAATTGAAGAGGAAAACTCCCACCTACCTACCTTTCAAGAACAAGTTTGTGTCTTTTCTCCTGATGGAGGATGCATCCTCAAGATTACAAGCAAATTAGACAAGGTTGACTAAGTTTATTTTGCTTTTGATGTTGGGGTTATAGGCCTCCTATTAATTGTCATTGTGTGTTTCAATATCTATGGGTATTCCCTTAATTGTAAATTGTGTCAATTGTTAGATTTTTTTTTGGTTGGTATTTTTTTTTTATTGATTATCTTTAACACATACTGAATCTTGGGTTACGTAACTAACCAATGTGATATTTTTTGTTTTCTCTCTAGACAATTATCTACCTATTTTTTTAATGAATGAGAGTATATTTCTTTTTGCTTCTGCTTTGTACATGTGTATTAATGACTTGCTAACTTTCTAATCTGTTTTATTTTGATCTATTATATTTTTATATTTTATCAATATATATTAGACAAGGTTGAATCTCAGTTTTGATGAAGCACTAATCCTGCTTCGCAGAGGAAATCACTTTGGATTGTTGAAAGTTTTTGAAGCACTAATTCTAGAGTTATGACTAATTTCCTAGTAAACCAATTGACTAAATAGATTAAGCTAACAAATTCTATATAAACTTAACGATTGAAAAAAAATTACAATATAAATATTAAACCTAAATCATCTCAGTTTTTTTTATATGGTATTAAAATAAAAAAAATTACAAATTTATCTAATTATAAGGTACCAGAATATCTCTGTTCTATTTTCTAGCAATGTATAACTCCTTTTTTAATCCTCTCAATATAATATAATTTTGAGGCTTATTATTATATTTCACCTTCTAGATTATTTTGAGTAGCCATTAAATAATCTAGATTGATAGCCACTTTATTTGATCATTTGATGACACTTGTGAGCCAATTTTTTTTATATATATAGTGAATGAGAAGTTTTCCATCTATAATCATCTTTGATCTCCATATTCGTCTTCATATGTAATTTAAATTTGTTTACTTTTTCACCCTAAAATATGAAAAAGTTATATTAACATCTAAAATTTTATTTCCAACAACAAAACTTAGTTTAATTGGTCTAAAAATTCAAATTAAAATTAAATTTTAATTTTTTTTAGGATCGAACAACTTTTTTTAATATCAAAACCACCTCCATTAAATTTCTCTATTAAACCCGAATCTATAAACACCAAAATTGAATTTATTGATGGGTAAAATCTGATCACCCGGTAGTTTTTTTCTCTCCTCTCTCAACATTCTGGTTGGGTTTTCTTCTATCAACTGCAATAACCACTATCTTTTTTAGATAAGGGAAGTAAAAAAGATTAAGATAAATTGGGAAATTGGTTTGGGTTAGCTACACACACATGTAGGCATTATAATTATTTTTTAAAGATCCAGTTTTTTTTTTTTTCCCCAAGCAAATTGGGCTGCGGCTGCGCTGTGCAAGAAGGACCTGACTCTTTCGCCAGCATGCTTGCAATTAATTATATAAACACAGAACTACTGTATCAACGATATTGATCATCTTTGTTTAGTTTTCAGAGGTGATTTATTTGACTGGATCATATCAGACAAAAAATGGCCATGAACAGAATATTAAGAGTTCAGTGATCCTTTCACACAACATAGCCATGGAATTCCTCCTATAAATACCACCTCTACTTCTCTTTTGTCCGCACCACAAACACATCCCTTACCAACAAGTTCTCTTCTCCTTTTCAATCTTTTGTGATCTTTGAAAATCCTAAGTTATAATGGGTGTCATCACTTTAGAAAATGAGTTTGCCATTGCTGTCGCCCCAGCCAAGCTTTTCAAGGCATACTGTCTTGATACAGATACTCTCCTGCCTAAAATTCTGCCAGAACATATTAAGAGCTCTGAGATAATTGAAGGAAATGGAGGGCCAGGAACCATCAGGAAGATCACTTTTGCTGAAGGCTAGTATTCATAATATTTTTCGTAATTGTATACTTGCATTTAACATATCACATGCTATATATGCTTGCATGAAGAAGTAATAAAATTAAATTTTCACTGTGCAGGCAAAGAACTCAGTTATGCCAAGCAGATGATTGAAGCCATTGACGAAGAGAACTTAACATACAGCTTCAGCCTGATTGAAGCCAATGTCTGGAAGGATGCAGTTGAAAAGGTGACTTATGAACACAAGTTTGTGCCAACTCCCAAGGGAGGATGCATCTGCAAGAGAACCAGCACGTATTACATCAAGGGTGATGCTGAGATCAACAAAGATGAAATCAAGGACGTGTATGGCAAAAAGACTGCAGGCTTGTTCAAGGCTGTCGAGGCATATTTCTTGGCAAATCCAGATGCCTAGATATGGAAATTCCTTTGCTTGATAATCTCCTTGTGTGAGCTGTTTTTCTTCCTTTTGTTCTTAGCCAAAAACTGGCTTTGGCGTGGCAATAAATTCCTGCACATTTTTTGTTAAGATTTTCTTCCTTGTGTACTTTGAGTATCCTCTTCTCTGTCCGTTCCCAGAGACTAAGAGAGAGTTCTATTGAAGCTTTCTTAAGAAATTAAAAAAAAAAAAACAATGTATTAAATAATATGTCGACTTCGTATACTTTATATTATATTTATTATACTGTCTTTTAAAATTAAATATAATTGAGCAAAAAAAATGTGAATTCAATATTTAAACAGGGTAAAATAATAAAATTTGATATTATTTTTTAATAAAAGATATGCCTTTCTGGGATATCTAAATAAAGAGGAAAGATTCTATTTATTAGACTTAGAAAATATTACTTAATTAATATTTTTTTTAAGGTAGGTATTCGGGCCAGATTGCGCGCACCTCGACTAATTTCACGGGCCTTGAAGTTAACGATCATGTAAGCCTCCAGTGGCCATCATATGAGCAACCACAGAGTTCGAACCTGAGACCATAGAGAAAGCAAACTTTTTAATCCTAAATTTTAATCATTGAACCACCACCTAGATGATTTAATCAATATTTCTTGCTGTGGTCATTTGATTATTCGGGAGCATTTCTATTCAAGAGGACGTTATTGTCTTGCTCCAAAATACATGATAAAAGGCAACTCACGTGAAATTAAGCAAACTTATTATAATTAATTCTAATTAAATCTTAAGAAAAAAATAAAATTATGACAGATTGTTAAAAAGAATGTTTTTAATATTATAATTTTTTTTTTAATCTTATGCGAAAACAAACTAGAGATTAAAATGTGCAGGGTAGCCCCTGTTCCAAAACAGAGATGAACATGTAATTTTTTATTTATTTAAATTTGGTAGACGTCGTTCACCTAATTTTTTTTTAAACAAGAACAAACTACTTGTCATTGCAATGGTAAATAACATGTTGTCTATTGGTTCAACACCGGCTATCTAAGATAGTGGAAAATTGGGTTTTTTTTATTTTATTTTTAGGATCCAAAAACCCTATTTCAACACTTTATTTAGTTGAAAATATCTAAAAAAAATATTATAAAAATATTAATAAATTTATTTTTTTTGTTTTAAATCAACATTAAATAGATAAAAAAGAAATGAAAAATCAACTCGAATTTAAAAAATTTCTTAACTGCGGATCTTTTTTTTTGACAAAATAAAGACTAAAAACAAAAATAATTTAGCTTTTCTTATTGAAGAAAACTCCAAGATTAATTTTTTTTGTCGTTGGAATTGGCCAACTGATCATTTTTTCTATTTTCACTGCTTTTTAGCAACTCTTTTTCTCCTTTCAAATCAAAAAATTAAAATAAGAACAAAATAAAATTTTGAACTAAAATATATAATTGTCAAACTAAAAGGACAAAAAAAAATTTAAATAAAATCCGAAGGCATAATTTATCAAAAAGGTGTTGAATACACAATGCCAAAAAAAGACTTTATTTTTTCATAACCATCGATTTTGGTCCCCTCTTTTTTAATTTTTTACAAAAAATAAAACCAAATTCTTCATATATATATATATATATATATATATATATAGTGACTGAAAAAGTGGTTAATTGATCATTTCCAGTTATAAAAGAAGTTGAGTTTAGTGTCAATGTATTTTATTCAATAAAAAAAGTTTAATTGTGTTTTTAGCCTTTATTTTGTAGAAAAAATAGATTGAGATCGAGAAATGTTTTAAATTTGGATTGATTTTTCATTTTTTTTCGTATTCAATGTTGATTTAACACATAAATGGATTGATTATCGATATATATATATATATTGTCGTTCCTGTCGCTCCAGCCAAGGTTTTCAAGGCATACTGGCATGATATAGACACTCCTGCCTAAAATTCTGCCATAACATATTAAGAGCTCCAAGATAATTAAAGGAATAGAGGGCTCGAAACCATCAGAAAGATCACTTTTACTAAAGGCTAGTATTTGTAATATTTCTCGTTATAATTATATATTTGCATTTAACATCTCGCAAGTTTGTGCCAGCTTTCGAGGGAGGATTCATCTGACTGCAAGAGAACCAGCACATGCTACATCAAGAGAACCATCTAGATGGTGGCCTAGTGGTAAGAGCTTGGAACTAAGGGGTTTGCTCCCTCTTAGGTCTCAGGTTCAAACCCTGTGGCTACTCATATGATGGTCACTGGAGGCTTACATGGTCGTTAACTTCAGGACCCGTGGGATTAGTCGAGGTGCGCGCAAGCTGGCCCGGACACCCACGATAAAAAAAAAAGGGTGATGTTGAGATAACCATTTCGGTGGTGGTCAATGGTGAAAATTTAGGATCAAAAGGTTTGTTTTCTCTGTGTTTTCAGATTCGAGTCCTGTGGTTGTTCATATGATGACCACTAGAGGCTTATATGGTCGTTAATTTCAGAACCCGTGAGATTAGTCGAGATATGCACAAGCTGACCCGAACACCCATATTAAACTAAAAAAACAGAGTAATGTTGAGATCAACAAAGATCAAATCAAGGATGTCTATGACAAAAAACCGAAAGCTTGTTCATGGATGTTGAGGCATATTTCTTGGCAAATCCAGATGCATAGGTTTGAAAATTCCTATGCTTTTATAGTCTCTTTGGTTTTGCATATATATTAGTTTGGGATGTGCATTTTTATTCAAGAGTAAACCTTGTGAGTTGGATTAATTTTTCTTTTAATCTAGAAAAAAATTCAAGTTTTAAAAAATTATTTAAAATTGTTACTAAACTCAATTAAATAGGTTAACTTTGAATTCTCCCCGTCTGACTCTTTGTGTAGTCTTAGTTTAAAATTAACTATGTGAGAATTGCTTCTGATATGACTCATATAATTTAATAGATCAAAAAATAACTCAGATAATTTGTAAAAAAATATGATTTGATTTAAAAAAGATTCAAGATGTTATTTTTTAATATCGTGATGATGACATGTTGAATCAACTCGGGTGTTGGGACTTAATCATCAAAATTCATGATTTTGATCATGGACTTTATTAAGTTTAAAAACATTATTTTTTTTAATAATATGACAATAAAAATAGATGCATGCAAAAAGTATTTTTTTTTTAAATAATAAAAATTATCTTGTGATCCAAGTGTTTACTTACAAACAATGTATAGAAGCAGTTTTAATTTTCATGTAGTCGAATAACACACACGAGAAGAATATTTATTTATAAAAAATATTAGGGAAAACATTAATTTAATCTCAAATCTTTATACTCATTATTTGAGTTCTATATAGGAAAAATAATAAGGAAAATATTAATTTAGCCCCAAGACTATATACTCATCCTAAGCTAAGTTCTAAACTTATAAATTTTATCAATTTGATCCAAATATTTCGAAAATATTAATGTTTATAAACATTTTCATCAAAGTTTATTCAAATTGATGCTATGTTAGTTCATAAATAAGCATTTTAGACTGAATATGTTGATCTTCATTCACTTTCCCATCAACTGTTTTTCAAATTGACCCCATCTTGTATATAAATTTCCACAATAGAGTTAAAATATTAAAAGAAATTGATAAAATGATGCAATTAAAAATATAGAAAACATTTAGGACTTCATTGATAAAATATATAAATTTGGGTCCAATTGAGTATGGGTTTATAAGTCTGAGACTAAAATTGAGGTTTCCCAAAAATCTAAACACCATAAAACTCACCGACTCTTCGGTCAACATTACTTGCCGCAGTTTGAAATTTCCTTTTAGCAGTAAGGACACTTTAGTTAATTCAGCCGTCCAATCCAAAACTCTATACATACATAGCAACGACTTGTCTCTCCAATCTCCTCTTCTCCAGGAAATCTCAATTTAGGGCAAAAATCCCCAAAAATCAGAGCAAAAACAACAAAAATGGTGTGCGAAAAGTGTAAGTCTCTTAATCTCGCATCCAAATATACTTAATATATGGTTAATTGATCTAATTTTGTCTCGATTTTTGAGATTTATATTTTAATTTTGATTTTTTTAGGTGAAAAGAAGTTAAGTAAGGTGATTGTTCCTGATAAGTGGAAGGAAGGAGCTAGCAACACCACCGAAGGCGGTGGACGGAAAATCAACGAGAATAAACTCCTTTCCAAGAAAAAAAGGTTCTCTTATTCTTTTTTTTTTCAGCTTTTTGTTTCTTCTTGTTTTTTTTTTGTTAGTTCCTGGCTGTGAACGTTAACACAGTGAAAAAATAATTTTTTTTAGTTTGCGTTTTGGGATTTCTCAGTAGTGACTAGATAGTGTGGAACAACATGTGGTAATGCTGTTTGATAGTGTGATTTTTATGGTATTTTCTGAGCATATGAATGCATTGCGATGCGGATGAATACCTAGGTTCTTGCTTATTGTGCAACTTGCCCGTTCTTGGATTTGTGGTGTGGATGTGTTAAAATATTTGGTAGAGTATGATTATAGATTAGCTTCGATAGTATAGCTATTTGTTTGGATTATATGTGTAGAGGAAAAGAGTTTGTGAGCTAGTTTAAGGGTAAATTAAGTGTATGAAAACAAACTGTGGGAGTTGGAGAAGTTTTCGACTTGTAGGATCAGAATACCCGCAAGGGTTGAAGCTTCTTTCTGTAGAGAGTATGGAGTTCCTGTGCTACATGAGGAATTAGAGCTATTGTGCCAGAATTTTAGAAAAAAATGAGAAGGCTTGTATTTGTTTTTATAAGCATGTTGGCTTTGCTAAGAAGGTTACGAGCAAGTTATTTGGCGATGTTTGTGTTCTTACTTAATGTATCTGCTAGAAATTTTGTTACCCCTTTTGCCGAGTGAAGGACATATAGATCTTAAGTAGCAGTAATAGCCAGTGGGTGATTAGGGAATTAGAATGCAAGGATCAGGATGGGTTTGGTATAGACGCGGTAGTTGTTGTTGTAACTGATTTCCATATTATTTTTATAGTCCAGGTTGAATGAAAGTTTGTCTTTCTTCTAGTTTACCTCGTGTTCCTGTATTACACTTTTGCTGCTCTTTTTTTTTTCATTAGACGTGATAGTTTGTTGACACTAATGGTGTTTCACAGTAGCAATGGGATTTCGCATTTGTAATTCTTGTGGTGTGATTCTGTTTTAACTTATTTGGAGTTCTATTTCTTGCAGATGGAGTCCTTATGGAAATACCAAGTGCATGATTTGCAAGCAGCAAGTACATCAAGATGGCAAGTACTGTCACACCTGTGCTTATTCCAAAGGTACCCGTTGTTGATGTTCTGACTTCTGTTCTGTGTTCTGATTCAGATTTGTCGAGTTTAACATATTAGTAATTGTTTTGCAACAAGTTCTAATTTTGCTATTAATATTGCAGGAGTTTGTGCTATGTGCGGAAAGCAAGTACTTGACACCAAGCTTTATAAACAAAGCAATGCATAACACAACTGAGATGCTATCTGGTGCTTCTGGTTTGAGTGTTATAACTGTTGACTTGTGACTGCATCTCAGCTCAATCGTCAAGCTTATGAATATGTAATCGGATCTGTAACAATCGCTGACAGTCATGTAATATACTAGAACGCTTGGTTGGTTTCTTTATTGCTTATCAACAAATTATGTTACGAGTACAGTATACAATTTCATATCTATTTTCTTTTTTGATTCACCCTCCAATGCACACTTGTTTGGTATTATAAAAGATAGTGAACTTTTAGAATGATACAACTTTTGAAGTGATAATTTTTTTTAGAATGATGGGAAATATGTAGAAGTGTTTGGTTAACTATAGGCCAGGTTGAAAAGTGAAGTTGTATTGAAATTAATAATAAATTTATACAGTAGATATTATACATATATCATATAATAGAATTTTACTTTATCATTAAATATAAGAGAACTGGCTTTACATACCTTTATAACAGGGCACTATCCTTACATGTATTCAATGTATCTTTATAATGTTTTTACATCTTCAACCTATCATTTTGTTATATTTTCATCATCAAAACTAACATAAGTACATAAAATGTTAAAAAATATGATGAAAATCAACGAAGGATATAACAGTCAGTCAACATGAGGAAATATGATGAAAGGATGGATTAAAGGCAAATAAACAACCATATTTTTAAGAATAGATTGGATATAAGGATGAATTAGACACAAACTCTAAAATATAAGGACGTGAAAGGATACGTGTGTGCGTGTATTCAGCGGCGGAACTAAGGGGAGGCTAGCAGGGATCCGGGTCCTTGCTAAACCTTTTTTTTAGTTTTTAAATATAATAATTAATAGTAATAAATTATTATTTTATTAGTTATATTTGATTTTAAAACTATACCTCCGTGTAATAAGCTTTTCAATTCAATTCCCTTCCTTTACTTTTCAATTTAATTCCTTTCCTTTACTGACTATTGTCTCTCTATCTCTTTCTTCTCTAACCCTAACTGAAAAATCTAATAATACAAAGCAATAGGTTAAAGCAAAGCTGCTGTTTTTTTTCATTAAAATAAGGTAATTGGTGACTAATTTTTTTTTTTTATGTTTGTTAAAAATTTGATGAATATATATATATAAGTATGCTATTTTTTTTTAGATCTACTAGTTTTACCATTTTTTATTTCTTGTTATAGTGAATGTTGTTTTTTCTAATTAATTGGATATATTTTATGGGTTTGTTTCGATTATGCTTGAATTTTTTTATATTTTGTTTCTAGCAGAGTTATCAAAATTATCAATTTTTTCTCACGTGTACCTTATTATCACCAGGTTCAATATATAATTAGACACGATCTTTATAGCCAAATTGAGTTCTTTGAAGAGCATATACTCAACTTTGATTAAGTGTAAGTTTTTTTTTTAAGAACCAATAATCCTATTTTTTTTTTATGTTAGATATGCTTTTATATATCAATTTTTTTTTAATATGTTAATTTTGCTTTCATATGTCAGTGTGGTTTACATGTAAAAATTTATTTTTGATTCTGATTATTACTTCAACACATCGTTATTTGTATTTATTTTTAAAACAGGAAACAATAAAAATTTATGATGTTTTGATTTTAGGTTGAACCATGAATAAAATAAGAAGAATTGATTTCTTTTTTGAGAAAAAGAGGAAAAATATTAATAACTCACAGCCTAGTGAATCAACTCCAATGTGTAATGTTGAAGTTATGGTTGAACAACCCCAATGTGCTTCAGTTTATGAAGAACCTGCATTGATTAATGAGCAGCCTCCTACTAGAATCGACATTACTCATCTGATTAGAGATCCAAGCAATCGTCCTCAAATTTGGAAATACCCGGTTAATCAACAAGATGAAATTAGAAGGGCATACATTAATTTGGGGCTATATCAACCTTTGATATTTGAATATCCGCTGACTGGTAAAGAACATCCTCGTTAATTTCAATCTTATTGGTTCAAAAGTTATCCATGGCTTGAATATTCAGAGAAAAATACTGCATTTTGTTTCCCTTGCTATCTATTTTCAAGTAAGTCATCTAGAAAGCCAAGATCAGACACATTTACTGTTAAAGGATTCAATTGTTGGAAGAAAGTTAATGATGGGGAATGATGTGTTTTTTTAACTCATATGAAAAAAGGTCTAAATTCAGCTCATAGATTTGCTACCAGGTGTTTGGAAAATTTGAAAAATCAGTCATGTCATATTGAGAAGATAGTTAAAAGGCAAACTACTCAAGAAATTCTAAATAATCGATTGCGTATTAAAGCTTCAATAGATATTGTTTGTTGGCTCATATTTCAAGCATGTGCTTTTAGAGGACATGATGAACGTCCAGAATAAAAAAATCAAGGTAATTTTCTTGAAATGTTAGAACTTTTAGCATCATATTATGAACGAGTAGGTGCTCTTGTTTTGGATAATGCTCCACAAAATGCTAAATACACCTGACATCAAATTCAAAAGGAAATTTTGCATGTCTTTGCTAGAAATGTTCAGTCTTCAATTCATCATGAGATTGGTGATGCAAGATTTTGCTTAATTGTTGATGAGCTCGAGATGAATCCAAAAGAGAGAAAATGGCCCATGTTATTAGGTTTGTTGATAGAAGTGAATTTATACGAGAACGATTTTTGGATATAGTTCATATCAAAGACACAACTACTTCAACTCTTAAGAAATAGATTTCCTTTGTTTTATCTCATCACAATCTTGATGTTCAAAATATTAGGGACCAAGGGTATAATGGTGCTAGTAATATACGTGGTATAATAGCTAAGAGTGGAATGGATTGCAAGCTTTATTCATTAATGATTGCCCTTATGCATGTTATGTACATTGCTTAGCTCATCAATTACAATTGGCTCTTATTGCTGCAACTAGAGAAATATCTGATGTTCACACTTTTTTTCAGAACTTGATTTTTATTATTAACATTGTTAGTGCTTCTTGTAAGCGTAATGATGAATTACGGGCTTTTCAAGCAGCTATAATTGAACATTTAGTTGATATTGGTGAGATTGAAACGGGTAAAGGAGTTAATCAAATAGGTGGTTTGCAACGACCTAGAGATAGCAGATGGCGTTCGCACTTCAAATCCATTTGCAGTTTGATAAAAATGTATGGGGCAACTTGCTTGGTTCTTGAAAACATCACTTTAGATGGATCTACTTATTCTCAATGTGGTGATGCGCCCTTTTCATTTAAGTTGCTAATGTCATTTGATTTTGCATTCATCTTGCATATAATGAAGAATGTTTTGGGAATTACTGATGTGCTTTGCCAAGCTTTGCAACAGAAATCTCAAGACATTTTAAATGTTATGCATTTGGTGATTACCACAAAGACTTTAATTCACAAATTAAGAGATGATGGCTGGGAAACTTTTTTAGAAGAAGTGACATCATTTTGTAAGCATCAAGACATTGAAGTTCCTGATATGGATGCTTATTTTTCTAGTGTAGGACGATCTCACCGTAAAACAAAATCAATAACAGTTGAGCATCACTATTGAGTTGATATATTTACAACTATCATTGATCAACAGTTGCAAGAGCTAAATAATAGATTCAATGAGCAGACGATTAAGTTTCTTAAGTTGAGCGCAACTTTAGATCCTAAAAATAATTATAAATTATTCAGTGTTGAAGATATATGCTTACTTGTTGACAAGTTCTATCCTGAAGACTTTTCTGATCAAGAAAAAACTCATTTGAGATTTCAGTTGCAGCATTATGAGCTTAATGTACCCAATCATCTAAAGTTAAAGAAATATGTCATCGATTGCTGATTTATGTCAGGGATTGGTTGAAACAGAAAAATCAATAATTTATCCACTCATTGACAGGTTGATTCGGCTTATTTTGACTTTTCCTATTTCGACAGCAACAACTGAACGAGCTTTTTCAGTGATGAAGATTGTTAAAACAAGACTTCACAATCGGATGGAAGATGATTTTCTTGAAAATTATTTGATTGTCTAAATAGAAAAAGAAATTGCTGAAAGATTCACAATTGATATGATAATCAATGATTTCTACTCCATGAAAGAACGACGAGTACAATTAAATTAAATATGTAAGAATCATTCTTTATTATTATTTACTTTATTTCAAAGTTTTATCAAACATAAATAATACATCGCTTTAACTAATGTTTCTTATATATTTTGTATATTTATATTTGATAGGTACAAAGACCAACAAAATTAAATTGATGAATACATTATGAAGATAAAATTAACTTCAATTTAGTATTGCTTTAAACTTCTTATCTTATACTATATTTATAGTTACTTCTTTGAATAAAACTAAATCATGCAGCTTTTTTTATTTTTACAATTCATGCATAATAAATTAAAAAAATATATATTTTTTTATATTATTTTGATCTTTTTATTAAATAATTCTAGCTCGATCCTCATAAACAAAAAGCTGGAGAAGCTCTAGGTTTTGCCTTTGAGTTTGGGACGTTTCGAGCTAAAAAGCTCAAAAGCCAAAAGTTTGGAAACGGACCCCTAATCATTGCTTTCCCTGGTTCTGCATTGTTTGTATATTCCATGGTGATATTTTCCACGAGAAAATGACATGGTGGTTGCCTGTGGGCTCCAAACAGAGAAAATACTGAGCTAACCTTGATGCAAACAACATCAATAATAATGGCTGCCAAATTTTTTTTTTTTTTTAAAAAGATAGGTTAGTAAGAGTAGAAAAGCTCTGAAAAGGAGATCTTTTGGATAAGCACAGGGGACGAATAAAGTCTTGGCTGCCAATTACATGGACACAAGAAATGGCCAATGAATCTCAAGCCACTTCTTGCAACAATATTTGATACATGAAAACGTATTGGAGCACAAGAGATACATAGATTCGGAAAAGACAAGAAGAAAAGCATAGAGACATGGGATATTCACAAGGAACATTATCCTCATTTAAGGTATAGCAGCTAATAAATGATTGCAATAACCCTTCATGAAACACAGCACAGCTACAGAACCAGCTTAACCTTTCATCTTCTGCTCATGAATGACAGAAGCACAATTCGCTATAGCAGAAGTAAGAAAGCTTAAGCTATGCCTTCATTCACTCGTAGAGCATCTAGTGTTCCAATACTTCTCTATTTCCTCAGCTGTTCTTCCTGGAATCCTTCCAGCAATTAGAGACCACCTGATGATTAAGATTATTACAACTTGGGTGTTAGATATTTTGAATCTGAAGGCTAACAAAGTCATTGAAAGTAGAAAAAACAAAAGGGAAACAGACAAACCTCTCTCCAACTAGATTGAACATCCTAATTATAAGCGTCTCCTCATCCTCAGAGAATTCAAGCTTTGATTCCTGACTTGTTTCCTCTGAACAAAACACCCCAAAACCAATAAACTCTACACCCTTTGGAGAACAAACGTTTCATACATATAGCCGGAAGGCTAACAAACATAGGAGGGACGAAACTAATACCATGTAAAAACAAGCAATATTTTTTACCAAGATGACGTGTTGTAAAGGAAAATGCCCATAAAAGCGAGTGTACAGTACCTCTAGAATCCACAGAAGTTTCATCAGAAGAAGAATGTTCAGTGTCAGCCATAGGGAATAAGAGTAAAGATACTGAAGGATCACAGAGTTACCAATAGGAATTTAGTGAAGAAACAACGGAGGTAAAAGCTTTTGGACAATATTAAAAGCACTCGAGGACTAATATACTGATAGCAAAGGGTGTGAAGACTGGTAGTTGTGCATAGAAGGACATATGCAGCACAACTGCTTTGATAGTTAGTAGGAGCTATGACTCTTTCTTTCGCATTTAATTTTGGTGTCATGTAAACCAGGACCACATACAGGAGGCCAAACTAAGATAATCAAGGCCAAACTAAGATAATTCTTTTTCCCCTTTCCACACTTCATATTGTAGTATAATATTACCACGTCTTTCCATCTCAAAAATTCACATGGTTATTGGAAGAGATTGCTCATTACATTTGTTTAAATTCAAAGTAAAAGTGGGAAAACATTATGATGAACACACATCGACAAAATATGAAGGTTTTTTTTACTGGTAATGAAAACTTTTATGATGTTTAAATTATAATTACTAGGTATTTATAGCATAGAAAGGAAACAGATTTAAAAAGAAAGGAAAAAACCATATCTGATCCACCAAGAGTTATAAAATTAATCTTCTCTCTTTTATTAAAATATTATTTTTAAACTTTTCATTTCTTGTGTTTTTTCCCTCGAAATTAATAATTATAACTTGAGCATTCGAAATTCAAAGTTAATATTTATGTTGTATTCTATATGGGGCTAGGCTTATAGATGTCACTTACGTTCCATATATTCATGTAGTAGTTGAACTTTTGCAATCATGGGCAACTGTTACAAACATACTAACCTTGTAAACTCAAGGGCATGCATGTTCTTATCCAATTCTTGAAAATATTTATATATATGTTGCTTCTGATCACATAGCTCCAAGGAAATCGATAGATTCGGGGTCGCTATTTAGAAACCAGCTGGACCATTATAGTTGGAAGCTGTAGACACATGAACATCGTTTTGAATCCGATTCATGGCAGCTAGCGAAGGTCACTATCTAAATATTTATAGTGCTTCTGCTTCACCTCATTATTTTCAGTACTGTTGAGCGTTCCATATTCTGTGATTAGCATGACTTTTAGGGCCCCCAGTGTCATGCTGAGATCTCTAGGCTTCATGATGATTGAGAAGAGCAAGAACAACCAGTTCTATTCTTACATGTAATTATTGAAATTACCAGCTAGTTCTTATAAGGCCTTTGGCCAGGAAAAAAATAAAATAAAATATGTGTTTGTTAATCTGATGTAAGATGCTTTTTTAAATATATTTTTTAATTAAAAATATATTAAAATAATATTTTTTATATTTTTTTAATTTTTAATATTAGCATATCAAAATTATAAAAAATACCTAAAATTATTTAAAAAACACTTCAAAAAGCTGAAATTACAGCAATACCAAATAATTACTGCCTTTCTTTTATTGCCTTAAGAAGGACAATTAATGTAAATCCATTACATATTAGTGTGAGATTGAGGTTAATACTGTTAAATAATATTTATGTAGTCTTATTTATTAAGGGTAGAATAATACTTTCAGTTTAACCTATATATACTTTATTTGTATTTAGGTTAAGACAATGCATTCATAATATACAGATTATTCAGAATTCTAGCCTCCCTTTTGTGTTTGATCTTAATTATTCTAACATGGTATCAGAGCTGGTTTTATGGAACGAGGCTTAAACCTGAACACAGCTTCGCGGATCCAACTTCGTCAGTTTGGTATTTCGTCAGTTTCTACAATTATTTTGGTATTTCGTCTTCCCTTCAGCTTTTACAATTTGGTATTTGCGTTCAGTTTCTGCAAATTTATTTTGTATTTTGGAGTAATCGTATAATTTTGAGAAGATATTTGTTTAGTTTCTGCAATCTCTGTTCAGTTTCTGCAATTTGGTATTTTGTTTTTCGCTGCTTTTGCATTCTGGTTCTCTGTGATTGTTAATTATGGCTACTGAAAGAGATGATTCGCTTCAGTCTGTGAGTGTGAGGTTGGATGGGAAAAACTATTCGTATTGGAGCTATATAATGAGAAATTTTCTTAAGGGTAAGAAGATGTGGGGGTATGTTAGTGGAACTTATATGTTACCTAAGAATATTGAGGAGGGGGATGTTGTTTTGATGGATACATGGGAGGCAAATAATGCAAAGATTATTACTTGGATCAACAATTCTGTTGAACATTCGATAGGTACGCAGTTGGCGAAGTATGAAATAACAAAAGAGATTTGGGATCATCTGCAAATGTTATTCACGCAATCAAATTTTGCAAAACAGTATCAATTAGATAATGACATACGAGCTCTTCATTAGAAGAATATGAGTATTCAAGAGTTTTATTCTGCTATGACAGATCTTTGGGATCAATTAGCTCTTACAAAATTGGCAGAGTTAAAGGCATGTGGTGCCTATATTGAGTGTAAAGAGCAGCAACGATTGGTACAGTTTTTAATAGCACTTCGCAGTGACTTCGAAGGACTTAGAGGTTCAATTCTGCATCATTCTCCACTGCCTTTTGTTGACTCTGTTGTTAGTGAGTTATTGGCTGAAGAAATACGTCTTCAGTCTTATTCTGAAAAGGGAATTCTTTCTGCTTCAAATCCTTCTGTACTAGCAGTACCTTTTAAGCCATTTTCTAATCATCAGAACAAGCTTTACACAAGGGTTGGCTTCGATGAGTGTAGTTTCTGTAAGCAGAAAGGTCATTGAAAGGCTTAGTGTTCTAAGTTGAGACAGCAGAATCAAGCTTGGAAGTTTGGCAGCCAGTCACAATCTAATGTTCATAGACCACCTCAGGGTTATAAACCACCACACCATAATACTGCAGGAGTAGCCACACCATAATACTGCAGGAGTAGCTTCCCCAGGCTCTATTACCGATCCCAATACATTGACTGAGCAATTTCAGAAGTTTCTCTCCTTGCAGCCACAAGCAATGTTTGCTTCTTCTTCCATAGGTCAGTTGTCTCATAGTTCCTCAGGTATGTCACACTCTGAATGGGTCTTGGATTCTAGTGCTTCCCATCATATGTCTCCAGATTCCTCATCTTTTACCTCTATGTTCCCTTTGTCCTCCATTCCTGTTATGACTGCTGATGGCACTCCTATGCCCTTAACAGGTGTTGGTTCTGTTGTCACACCTCACTTGTCTCTCCCTAATGTTTATCTTATTCCAAAACTCAAATTGAATCTTGCGTCTATTGGTCAAATATGTGATTCTAGTGATTATTTAGTCATGTTTTCTGGTTCTTTTTGTTGTGTACAGGATCTGCAGTCTCAGAAGCTGATTGGGACAGGCCGTAGGGAGAATGGACTATATATTTTGGATGAGTTAAAAGTATCAGTTGCTACTGTCGCCGCTGCTACTACTACTGTTGATTTGTCTTCCTTTCGTTTGAGTCTTTCATCTTCTAGTTTTTATTTATGGCATTCCCGTCTAGGTCATATTTCTTCTTCTCGTTTGAGATTTTTGGCATCCATAAGAGGTTTAGGAAATTTAAAAACTTGTGACATTTCTGATTGTAGTGGATGTAAACTAGCAAAATTTTCTGCTTTACCTTTTAATCGAAGTATTTCTATTTCTTCTTCACCATTTGATTTGATTCATTCTAATGTATGAGGACCTTCTCCTGTTGCCACAAAAGGAGGGTTTTGATATTATGTCTCTTTTATTGATGATCATACTCGTTATTGTTGGGTTTATTTAATGAAACATCATTCTGAATTCTTTGAGATATATGCAGCTTTTCGAGCTCTTATCAAAACTCAACATTCTGCTTTGATCAAATGCTTTAGGTGTGATTTGGGTGGAGAATACACCTCTAATAAATTTTGCCAATTGCTTGCCTTAGATGGAACCATCCACCAAACTTCATGTACAGATACTCCTGAGCAAAATGGTGTTGCTAAAAGAAAACATAGGCACATTGTCAAAACTACTCGTTCTCTCTTGTTGTCTGCTTTTGTTCCTAGTGAGTTTTTGGGAGAAGCTGTTCTTACTGTTATAAGTTTGATTAATATAATTCCATCTTCTCATAGTTCGAGTTTATCTCCTTTTAAAAAATTATATGGGTATGTCCCTGATTATTCCTCATTTAGAGTCTTTGGTTGTACTTGTTTTGTTCTTCGTCCTCATGTAGAACGCAGTAAGTTATCTTCTCGATCCATTATTTGTGTCTTTTTGGGTTATGGTGAAAGTAAAAAGGGGTATCGTTGTTTTGATCCAGTAACTCAGAAACTTTATGTGTCTCGTCATGTTGTCTTCCTTAAGCATATACCTTTCTTTTCTATTCCATCCACCACTCATAACCTGACTACATCTGATATTATTCATATAGATCCATTTTTTGAGGATTCTGGTAATGATACCTCTCCCCATGTTCCATCAATTTGTACTCTTAACTCTGCAGGTACTGGTACTTTACTCTCTGGCACACTTGAAGCTCCATTCTCATCTACAGCCCCTCAAGCTTCATCTGAGATTGTGGATCCACCTCCACGCCAGTCCATCCGCATTCGTAAGTCCACAAAACTACCAGATTTTGCTTATTCTTGTTATTCTTCATCATTTACTTTCTTTTTATCTTTTATTCATTGTCTCTTTGAGCCATCTTTCTATAAAGAGGCAATTCTTGATTCGCTTTGGCAGCAAGCTATGGATGAGGAACTTTTTGCTTTGCATAAGACAGATACTTGGGATCTGGTTCCTCTACCTCCTGGTAAGAGTGTTGTTGGTTGTCGTTGGATGTATAAGATCAAGACTAATTCTGATGGGTCTATTGAGTGATACAAAGCTAGACTGGTTGCAAAAGGATACTCTCAACAGTATGGTATGGACTATGAGGAGACATTTGCCCCAGTTACAAAAATGACTACTATTCGTACTCTTATTGCCATAGCTTCAATTCGTCAGTGGTATATTTCTTAGCTTGATGTTAAAATGCCTTCTTGAATGGAGATCTTCAAGAAGAAGTTTATATGGCACCCCCTCCTGGTATTTCACATGACTCTGGATATGTTTGTAAGCTTAAAAAAGCATTATATGGTCTCAAACAAGCACCCCGTGCTTGGTTTGAGAAATTCTCTATTATGATCTCATCTCTTGGCTTTGTTTCTAGCAGTCATAATTCTGCTCTTTTTATTAAGTGCACTGATACAGATCATATCATTCTGTCTTTATATGTTGATGACATGATTATTACTGGTGATGACATTGATGATATTTCAGTTTTGAAGACAGAGTTAGCTAGACGATTTGAAATGAAGGATTTGGGTTATCTTCGATATTTCCTGGGTATTGAGGTAGCATACTCACCTAGAGGTTACCTTCTTTCTCAGTCGAAATATGTTGCAGATATTCTTGAGCGGGCTAGACTTACTGATAACAAAACTGTAGATACCCCCATTGAGGTTAATGCAAGGTACTCTTCTTCTGATGGTTTACCTTTGATAGATCCTACTTTATACTGCACTATTGTTGGGAGTTTGGTATATCTCACCATTACTCGTCCAGATATTGCATATGTTGTTCATGTTGTTAGTCAGTTTGTTGCTTCTACTACTACTGTTCATTGGGCAGCTGTTATTCGTATTTTGCGATATCTTCGGGGTACAGTTTTTCAGAGTCTTTTACTTTCATCAACCTCTTCCTTGGAGTTGCGTGCATACTCTGATGTTGATCATGGTAGTGATCCCACAGATCGCAAGTCTGTTACCGGGTTTTGTATCTTTTTAGGTGATTCTCTTATTTCTTGGAAAAGCAAGAAATAATCTATTGTTTCTCAATCATCCACCAAAGCAGAATATCGTGCCATGGCATCTACTACCAAATAGATTGTTTGGTTATGTTGGTTACTTACTGATATGGGAGTTTCGTTTTCTCATCCTACTCCTATGTATTGTGACAACCAGAGTTCTATTCAGATTGCTCACAACTCAGTTTTTCATGAGCGAACTAAACACATTGAGATCGATTGCCATCTTACTCGTCATCATCTCAAGCATGACACCATTGCTTTGCCTTTTGTTTCTTCTTCCTTGCAGATTGCAGATTTCTTTACCAAGGCGCATTCCATCTCTCGTTTTCGTTTTCTAGTTGGCAAACTCTCGATGCTTGTAGCTGCCGCATCGTAAGTTTGAGGGGAGATGTTAAATAATATTTATGTAGTCTTATTTATTAAGGGTAGAATAGTACTTTCAGTTTAACCTATATATACTTTATTTGTATTTAGGTTAAGACAATGCATTCATAATATACAGATTATTCATAATTCTAGCCTCCATTTTGTGTTTGATCTTAATTATTCTAACAAATACAATTTCGCTATCAAACCATTTGCATATCGACATGAGAAGGAGGTTAATACAAGTTTCATATCAGTAAAATGTTGATATCAATAAGCAGGGGCGGAAGCAAGGGGGGGCAAGCAGAGGCACGGGCCCCCCCTGCAAGACATGTAAATTTTTTTATTATTACTGGGTAAGTATGAGGAGGAGTTAATATTTTTTATTTTAAAGAGGCGGGCTTAAACGTGTGATTTAATTTTGATTTTCTTTCACCTTACTCTTTACCTGCATGGAAAGAAAACAATATAAAGATATTAACTTTACAGAGCCACCAACTCTTTACCTATATGGAAAGAAAATAATATAAAAATATTATTTTGATAAAGCCATCAATTTATCCTAATATGAATTTGTAGTCAATCAAAAACAAAAATGAAAACACAAATTGTGAGTAAAATGTTTCTACAAAAATATTAAAGCAGAACCACTAATTAATTTATCTTTCATCAAACAAAATAAAATAACTTAAATTTAAAATCTATTTTTGTTTTGTTTTGAGATGTTTGTTAATAATTTGATGAGGTTTTTTTTATAATTCTATTATTTTTGCCTTTTTTTTTCTCAGATCTGCTAGTTCTACCAATTGTCTTTTGAATTCTTGTTATAGTGATTTTTTTTCTAATTAATTAGATATATTTTATTGGTTTGTTTTGATTATGCTTAGATTTTTTATATATATTTTGTTTTTAGCAAAGCCACTAAAATTATCAATTTTTCTTACGATATATGTTTTGATTTTAGGTTGAACTATGAACAAAATAAGAAGAAATGTTTTTTTTTTTAAAAAAAGAAAAAATATTGATAACTCACAGCCTACTAAACGAGCTTTTTCAGCGATGAAAATTGTTAAAACAAGACTTTGCAATCGGATAGAGAATGATTTTCTTGCAAATTATTTGATTGTCTATATAGAAAAAGAAATTGCCGAAAGATTCACAATTGATATGATAATCAATGATTTCTATTCTATGAAAGAACGACGAGCACAATTAAAATAAATATGCAAGAATCATTTTTTATTATTTTTTGTTTTATTTCAAAGTTTATCAAACATAAATAATGTTTCGCTTTAGCTAATGTTTCTTATATACTTTGTATGTTTATATTTGATAGGTATAAAAACCAACATTAAAGTGATGGATGCATTATGAAAATGAAATTAATTTCATTGCTTTTACTCAATTAGATAGTAAAGGTTTTGATTTACAACTCATGTATAATAAATTAAAATAAATATTATATCTTATTATATTAATTTTGGCTCTCTCTAACAAATAATCCTAGCTCCACCCCTGCCAGTAAGGTTATTAGATTTGGATTTCTTGTTAATCTAACAGTTTAATGTGCATAAACATTTTACCGATACCGATATTTAAAACTTAACTATTAGTAAAATATAATGTTTATCGTTAAATAATAAATCTAAACATCAGATTATTTTATCTGACAACAGTATACATACATATAATTGAATAAAAGAGGTAGTTGAGACATGTCGTGACCGCACTTCAGTAGTTGAAACCGCACTTCAGTAGCTGAAACCGCACTTCAGTAGCCGTACCGCAAATGGGACATCGCCTTGTCTGTGACCCAATTGAGCCCATCAAAAGCCACACAAATCTCGGCTTGAATTCTGCTAAAATCCTATCAAATCATACGCCTACGCAACATCAATCATCATAAGAAAATGGTAGCCACAAATTGCACGATGGCTTTTTTTATTTTAATATCACGTTCAATAAAAATATTTAGCAAACTAATATAGTTAATTTTTTTATTTTAATATACTAAATTTAATTTCTTCTGAGTTATGCTAGTTTCTAAATATTTTTATTGATTGTGGTGTTTTTTTTTTTTTAAAAAAAACTTATAAATCGTTTGAAGGAGACTTTTGATTCTCACGTGGAAGACTGGAAGAGAAGATGACAAAGCCAACAAATTCATTTGGCTGGCCACTAGCAAATGACAGATCATGGAACAACAACAGATCTCACGAATTGTTGACTTTGTTATTTAGCCACAAATGCACTAAAAGGAGGATGGTGAAATACAGTGATACAATCATCCTCTCACATTTCATTCATATCACTATTTATTGGCCCGCCTGCACGGTGCATAACAGGCTGCAGACTGCCGTGTTGGCTTGTCCAGAGTCGATAAACTCAGCACGCGTGGGCTGTTTCCATGGCAGGCCTCATCTTTGCGGAACACAGCAGGCTACCACGCTGGCTCGTCCAGCTTTGACAGGCTCAGTGCGCGAGCTCGTCCAGCATCAGCCACCAAGTTTCCTTACTTTATTCCTAAAATCTTCAATATGTTTCTCCTTGGCCAAAAAACTTTATTTGATTTCAATTTGGTTTTGACAAGTTCTATTTTCATTGTTCTTGAATTTTATATGATTTTTAGATTCCATGTTATCACATGTCCAAGATTTTAGAGATGATTCCGATGTTTAATGACGGGTCAAATTTTACATGCAAGAACTTTCAATCATTGTGAAACCTAAAATTTAAAAAATGACGACGTTGACAAAAATTAACAACTTATTTTCAATGTATACTGCTAAAGAGGTGCCTAAATCTACAATTTAGTCTCTCAAATTCTAATATTTTTTTTTTGGTATTTGAATTTTGTTTTTTAATTTTTTTTATTTTGATCTTAAACTTTATTTTTATATATTTCAGTCCTTAGACCTTGAGAGAAAAAAAAATTATTAAAACAATTAAAGAGAGAGAATGCTCTTAATTTACTGGATTCCGACTATTAATAACTTCTATTTTAATGTCCATGGCTTTGATTTTAGTAAACAAACTTAATCGTCCAATGATGCAGTAAAAATGGATTAGAGTTTAGAAAAGTTTTTTAATTTGATTTGATTTTGAATTTTTAAATCGATTAAAATATGTTTTGTTGTTAAAAATAAAATTATAAAGGTTTATAAAATTTGTTTTCATGGTGAAAAAAATATTAAAATATAGTTTATTTGGGTCCAAAATATTGTACTTTTATTTCTTGGTCATCAAAAACAACAATAACGACCATAAAAAAAAGTAGATGGACGATACATTATATATCCAAGTGAGTGACATGTTATCTATCCAAATGGGTGACATGTCATATGCTTATTTAAAAAAAAATAATTGGTGGATAACGTGTCATACGCTTTTAAAAAAAAATAAAAAACCATGTGCATCTAGATTCTAATGTGTGCTAGGCTTGCGGCCCCATGTCTTATTAGTCATTCATTTTTTTTAATTACCAAATTATGTCATTATTTTGAAATCATATTAATATCTTTTATGATAATATTAAGAATTACTTTTTCAATAATTACATGTGAACCTAATATGCATAATTTTCTAAATATAGATAACATATCTATTTCTTATATAATTCTTCTCAAGTTTATTATTTTTATATTATTAATACAATCACATCAAAATTATCAACTCATTATTTTTTTATAAAATGTTTCTTTCAAGATTATAATAAGTCTTTATTTAAAAATAATATTTTTAATAAAACTATTTTTCAATAAAAAAAGAAGAAGAAGATAGCATTAATAAGGGAAGGGGTCTTCTTTTTTTTTTTTTTTGATAAAAGAGATAAATTTTTTATCGTTAATTTTTTTTGGGTATATTGATTTTAATTGTGTTTGCTCTTTATTCAATGAACAACATAGCTCAAAAAAAATATATTTTTGGTTGGAAAAATATATTAACAATAAAATTAGAACTTACAGTAATAATTATTATTTTTCAACAGAACTTAAATTATTACTTATAAAAATTTACTTTTATTGTCGTATAGTTAAAGAGAAGAATTCAAATAGCTTTCCACATCATGATATCGAATATCTTCATATATATTTATCTTTTAACTTTTCATTTAAGTTTTTAGTTAATATTAACAATTATTTTTTATGATTTATTGGTTATATAATATCCAATTTATTTTAATAAACACAAACATCAACTTTTTAATTACCAATTAATTGTTTTTATAATTACAAAAATTGTGTTCACGTACGATGCATGTGCCTTATTCTCTTGATTAACTTGGAATCTTAACCTCAAAGTAGAACATGTACTTGACTGTAAATTAAGAAACTAAAACTAAATGTAGTTTAATTTCATTGTAGATAAATCCTCTACAATAGACTAAAACCACATCAATTTAAAGTTTTTTGGGGTGAAACTACGCCGTTTTATAGAAATATTAACTGATTTTTTGTTGTTGCAAATCCTGGATAATTTTTCTCATTTTAATTCTTAAAGTTGTATATTTATATGAAATAGTCTTTGAACTTTATTGGTATTACAATAAGGTCCCTGAATGTGGAGGAAAGAGAGGAGGGAATGGTTTTTTTAGTTTCTAGCGTGTTTTAAGGTTTAAATAAGTTTTTACATGTTTTTATTATAATTTTAGCATTTTTTTAGATGAAAAAAGTGTAGAAATTAAGGCCGACGAGCAACAAACAATGGGCCTCATTTTATCGTCGGAAGTTGTAGCACCGTCAACTGCAATTTCTAGACGGATGACACGTAATTCTACATGAAAGACCCATCGTTCGCCTCTTTTTTTAAGCATTGGGGCCACGCCACGCATATAGCCTGGGTGGCGTTTCACAATTTCTATGTTCTTTTTTTGTTAGTTTTCCTTTTCTTTTCTCTACTCTTCTTTTTTCTATGTTTACTACATTCTCATTTTGTTTATTTTTTCAATTTAAATCTTGTTCCAAATAATTAATGGTTGTTTTATATTTTTCAAACAACCTCTTAAAAAAATAATTATTATTTTCATGACTTTGACTTTTTTTGTTTATTTTTTTAAATTAGTATAACATATTATTATTAAATTTAGAAGGTAATTTCAAAATTAAATGACATAACATATTATTAATTATATTTTTTTTAACCTGGTCGAGACTACAAGATTAGGATCTGGGAAATTAAAATCTGAAATTAACGAAGTTAAGTTGGTTTTGACGGGATTTGGTAAGTTTTATATCTCAAGATTCTAAATCAGTAGTACATCAAAGATCAATGTATGATTAATTTTTCTTGATTAACAGATGAAAAATTTATTAAGTGTATCATAGTTAATATATACCTTTTCTTTCAGGAAAGTTATTTGAGGTTATGATTCTTATTTTAAATCCAAGAAATGATATTGAAAAACTGGCCCCAGAAAGCCTATTATTTATCAGAGGCTTGAAAAATGAAAACTAACCTGCTGACGGGCAATGTGAGAAGCTACTAGCCCGTCCTTTTATTGAATTCCATAACCTTGGACCATGCTTAATTGTATCCGGCACATTAATTTTTATTCGGGCTAGCTGTAAATCAAAAAGCTATTTATTTTGATGAAACAAAGTCCACTACATATGCTAAATCATACGAAGGTGACAACCAGGTATTATGTCACAATCCCAGATTTTTCTGCTATCTTCAAGGTTATCATTGCCCATTTTTAATTTGATGATTCTAATATCAATTCCATACTCAAAATTAAGCATCTGCTTCAAGTCTGAAACTGTGTTATAATCATGGACAAATAGCTCATACTCTTTGGATATTCCACGCCGGTTTGGTCGTCCATGAACCAAGATTTTATAGCGGAGACTGAGAGTAGTATCATCAACAATTCCATAACTTAGCAATGTGTTGTGGTCATTTAGCATTGTCGAGCCATCGATAAAGAGTCTTTGGTTCGTAACTAGGAACCCCAGCTTCTCCTGAACTTGCACTTTCAGGTCAAAAACTGCTGCATCATCTTCTACTGTAAATTCGTGGTTTAAGCCTTCAAAATGAATGTTGATCTTCATTGTTCTGTCAAAAAGTAGTGAGCACACGTTTGAGTAATCAAAACTAGCATAAATCTTTTTGTTAAGTAATTACGATATGTAAATTAAAGACAACAGACGCATGTAATAAGAAGGAAATATATAAAGGTATAATCATGTAATAATCAATAGACGCTGCTGAGAATTTTGAGATATATGCCTCTTAATTTTTTAGCCCAATCTTTTTCTTCAGTACTTTTTTCTGTTTAAACTGCATAATCATGATCATAAGATAATTCACCAAACAAGTAAGTGCTTAAAGGCGATGAACATACAAGTTAGTGCAATGATTAATATCATAATAGCCAAGTGTTTCACTGTTGCTAAATCAAAGCCCCATGTCACTAGCATCTGCTTCAAGCCCCCAATTGTATTATCCTTATGGACAACCGATCCACATTTCTAATGGGGCAGTCCAAATTCCTGTACAGTAATGTAATAAGAAGAAATGGAAGTGTATATCACCATTGTTTTTAGCTGCTGAAATGTTGAGATATAAGCCTTTTCTTACACAATATTTGATACAAATAAGATTACATGTTATTATTCCCTGTAAATTAATTATGTGCTATCATGGGATCGAGATGCATGTAAGGTTGTTTCAACATGATTTGAATGCTTAGTTTTCCAATATGGCAAGAAAAAAAATGTGAATTTTCTTACAATCAAATTAATATGTTACTTGAACTAGATAGCTTGAAATTGACATGAACCAATTTCCCACTAACCTCATGCCATTGCTATTTTAAATTAAATGAATAATATGAAATAAATTCCATGCGAAAATATTTAGCTGGGTACACTTCTGTGACATTTACCCAATATTGTAGCTAAAATTTCATAGGACATTGATCATAGAGAAAGTTCTACTGTAATTTTCTTGTAATTGAGATTTCAATTGATTTCTAATTAAGAAAGGATACAATAGGTGGAAATGATGGTGAAAGCCTTTTAATTAGGTAGAGGAAAAGCTTTCGTTAAGTTGATCAAGTATGGCTTGTTGACTACAATTAAGTGAAAAACAAAAAATAAGTTGAAAATAAATATAACAAACTTTTATAATTAAAAATATTAGATTGAAATTAAATATAAAAAAAAACTTACATAAAATATCATATTTCTTAGATCTTACAAGCTTTTTTGATTTGTTTTTAATTTTGGAATTGGAGATTTTTAATTAGAGTCAACCCATATGACTCACCACAATTCTTTCTCTACAAGAGAACTAATTAACTTTCACTTATACGTATGTATGTATGTATACATGTATGTATGTATTTTGTCTAGTCAAAGTATATTGATTTTCTCTTGTTTTTATTTTATTTTTTTCCATTCAGAGAATTGATTGAGGAATTAAAATTGATCAAAATAACAAGAATGAGAAAGAAGAGAGAAACTAATTTTATTTTATTCCATTTCACATTCTCTACATATCTTATTAAGCAAACCTAACACAAGCATCGATCAGACTACATACTGCTATATTTTATTAGTTCTTAGCTACTGGCATAACACTATGCTTTATTTTTTTCTATAATCATAGCTCATAAGACATATACATTACCCATCTGCTTAATTTTGAGAAGCATATAATATATTGCCAGCACAAATACCACAAATACCTATTTGGGCATGTCGCACGTGTGCGGTGATTGTTCATGTGCGACAATGAGTTGATCGAGCTTTTTTCATATGAGAAGAGGGGTTGAAACCCCGAGTAATAAACCAGAGAGTTCATGTGTAAGGATGTGCATTATATTTGAAAAAAAATTTAAGTATATAGAGGGAAACTATAGAGGAACCATAGAAGGGTGAGGTGAGATATAAAAGACTTCATACTTAAAATATTTTTCTAAGAGGTTATAAGAAATTTATGGAGAGAAAGCTTAAACTTTAAAAAAAAATTAAGTGGCTCGTGGAAACTCATGAAGGGTGAACCTATAATTTAAAAATATTCAAAAAAGGCTAAAAGGAACCCTCCCTCATACTTAGAAAAAATTTTAAAGGGCAGAGAGGAGCAAACCTATGGAAGGTGATTCTATTATACAAGGAAAATCAAGTTTATCTTTTAAAGAGTGGTCGCACTAGAGTCGGGGGGTATGTAACCTCTCTAGAATAACATGAGGCATGAAAGCCCTTGATTGAAGAAAGATATCACTTATGAGTGGGAGGTCTGTAACTTTCTTAGTGGAGTGGAGGCTTTAAAGCCCCCTATTGTAGAATGATCAATGATGTGTGAGAGATATGTAACATCTTTATGATGGCATGAAAGCCCTCCACTAGAGAATGATGTTGGTCTGAGACTGTATTGAAAAGGCGGGAGATCTAAGATCGATCTTTGATGAATTATTGAGAGACCTTTTAGCATCATGTAGAGATTGTGTTAGTTCGAAACTACACTGAAAAATGATGCCCATACACTAGATGTCCATACACCCATGCAGGGTTTTAGGTTTTTTCCTATTTTAGAATAATTTTTGGGTTTATTTTAAAGATTTTTTGCATCCATTTTATTAGATCTATCATTATAGAATCATCAAGTTAACATGCAATAAGAAGAAAATGAAAGCATCACCTTATTCTTTTGTTGCTTGAATTTTTTGTATGCCACCTAATTCTAATGCAAGGGGTCGTTTCTTTAATGTCATTTGAATGCTTAATTTTCTAATATGGTTCAAAAGATGTGAATTAACTGTTCAATGTAACTAAATTGATACAATAAAAAAAGAAGTCAAGATGATCTAAATTAAACTAAAGTATTTCATATTAAGAGATTTAGAACAAAAGTTTAAGCCACAACTCTATTTTTACTCTATTTTTATATAAGAGAGATTTTCTCTCCACCACAAACAAAGTCCAACTTGCATGCCACCTCCTTCTCTCTTTCTATCCAAAACTAAGCAAAGATAAATTTCAGGGTCTGTCTGATTTTTGTATAATTAAAAAGTTCTTATTAAAAGCTCAAATGATAAAAAAAAATAAAAATAAAAACAGGGTAACAAAGTAGGAATTTAATCATCATATATGAAACTTTTTTGTCCATAAAAACACTACTTTTATAAATTGAATTAAAATGAAACTAAAACATTAAAGTTTTTGTCCTTCTCCATCTCCTCATAAAACTACTTAGTTTCGTGACTATATATATATACATTACAATCCTGATGTAAGCAAATACCTCAATATTTAATTGATTATCAATTTTATAAAATATTATCTAATTTTATTAATTAAAAAAATTAAAATAGCAGGATCAACTTTAACATATTTAAAAACACATACCTTTTTTCTTTTTTTAAAAAAACAAACTACAATTTGATCCCTATAGTTTTTACTTTTAAATTGTATCCCTGTTTTTAATGGTTTTAGTTTTTAATAACAAAAAAGTTTGTTCGGTTAGGTTTAAATTTGAGTTTTTGGATAGATTTAAGTGTTTTTTTGAGATTGTAAATTGATTTATTTTATGTTTTCATGGATATAAAATAGTCAAAAATAAATTTTTACAACCCTGAAAACAACCAACTAATACCGTGTCATCTGCTGTTATATATATATATATATATATATATATATATATATATATATATATATATATATATATATATATATATAAACCGGACAACTTGTCATCAGTCAATTCGAAAAATAAAAAAAAAAAAAATTATTGGGGGAGGGTAGCTAGCCCTAGGCTAGAAAGCCTGGCTCACTCATAATTGGTCTTTTCTAGATTTTTCTTTCTTTTTTAATAATTTACAAAAATAACATTTTAAAATCAACTTATTAGGATTGTAATGAGAATAAAATATTCACTTTTTTTTTTAATTTTTAATTTTTACTTTTTATACAATCTTCTTAACTATATATTTTTGTTTTTGCATGGACACCAACTAAAATTTCAACGTACAGTGTTTTTTCAAATTATTTTTTTAATATTTTAATATACTAATATTAAAAATAAAAATATAATTATAACATGTTAATATGTTTACAAACAATTTCTTTCTTAATTACTTGCAAACTTTGAATCATTAGAGAAATCATAGAGCATTAAACCATACATACATTTTGGATTTTATTAGCCACACAGCATAATATCTTAATCTTTATTTGATGATGGTAAAATCAACATCCATAGGGCCTCACATGGGCTTAACCACACACAACATTTTGGAAACCAGAAACCGAGCAAGAAAGCCTTCAGAAGCCACCGCGGAGACGCAAGACAAGGTGAAGGGTAGACTCTTTCTGGATATTATAATCCGCCAAGGTTCTTCCATCCTCCAACTGCTTCCCGGCAAAGATCAGACGCTGTTGATCCGGTGGGATGCCCTCCTTGTCCTGGATTTTTGCCTTGACGTTGTCGATGGTGTCGCTGCTCTCCACCTCCAGTGTAATCGTCTTCCCTGTCAAGGTCTTCACAAAAATCTGCATACCCCCTCGGAGACGGAGTACAAGGTGAAGGGTAGACTCTTTTTGGATATTGTAGTCAGCCAGAGTCCGGCCATCTTCGAGCTGCTTTCCGGCAAAGATCAAGCGTTGTTGATCAGGTGGGATGCCCTCCTTGTCTTGAATCTTGGCCTTGACGTTGTCGATGGTGTCGCTGCTCTCCACCTCTAGAGTAATGGTCTTCCCTGTCAAGGTCTTGACAAATATCTGCATACCTCCACGAAGACGGAGGACAAGGTGGAGGGTGCTCTCCTTCTGTATATTATAATCGGCCAAAGTCCGACCATCTTCGAGCTGTTTTCCGGCGAAGATCAAACGTTGTTGATCCGGTGGGATGCCCTCCTTGTCTTGAATCTTGGCCTTGACGTTGTCGATGGTGTCGCTGCTCTCCACCTCAAGGGTAATGGTCTTCCCTGTCAAGGTCTTAACAAATATCTGCATACCTCCACGGAGACGGAGGACAAGGTGGAGGGTGCTCTCTTTCTGAATATTGTAATCGGCCAAAGTTCGACCATCTTCGAGCTGTTTCCCGGCGAAGATCAAACGTTGTTGATCCGGTGGGATGCCCTCCTTGTCTTGAATCTTGGCTTTGACGTTGTCGATGGTGTCGCTGCTCTCCACCTCAAGGGTTATAGTCTTGCCGGTCAGAGTTTTAACGAAGATCTGCATCTTTTTTTTTTCTAGATTTGATCGGACGGACAGAAAAGAGTGAGCTTTAAGAACTTGAGGAAAAGAAATGTATGGTAACGTTTGTGTGAGAGAAAGGGAAAGGGGAACGACTTTTATAGAGAGGAAGCCGAGTCTGTTACGGCGAAGGAGAGGCTGTGACGTGGAGAACCAATGAGACTCTGACGTGTGTGCACTTTACGTGTCGTATGGTTGTGGTTGCTTAGTTGACACGGTAAGGTTAGGATAGCTGCCTGTTCAAGGATATGGATTTTTTTTGACGGGGATATGGATTTTGTTTTACGGTGTTAGGTGGCTGTTCTGTATTTGGTCTCGTTTGCGAGATGGGGACGTGGGGGTACAGGTTGTGGGATGGTTAACGGAGTTAAGGAGTGACGGTGATGGGTAGATATATGCGTTTTTTTGGAACTTTCTGGAAGTTATTTAATGGTTTGGGCTTAGGTGGGCTTACAATTGTTTTGTTACTTAGTTGTAATTGGGCTTTTTCTTGATACTTCGCGCTAGGGCCTAGCAACAGTTGGGAAAAATCGGAATGAAAGTGAGAGTAATAGGGGTGTTAAAAAAAAATAAAAAATCGATTAAATCAAGAAAATTTTTAAAAAAAAATAATAAAAAAAACTAAATCATAAAAAAAATGGTTAAACCGATTAAAGTTTTGAACAAACCAACCGATTCGGTTCGGTTTCGGTTTTTTAAGCCTGGAACAGAAAAAACCGAACTGAACCCAAACCGAAAAAAACCGGATAAAAAACAGAGCCAAAACCGATTCAAACTAGAAAAAAAGAGAGCCAAAACCGAGCCAAACCGGTTTTTGCTCTAAAAATTCTAACTGAACAGGAATCTGTCGGTTTGAACTGGTTTCGGTTCGGTTTTGGTTTTTTTTTTTTAAATTTTGGTTTGGTTACTTTTTTTGATAAAAACCGAATCGAGCCGAAAATGAACACCCTAGAAAGCAATGAAAATATTAAAAGAAATTTTTTTAAAACTATTTTAAAAATACATCTTGTAGATTTTTAAAAAATCAATATTTTTTAAATAATAACAAGACAGAAAGAAAGATGGATTTTCTTCGTGGGCTTGGAAATAGTAAAATTAAAAGGGACAAAAATAAGCTTCAGTGATCCATTTGCCTCCATCCTAAAATTTAATGTGAAGAATTGAAAGCTATCATAAAGCGATGATGCTGCAAATATGACAGTTTTATAGAGATAAACATGGAAATTACTAAAGACTAACACACAGTGATATTGATGAAAGCTTAGCTTTTCGTATTCATCATATGGATATATATATACATTGGAGTAATGGTATAACAGAATTATACACGTGGTTGTTACACATGCTGTATTGTATGGGAGGTTATACTGCAGTGCACACTATGCTGCATGTCCTTGGTTGTTACAGCTGCGTCATAGTGTGCAAACATGGGAGGTTATACTGTAGTGCACACTATTCTGCATGTCCTTGGTTGTTACAGCTGCGTCATAGTGTGCATTGCATGGGAGGCTGCATTGCTTGAGCATACTGTGATATATTTGAATAAGCACAGTGAACGTTAGTGCATGGCTATCATCCCCCCTCAAGATGGAGCTCGATATGAGAGACCGATCTTGTCACGAAGAAATAGAAACCGAACTCTGGGAAGTGATTTAGTTAGGAGATCAGCTAGTTGGTCAGAGGAGGAGACATGAGCAACACGTAGAGTTCCTTTTTGCACCTGATCACGAATGAAGTGAAAATCTATAGCAACATGTTTCATCCTGGAGTGGAAGACAGGATTGGAGCACAGCTGAGTGGCACCAACATTGTCACAGTAAATGACTGGACAAGAAGGCAGTGGGAGACCAAGATCACATAGCAGAGAGGACACCCAATTGAGTTCAGCAGCAGTGTTGGCAACAGACCTGTATTCTGCCTCAGTTGAAGAACGTGCAACTGTTTTCTGCTTTTTGGAACTCCAGGAGATAGGATTACGACCAAGATATATAATGTAGGCACCTGTGGAGGAGAAATGATCCGGGTCGCCCGCCCAATCAGCATCGGAGTAAGCATGTAAAGTATCAGAAAAGGCATGCAAGGAGGAAGGAGAATCACAGTGAAGTTGAAGGCCAAGATCAAGAGTACCACACAGGTAACGGAGGAGACGTTTGACCTGTGCCCAATGATCAGTGGTTGGTTGGTGCATAAACTGGGAGAGTTTATTGACTGCATACGCAATGTCAAGTCTGGTGAGGAGGAGGTATTGGAGGCTTCCCACAACAGAACGAAATTCTGTGGGATCAGGTAAGGGGTCACCAGAATTTAAGGAGAGTGGGGGGCCACATGGAAGTGGTGTGACAACAGATTTAGCTTCAGTCATTTGAGTGCGAGTGAGGAGATCAAGCAGATAACGGCGCTGAGATAAAAGGTAGCCTTGCTTGGTAGGAAGGATTTCAATCCCAAGGAAATAAGACAGGTGGCCAAGATCTTTAAGAGAGAATCGGTGAGCTAACAGATTGATGAAGCGATTGACCAGATGAACATCATCGCTAGTGATAATGAGGTCATCAACATAGACCAGTAGGTAGACAAGATGTGGCCCAAGGTGAAGAACAAATAAGGATGTATCAGCATGAGAGTTTTGGAATCCCGACTGAAGGAGAAAAGTCTTGAGCTCATGAAACCATGCACGGGGAGCCTGTTTTAAACCATAGATTGCTTTGTGAAGTTTGCAAACATGGGATGGGAAGTCTTTATCAATGAAGCCGGGGGGCTGATGCATATATACTGTTTCAGTGAGTGTCCCTTGCAGGAAGGCGTTATTCACATCAAGTTGCCGTAGCTTCCATCCAGAACTGATTGCTATGCTGAGCACTAGCCGGATGGTGGTCGGTTTGATGACCGGACTGAAGGTGTCATAATAGTCAACACCGGGGCGTTGATGAAAGCCTTTGGCTACTAGACGGGCTTTGTACCTGTCAACAGAACCGTTAGAATGTCTTTTAGTGCGAAAAATCCATTTACAGCCAACAATATTTTGACAAGAGCTGGCAGGAATGAGTTGCCAAGTGCCATTGCGAATAAGAGCATTAAATTCATCTGACATGGCCTGGCGCCATTTTGGATCTTTAAGAGCTTGTGATGAGGTTGTAGGTTCAAGGTCAGAGTGTTGTGATAATGTGGTATGAAGATTTAGTTTTTGAAGAGGTTTGTGAATGTTGTTCTTGGCTCGTGTTTGCATGGGATGAGTGGGTTGAACAGCAGGTTGTAGGCTATCTGTGAGAGGAGGTGAAGGTGGTGAAGTGGGGTTAATGGAAGTTGTGATCAGAGACGTTTCAGATGCAGGGGATGAAGCTGAGGGACCTTCATTGTGGAGGTGCTGGTGAGGACAAGCTGCAGATGGTGATATGAGTGGTGGAGGGACAGTGCGGACTGGAATAGGCTGAGGAATCCATGTATTGACAGTGGAGGAGTCAGGACGTGCCTCTTGGGAAGAAGTGGATGTAAATGGAAAAATGGATTCTACAAACTTGACATGACGTGAAACAAACACTTTGGTCGTGGATGGATCATAGCAGAGATATGCACTCTGAGTTAGGGAGTACCCAAAAAAGATGCATGGTTTAGAACGTGGTTCTAATTTATGAGATGTATAGGGACGAAGCCAGGGGTAGCAGAGGCAGCCGAACACTTTGAGTTTTGAGTAATTGGGAGAGTAACCAAAGATTTTTTCATATGGAGAGCAAAGAGTTAAGGTGGGTGTGGGCATTCTGTTAATTAAGTAAACAGCAGTGGCAAAGGCATGAGGCCAGAATCGTAAAGGAATGGAAGCATGAGCAAGGAGAGTGAGCCCGGTTTCCACAATGTGAAGGTGTCTCCTTTCAGAAAAACCATTGTGTTCAGGTGTGTGAGGAGGAGTAGTGCGGTGAGATATACCATGAAGCAGAAGAAGGTTAGTGAGTGCAACGTATTCTCCACCATTATCTGAGTACAAGGTATGAATATGCTGATTGAAGTGTTTTTCTGTGATAGCTTTAAAGCGAAGGAAGACATCTTTTACTTGTGATTTGTGTGTTAAGGGATAAAGCCAGATGTATTTTGTAAAGTGATCAACAAAGATAACATAATATTTGAAACCATCGGAGGACAGAATTGGAGATGTCCATACATCTGAAAAAATAATCTGAAGAGGACGGGTAGAAGTAAGAGTGGACTTGGAGAATGAGAGTTTGTGGCTTTTATTGCAGTGACATGCATTACAGGAAAATTGTAACATACGGGAAGATGTTAAATCAAGTGCATATTTAGAGATGACATGGTTCAAAATAGGAAGAGCAGGGTGGCCTAAGCGATGATGCCAGTCAAACGAGGTGGTTTTGGTGCTGGAAAAGGCAATCAGTGGGGTAGACGGTGGCCACTCATATACACCATTTTTAGCTTTACCCTTCAGACGTATGGCTCCCGTGTGAAGATCCTTAACAAGGAAAAGAAACGGTAAGAATTCAATTGAAGCATTGTTGGAGATACAGAATTTAGAAATAGAGATTAAGTTCTTGGTGATGTTGGGCACACAAAGAACATTAGTTAAAGAGAACTCCTGATTGGAGTGCAGAAGAGAAGTAGAACCAGTGTGTGTGATTGGTAGTCCCGTGCCATCACCAATCATAATATCGTCTGGCCCATTGTATGGAGTATGTAGGGACAAGTTGTTGAGATCAGAGGTGACATGGTGAGAGGCACCGCTGTCTAAGAGCCAGGTATTGCTGTGAGGAGAGTTGGTAGCATAATGTGCCTTTGGTTGCCAGGGCGATTTGAGCAGTCCTGAATTGTTGTGAGTAGGAGTGTTGATCGGTATGAGTTTGTAAGAGGGACAATACTTGGCAGTATGTCCTTGGATTCTGCAGATTTGACAAAAACCATGGTATGGCTTCTGAGAGGGGCGAGAGTTGGGAGGGCCAGGTGAGGAAGAATTGGAAAACCGAGAGTTATATGAGTTGGTTGGTCGCCAACCAGTGTGTCTACCAGGTGGGAAGGCACGTGGACCAGAGAAGGCACGATTGGCTATATGTGCAGAGGCAGGAAAATAAGGTTGAGCCGTGTGGTTGGTATTGTGGATAGATGCTTCAAAATTGAGGAGTTTTTCGTGTAGCTCATCAAAAGAGATTGGAGTGTCTCTAGCTTGAACTGCCCTGGCTAACTCCGTGTATTCAGAACCAAGTCCCTCAAGAATACGTTCTGAGAGGTCTTCAATGTCAACTGGTGCTCCAAGAATGGCAAGCTCATCAGCTCTGGCTTTGATGGTTTGGAGAAATTCGGATATACCTAGGGATCCTTTTGTGAGTTGTTTGAATTGGCTCTTGACTTGCTTGATCCTGCCACGAGATGGTTTAGCATATGTATTAGCTAATATTGTCCAAGCTTCCTTTGATGTTTGTGCTTGAGCAATGAATGACATGATGGTGGGTGATAGAGAACCAAGGATGGCGTTAAGCAGTAGTTGATCCTGTCTGATCCACAGATTGTGTGCTGGATTAGGTGTAGTTGTTCCTGGAATAAATGTGGCTGGGCAGGGATGTGATCCATCAATGAATCCATTGAGATCATATCCTATGAAGAGAGTCTGGAACTGAAGCTTCCATGCTAGATAGTTTGTGGAGGTGAGTTTTACTGGTGTTTGGGCTGCTACATTGATGGTAATCAATGTGCTGTGAGTTTCATTTGTGTTAAGAATAGTGGTATTGACAGGCATTGGAAGCGTGAAGGAAAGAAGGAGAGAAAAAGAAAGAAAGAAGAAGAAGGCTACTGCAGAGATGGTAAAATTAATGCTCTGATACCATAAAGACTAACACACAGTGATATTGATGAAAGCTTAGCTTTTCGTATTCATCATATGGATATATATATACATTGGAGTAATGGTATAACAGAATTATACACGTGGTTGTTACACATGCTGTATTGTATGGGAGGTTATACTGCAGTGCACACTATGCTGCATGTCCTTGGTTGTTACAGCTGCGTCATAGTGTGCAAACATGGGAGGTTATACTGTAGTGCACACTATTCTGCATGTCCTTGGTTGTTACAGCTGCGTCATAGTGTGCATTGCATGGGAGGCTGCATTGCTTGAGCATACTGTGATATATTTGAATAAGCACAGTGAACGTTAGTGCATGGCTATCAATTACTCTCTCATAATTTATACGCGATTACATCTTCCTTTTGTAGGTTCAGAATTACATTTTATATACCACTAGTTACAACTAATATGTGATACATTAGTAAGAGTTTTGGATTAAAATATTTATTTTTTTTATAGTCTCAGGTTTGAGTTTTGTTATTGCAAATATAATAGCCACTAGAAACTTATATGATCGTTAACTTCAGAGCTCGTGTGATTAATTGAGGTGCGCGCAACCTAACCTGAATACCCACGTTAATAAAAATAAAATAAAATTATAGTAGTTTACATATTGATTTGGGCATGTGAAAAATCAGTCAACAGTGAAGTTTAAAAAATTATATGACTAAAGAGTCTTTATAAATTAAATATTATAACTTCATCATCATCGAATTAAAAAGAAGAAGAAGAAGCCACCAACCTTACCCTTTCCTCCTCGCCAAAATCCAACCACATAAACCTAACAAGCCAAAACACACAGCACAACACTCTTCTTCTATTTGTGATCCTTTGTCGTAAATAGAGAGGAAATCTTATTTTATTTCAATATAACCCTTGCACGTTTTAAAGATGGCTGCTTATTAAATATTTTTTCTTATGATCAAGAGATAAATTCACCACTTAATTACATTTCAAAAGCGTATAATATACTTCTATCACGAAGATTATAAGCCCCGATTTTAGTACTATCATGAAGATTGTTATTCCACATGCTGGAGAGCCCTAGTTTCATATGTGTAAACTCCACGCCATACTTCATAGAAAGCATCTCCTTCAAGAATCCAATGGTATTCTCCTTGTGGACTGATATTGGAAATTGTGGGTCGGGTTTTCCATCTTCATCTTGCTTTACCACATGGATTGAAATACCAAACAACTCTCGAAGAACGATTCTAGCATTATTTCCAATGTGGTAACTTCGCAATGTTTTTCCATGATTCTGGAGTATAAATCCATCAAACTCTAGCTCTTGTGCCACTGGCTGGAGGCTAAGCTTATCATGGAGTCGATGCTTGAGGCCCAGAACGGTCGCATTCTCTTCAACCTCCACTTCAAGCTCCTTATCATTAAAAGAAATCGTCACCTGCATGGTCTGCAAAAATACATGCCTGGTTAAGCAAGCAAGTTAAATATATAGCATACTAGTCTAGGGAAAAAGATATATCAAATGATCAGATGCATGCATTAATCAAGAAGAAAAATGGAAATATATATCACCTTGATTGTTAGTTTTCAGCTGCTGAAATTAATTCTGTGGTATATGCTACCTACTTCTGAGATGATGAAAATGGATTAGTATCTTCTTTTTAAATAGAATGGCTGTGCCATGAGGATGCAAGGGTAGTTAGTGCATGTGGTTTTGGTGCTTCTCTAATATATATAAAGGATTGTTAACTTCCTTGTATCATGTAATTTGATTTATTTCTTATTCTAGCCAACATGAAATTATATCTCACGTCAATGTCATTTTAGTTTTGGAGTATGAAATAAATTCCATGACATAGTTACCATACCTCATGGCTACCTAGCTACTATAAATTAATTTTTTATATAAAAATATAATAGAATTATATTATATCTTGAGATCTTACATAACAATTAAAATTTTTAAATTGAGTGATTTTTTAATATAATATTAGAGTTTCACGAGTTCAAATCTCATCATTTATATTTTAACGTGAACTCCTATTAGAGTTTATGTTAAAAAATAATATAAATCATGTATTGAAATCTTACCAAACATCTTTAACTTTTGAAAAATTGGTTAATATTAATTTGCTTTCTTGTTTTTCTTTTTAAGTTAGGGATTTAATGTACTTTTTTTTTTGTATATTAGGATTTATTGTTCTTTTACTATACTATGAAAGTTGTACTTTTACTATACTATGAAAGTTAATCTTTTCCATTGTATAATTACAACCAAGAAATTATCAGGTTTTTTCATGTATGATTATAACTTGATTCTTTTCTATTTTTCACCACAATTAAATTAATTTTTTTTGTCTAAAATATCCTTTCTTTTTAATCAAAACTTTCAATCTTACCTACTATATATATATATATATATGCATTTAAAATGATAATTTAATTTTAATATATTCGGTAAGGTTGATATTTGGATTGCTCTAGTTGTCATAACCCAATTTTTGACCCTTTTATTTTAATTATTATTATTTTATTTACTGAAAAGGATATAAAAAATGATGATGAAAAAAAATATAATGATGAAAAGCAAGTAAAATAAAATAAATAAAGAATGAGTTAAATTTTGGGTTAAGGGCAACATGATTGGAAGTTTTGAGATTTAATTAAACTTTGGAAATAATCTAATTAATCCAATCAAGGGTTTATTTGGTGAATTGATAAATTTTAAGACTTAATTGAGCTTGAAGTTAATTTAATTAATCCGATCAAGGTTTTAATTGGAGAATTGATAAGTTTTGAGACTTAATTAAGTTTGAAATTAATTTAATTAATCCAATTAAGAGTTTAATTGGAGAATTGATAAGTTTTAGACTTAATTGGACTTTGGATTTAATTAAATTAATGAAATCAGGGACTTAATTGAAAAAACATCAAAGTTTGGGGTTAATTGGGGGCCAAAATGCAACAGATTAGAGTCCAAGGATTGTTTTGTAAAAGGCACTGAAATGCAGGGGTCCAATTAAAGTTTATCCAGTGGCTTGCTAACGAATATTTCAAACCTTTAAGGACCAAAACGCAAATGGCCATTAACAATCGAACGGCGTCGTTTCAAAGAGAATCGTTCGTCTTTCTTCCGCTCACCATACCATTGAAACGGACGCCCCTGCCATCACTACTCCTGCAATAATGGTCCTGAGTCTTCATTACCAAGGGAGACGGATGCCATTCTCCGACTATAAAAGCCAGAGAAGGGATGCGCACAGGGGGATCACGGAAAAAGAAAGGGAGACAGACGGGGGAAAAAATGGCATAACCGAAAAGCCACTAGAGAAAAAAAAGACCCAGAGGCTAAAAATCCCAGACGGAAAAAACCCAGTAGACGGGGGGAAGAAAAACTGGGGCAAAGCTGGGGAATTGGACTGAAAAGGGGACGAAAAACAAGTAAGAAAAACCCAGAAAAAAAGCTAAGAAAACGCAAGCCACACACAGCAAAAAAAACCAGACCCAAATTTCGAAAGGAGAAGCCCGCACCGTCCTCTGTTCTTCATCACCAGGAATGAGGAACCAGGGAAAAAATTAAAAATAAGAGCAGAACCGGGAAGCTGAAAGCAGAAACAGAGCAAATACAAAAAGGCAAAGAGACAGAGAAGAGAAGAAAAGAAAAACGAAGGGGCAACCATTTCGTTCCTGCAGAAAAAGAACAACCCAAAAGACAGTGGAGCCACACCGGGAAACAAAATAAAACAGCCACCGCGCCATCGTCTTCGTCGCCGTCCTCCACTGCACAGGTAAGTTTCCATTCTCTGCATTCAATAAAACTTTCAAATGCAGTGTGAAGGTAATTTAATTACCTTCACACTATTCATGAACGCGTGAATTTACTTCACGCGTGCTTCTTCTTCTTTTGCCTAGCCGGGCCATTGGCTGGGCCGGGCTGGCTGGGCCTAGCCCAGCCCAGCCCAAAAAATAAAAAAATAAAAAAATAAAAAACAGAATAATAAAAAAAATAGAAAAAATAAAAAAAAGTATATGCATGAATAAAAATAATATAAATTTATTGGTCTATTCACTGACGCCAGAGTTAGGAATAAAAATACCGTTTAAATTTATATTATTTTTATTCGTTGTATTTTATTTTATTTAGCTAGAAAAATAAAAAAATATGTGCATGCTTAAAAATAAATTTATTTTTATTTATTTATTCACTAGGCGTTAGAGTAAGGAATAAAAAATATTGATCTAATTTTTTTTCGTAGCTACGAATTTTTACCAACGCCAGAGTTGGAATTATTCGAGTTTGAATATTTACTGGCGTCAGAGTCAGAAATATTATAAACAAATCATCATAGCATAAGTGAATAAATGTTTGGCAATTTAAGACAAAACCAGCAATGCAGTCTGTCTCAGGCAGAACGTTTAAGGGGTGATAATATCTTTCTTTTTACGTAACCAATCCCGAGCCATAAATTCTCTGTTGACCAGTTAGGGTTTTTAGTGATCATAATACTAGGTGGTGACTCCTTAAATAAATTTTTTTTAAAAAAAACAAGATGCTAAAAATCTATTTTTTTTTATACACCAAGAGAATTAATTTATAGATTCGCCGTGATGTCCGGTGCGACACTAGTAAACTAATTTAATTGCATTCATAAAAGGAAGATCACATAACATCCATGCATACATCCTTGCTGCTGGTGAGTTCTTTTTTCCTACTAGATAGTCATGCAATATACGATCGTGTTGTTATTTTTCCGATGATATGTCATTAATTCACCACACAGCTCCTTAATTTTCTGAAACATAGAGAGTAGTGTCTGCATCAAGTCCTACATAATAGATGGCACAATTATCTGTAGGTTCATAGCCCGGTAAGTCAAGCAATTCGAATCTCATATTTGTCATGTCAATGCCATGTTTCGTCTGGAGCATCAACCTCAGGTCCCCGAATGTATTGCCCATGTGAACAAAGAGAGTATAGGGAAGGTGAAAGGTTATTCCAATTTTAGTCTGCGCGACCATGCAAGTAATAAAATACATATCTAGGACAGTGATATGAGAGTGACTAGGAATTTGATAACTTCGCAATGTGCTGTTACTCTGCAGGATCACCCCATTGAGCTGTAGCTGTGGAAACCGAAGGCCTAGGGTTTGACGAATTTGGATTTTGAGGTCCTCAACGGTTGCATTATCTTCAACCTCCATGCTAAAGACTCCATCGATTTCAATCCTGACCTGCATGGTGATCTGCGAAAAATATTGGCTAATTAAGCAAGAAAATTAAGTGCTTGAAACAATAAGAAATTGAATCGTTGTCACCTTAGATAATTTTTAGCTTCCCTAAGTTCTTAGGTTTATGTATGTGTGCCAGTACTAAATTCTGAGATAATACGTACGAAGATAGAATTACAATAAGTTATTTTCTTATGAACTGTAAATATCATGCCATGAGGATGTTGGGGTGGTTCCGATTTGATTTGAATGCTTTGCTGATCTGGTAGAAAATATGCAAATTGTGATTGTTAAATAACTTACATGCAAATTAATTTGTAAAATGTACTGAAATTAAATTTCTGAGTATGAGATATATTTTATGTGTAACAATCAATAATTTCTTGCAAGTGGAATTTGTGGTAACTTGATTCTTGATTTCTCTTGTGATTAATTTCTCTCCAGTGATAAATTAAGATTGAAGTCTCATTAGAATTTTTGTTTCTTGATATCATGACCATATTCTTTGATGTGATCTACTAGTAGTATTGGGGCAGCCACTTTCAAGTTTCAAGGGTCAAATTATAAAAAAAAGCTCGCTAATTCGAGATTCTTAATTGATTATATATTTACACTTGAGGATTCAAACTAGGAATATATATTTTCTTCTTCTAATTAACTCTTTATCATTTGACCATTGTCAACCAAGCTTTTCTTCTTTGTTTTCCTTTAATATATAGCCCAAACGATCGATGTTGCACAGATTGAGCTCTTGTTAGGATGCAAATGGAGTTAATTAGATCAGATTCTAGTTTTGACTTAACATTTTATCTTTTATTATCTTTTTTTATGGAAATAATTTTGTGTAACTAGGTTAATTTAATTTAATTTTGTGTAACTAGATTCTACAAATGCTATTGAGATACAAAAAAATATGTATTGATATATATAATTTAATTTAATTTTGTAATATTTATTTTAAATGTATAACACCAAGAGTCTAAAATCTTATTAGATGCTTCACGATGTAGAAATTGTTTTTTATAATTTCTTAAGTATACGAACTAACTGATTAATTATTCATTTTTTATGTTTTTTTTTCTTATAAATATATTAATCTAAGAATTGTTATTTTTTCTTCAATCCAACAATTAAATATACTTGAAGAAATTACAATTATAGTAGCTCAAATTACTGTAAAAACCACAATTGTTTTTATTTTATTGATCATTTAAAACTATCAGGCCCATTTTGTGAAAAAGAAATTAAGGGAAAGACCTTTCACAAGCATCCATGCTGCCTTTTATTTCTACAATAATCTTAATTATGACAAACCGTCAAAGACAGCATATCTCTGCTAACCTTCAAAGACATACTACAGTACTTCCAGCAAAAATGTCATAATCCCCAATTTTAACATCATCCATAAGATAATTACTCAAAAGATTTGGCAGTGTGAGTCTGATTCTTGTAATGTCGAAGCCAAACTGTCTTTGAAGCATGAGTTTCAAGTCCCCAACAGTATAATCCTTGTGGACAATTAGCCCATACCGTTCATTGGATTGTCCACTTGACAGGTTAAGAGGACGAAAAACACTAATACCATACATCTCCCGAACAAGGATTTTATCATAATTATCGATTTGATAGCATTGCATTGTATTTTCATCTTGCATTTCTAAGCCATTAAACTCCAGTTGTTGTTTCTCCACAGGTAATTCTCTGCCAAACGAACAATAAATTCGATTTTTAACTTCCAGGACGGTCTCATCGTCTCCAACAATCATATCATACTCCTTTGCATTAATGTAAACAATCTTGATTATATGCATGGTCTGCAAAAAAAATCAAACATTGGAGCATTTCCATTAGCTTAGAATTTATATGAAATTACATATGGCTAATTAATTAAGCAGTAAAATACCAGATTCAGAGGGAACTTAAATGCGTGCAATATATGAAGAACTAGATTATCACGTTAATTAGTTTCTGGATAATGAAATTTTGAGATATTTTCTTGGAAATTCGGAGATACTATGCAAAGAGAAACAAAAATCAAGTGTTTGCTATATATATTTCAACTAGAGGATCATGCCATGCGGATGTAAGGCTAATTTCAATGTGATTTGAATGCCTTTATGGGATGTGTGGCAGAAAACATGTGATTTTCTTTTCTTGAAAAGAAAATATGTGAATTGTTAAATAAATGAACTCTATGCTAAGTAATTTAATTACTAACCGTACTAAACAACATGTTATTAACATGAAACCAAGCTCCCATTCATGAACATTTAGTTTTGCATAATGTTAGAAATTCCACGAGGAAGCCATCATAACCCAAGGACATTGAAATATTGGCCATAGTTATTAAAATTAACTCGGAATTGATCTAATGCAAGATCCAGGTTTGGGTTTAATTAATAAATTAATTTAAATTGATTTAGATTAATAATTTATTTTTTAAAACCGATCAAACAATGTTATTTTTTAAAAGTTAGCCTATGTCTTCATAACTAGCTTATTAACTCACCAGGTCAAGTTATATTTAATAGAGATGAGCAAAAAAAATTAAAAAATTGATTAAATCGAGAAAACCTGAAAAAAAAATAACTGAAAAAACCGAACTGTAAAAAAAATTGATTAGAATTTTGAAAAAACCGACCGGTCTGGTTTCGGTTTTATAAGCCTGAAATAGAAAAAACCAAACTGAACCCAAACCGAAAAAAATCAAGCCAAACAAAAAAAAAACCGAGCCAAACCGGAAAAAACCAGTTTTTTCCTCAAAATAACTGAACCAAACCGAAACCGATCGGTTTGAATTGGTTTTGATTTCTTTTTTTAAAAAAACCAGTTTTGATTATATTTTTTTAAATAAAAACCGAACCAAACAAAAAATAATCACTCCTTATATTTAATAAAAGTGTTAGCATAATCACAAACATTTGTCCAGCACATAAATTAAATATTTCAAACATTTGTCCAGCCCATAAACTTTTCTCTTCAGGTAAGAGACTAGTTTTATGTTTTGGTTCAATCACCCACTCACTTTTTCGTGAGAGTAATCACATGGCAGACCATCTTGCTAAACAAGAAATGCACAGATTATCTGATTTTGTTGTTTGGCTATGAATCAGCTAGATTATCTGCGGGTCCTCTGTATTCCTCTACAGTTTGCGGTCTTCGGAGAAATGATATGTTTCTCAGGCATGATCCGATTCAGTTAGATTTTGCTTGCAAAACTCCTGTTACTGTCTTTATGTGTAGTCAGCTGGCTTATGAAGGGAAGGATCAGAAATGTAATCGCTTCAGAATCTCTGCCATGAATAGTATCTTATCACGAACCTTTGCCAGAGTTGCCCTGCAAAAAGCTTGTTCACGACCAGATGCTGAAAGGTGGAAAGAAACGCCCTTGATTGGTGTGATAGAAAAAATCTGTTTCTCTGGGGGAGGATCTCAAGTAGTCAGTACTTAGTAGAGGTGATCCGAGCTTTGTCTGCTCTTTGTCCTGTTCTTGCGTTCTTCGTAGCAGGCTACGCTGTTCATAGCTTTCCTGGAGCTTGGTTTTCCTCCAGTTTAGACAGCATATTGTTTTCGTCTTTCTATTCTGTGTGATGTTATGTTAGACTCTCTTGTGATGGCCGAACAAACTTATGTTCTAATTTATTATATCAGCTCCTTTCAAAAAAAAAAAATACGGAAATTGAAATCATCATGTTTTGTAATTTTTGAAGAATATATATGGATCTTGTGCATGACCTTAAATTTCAGCTAGTAGTGTCAGAATTCTTCTAATTTTCAGATAGTAAACAGATGTGTTAATTTATTTGTAATATTAATTGATAATTATCTCAAAACAACTTAATAATGCAAAAGGGAACTTATAATTTTGGAGAACTACTTTTGGGATTAAATTAATAAAAAAAACAAAGAAAAGAATAAAAGTGTTAAACTTATTTTATTGCATTCAAGAAGAAAGACAAGGCACATGCATGCATGCATCCATGCTGCTAGCTGGTGCGTTTTATTCATTCTAACTAGTCACACAAGATTATATTGTTGTGCTTTTTATTTTTCCTATGATATATCATAAATTCACCTCACTACTCCTTATTTTTTAGAAACATAGACAGGACAGCCAGCGTCGACCTTTACACGATGGAGGGGACAAAGATCCGGAGGTTCAAAAGAAGGGATCTCAACTTTCGGATAGAATTTCCTGTTTGTCATGTCAATGCCATATGCCTTGTGGAGCAAATACTTCAGATCCGCAAATGTATTATGCCTATGAACCACTAGGTTATAGGGAGCTGTCAAGGTAACTCCATTTACAGTATCTGAAACCCAGCAAACAATTGAATACATCTCTTGGACAATGATACAAGAATTATTAGGAATTTGATAGCTACACAATGTTTTCTGATCGTCTAGTAACCCCCCATTATACACCAGCCGTGGCCGCATGAGCCCTAGAGTTTGCCGAATTTGATTTTTCAGGTCCCCAACAGTTGCAGAGTCATCAACCTGCATATTAAAGACTCCGTCGAATTCAATCTTTACCTGCATGATGATCTGCCATAGATATTAAACATTGTAAATATATATCAGCTTAAAACGTATCATGAAATAAAATGAATGGCTGATTAAGCAAGTTAATTATATCCATTAAACAGTAAGAAATTGAATCGAGTCACCTTAGTTAATTTTAGCTGCTAAGAATTTGATATTGGTGCATGCCTCTTAGTAATTTTGAGATAATACCTACACAAAGAGAATTACAATAAGCTATTTTCTTATAAACTGTAAAGATCATGCCATGAGGATGCTACGGTAGTTTCGGTTTGATTTGAATGCTCCTCTGTTCTGGTAAAAAAATATGCAGATTATGATTGTTGAATAACTTATAATTAAATAAATTCCATGAGGGAAGCAAGTATCACACATTTACGGAAAATGAATGATACGAATAATAATTTATGTCATTTGAATGACGTCTCCATCGCTGATTCGGCAGTTTGATCGAAGAACCAGTGACCCGCAACCCTATTGAAAAAATATGATGTGTTCATCTTCACTCCTACCGGAACACATCATAATTCATCTTAATGGAGCACAATTTGCTTCCTTCCTTCCTACCGGAACACCTTCAAATATTGATGGGTTCACTATTGAGATCAAAGACATGATCAAGACAGGAGTGCCCCTTAAGATTGCTGGCATTGCTGCTCTGTCTTTTCTCCTGCCTACACTAGGTAAGATTAATCATTTCTTTCAGGGTTTTTCTTTTCTTTTTTGAACTCTTCTTGGAATGCTAAAATGGATGTTATTGCAGGAGCTTATGTTTTTGGGACAAATGGAGAAGTTCAATAGCTGCAAACTGTCACATAGAGTTAAATTTTTCATATCTACTCCTGCGTAGAGAAAATATAACATGATTTACTTTAAGTAATTCTATATCATTTTTTATTTTTTTGGTTTTATGATTATGTGGTATTTTTATACTGTGATTTAATTCATCTCTTTGATGGAACAAAACATATATAATTTAAACTGTATTAGAAAATTCTTAAAAAATTTACTTTTTCATAATGCAGTGAGAAACTTCAGTCTTCGGAGATTGAACATGCATCCTTTATTATTACTAGTATGATAAAAATAATAAAAAATAAATAAAATAACAAATCCCTTATGCTTGGGCTTGGCCCTAGGGCAAGGGAAAGAAAATACCCCAGTGTCCGGGCCAATCCCAAGCGCTGGGAAGAACATCACTGCCATGGCCCAAAGCATTCTAGCCCTGGCCAGCTCAAGTGCTTGACAGGCTCGAGCATATCCCCCGGAAAAAGAAACCTTCTTTCTATAGGTGAGGTGGTGGTTAATTTTTGTTCGGTTCGAGTTTTATTAAAAAAATAACTAAAATTGTTTTTTTTTAAATCAAAACTGGTTCAAACCGATCAGTTTTAGTTAGGTTCAGTTATTTTAGAAAAAAACCGGTTCAAACTGGTATGACTTGGTTTTTTTGGGTTTGGCTCGGTTTTTTCGGTTTGGGTTCAGTTTGGTTCAGTTTTTTCAGTTTCAGGCTTATAAAACCAAACCGGTCGGTTTTTTAAAAATTCTAATCGGTTTAATCAGTTTTTTTCACAGTACAGTTTTTTCGGTTATTTTTTTCTAATTTTCTCGATTTTTCAGTTTTTTTTTGCTGACCCTTAATCCTCCCCTAACCATCCTCAAATTGGGTCTCACACGCTAGCTTACACATAAAATAATATACAAAATATACAAATTCTTATCATTAAAAAAAAAAACATTTTCCATAATTCATGGTCAGATACTCAATTCTGACACTTTCATCTCTTATACTTGCTCTAGATGCACATCTCAATGTTTTTTTTTTTTTTTGAGTTTTCGAGAGTTACATGCATATTAATTTTCTATGCAAAGCAGGTATAATTATCTTGCCCATGATTATTTTTTGCTCACACTTCTTCATCAATGATGCATGCAAGCATAACAAGAGCAATGGCAGAGCCAACTTCTCAACCTACATTACCACTCTTGACGCTACACAACCAAAGTTTATGAATAGCTTGATCATATTATTTGAGAGGCAAAATCAGTTTTTAATATTTAATTACTCGTTTAAGGTCGAAGCTTCATGTGATTTATTTTAGACACTGATTTTTCTGAAACTAATTATTGTTCAATTTTCTTATAAAGTTAACAATTAAGGGAAGAGTGATACACTGACTTTGTTGTGCTAGATTAATTTTCTTATGTGCGTTCGGGAGTTTTGGTGCAAGAATTCGTACCATGAGGTCCTGATATCATAAGATCAGTACTAAAGTTTTTATTTATTTTATTATTGAAAAATCATTGTTACATTGTTGCTATTATATTGGATTCACACACAAATTCAAATTGAACAGACACTTGTATCCTCCTTCGAACAAATTAGTGTTCAAATTTGGTGAAGCTCAGCCTAATTAATGGCGGTCGACCTAAGTAGCCTTAAGGCTTCTTCTTGTTCTTGTTTTTTTTTTTTTTTTTTCATTTCATTTGAGAAATGAACTAAAAGAGTAAAAAATGTTAGACATTACTTGAGAAAACCACCATACCCCCAATGACATTGAACTACCAGCCATACTTATTGAAATTGACTGGATTAACATAAATGTTATTTTCATGAATATAACAGGTTAATCCAGTTTAATTTAGATAAATAATTTTAAAAAATAAAAATAAAAATAATAGTATTACTTTTTATAGTCGACATATATCTTGGAATGAGTTGGATCATGTTAACTCAAGGTAGAATTTTTAATAAATAGTTTAGGACGACAATCTTAAGTAAACTCAACAAGTCAATGAAGATTAATAAAAGTGTAATCAGCACCATTGCAAACATTTGTCCAGCCCACAACTTTTATTGATTTACAGAGGAAGAGTGATTAACAATGCAAAACTTATAGATCAATGGTATTAGAATTTGATTGATTTGGAAGAATATTATGGCATGGTAAGTATGAAATGAAGTTAACAGGCCTCCAAATCAACCGTTAGCTCTAAAGTTTATCAGTAAATTTTGAAGAATATATAATTTCCGAGAACTAGTTTTGGAATTAAATTAATGAAAAAGAAAAGAAAAGAAAAGAAAAGAATAAAAATACGAAGTTATTTTATTGCATTCAATAAGAAAGACAAGGCACATGCATGCATCCATGCTGCTGGTGCGTTTTATTCATTCAAACTAGTCACGCAGGATTATATTGTCGTGCTTTTTTATTTTTCTATGAGATATCATAAATTCACCTCACTACTCCTTATTTTTCAAAAAACATAGACAGGACAGCCAGCGTCGACCTTTACACGATGGAGGGGACAAAGATCCGGAGGATCAAAAGAAGTGATCTCAGCATTCAAATTGAATTTCCTATCTGTCATGTCGATGCCATATGCCTTGTGGAGCAAATACTTCAGATCCGCAAATGTATTATGCCTATGAACCACTAGGTTATAGGGAGCTGTTAAGGTAACTCCATTTATAGTATCTGAAACCCAGCAAACAATTGAATACATCTCTTGGACAATGATACAAGAATTATTAGGAATTTGATAGCTATACAATGTGTACTGATCCTGCAGTAGCCCCCCATTATACACCAGCCGTGGCCGCATGAGCCCTAGAGTTTGCCGAATTTGATTTTTCAGGTCCCCAACAGTTGCAAGGTCATCAACCTGCATATTAAAGACCCCATCGAATTCAATCTTGACCTGCATGATGATCTGCCAAAGTTATTAAACATTGTAAATATATATCAGCTTAAAACGTATCATGAAATAAAATGAATGGCTGATTAAGCAAGAAAATTAGATGCATTAAATAGTAAGAAATTGAATCGAGTCACCTTACTTAGTTTTAGCTTCTGAGAATTTGATATTAGTGCATGCCACTTAGTTTTGAGATAATACCTACACAGAGAGAATTACAGTAAGCTAATTTCTTATAAACTGTAAAGATCATGCCATGAGGATGCTTGGTTAGTTTCGGTTTGATTTGAATGCTTTTCTGTTCTGGTAAAAAGAAATGCAAATTATGGTTGTTGAATAACTTATAATTAAATAAATTCCATGTGGGAAGCAAATATCACACACTTGCGGAAAATTTTATGATGTTAAGACTGCAACTTAGGGCAAGAGGGTACTCATAATCATTGGGCAGTATTAGCCCAATACTAAACACAACGGTATGTTGGCTTGTTGTGGGCTTCACTAATTAGTACTCGCCCAATCTTCCGACAAGATGGCTTAAGCCATTTGGTGGTTTCTTATCGAATGCAGGATGTTACTTTCCAGCAATCCTGTCAGGAGCAACCACTATTATCATAATCGGACCAAACTAATCGATTCAATTAGTGAGAGAGTGAGCTAGCACGACGCCTATCTGATTCTCAAATTGAATCGTTTAAAATACCAATTCAACACCATCTAGCTCTTTCCCCAAAAAATCCAAGAAGAACCTAGACATTTTTTTACCGATGAATCGTCGGCCAAAAGAAATAAAATACTCCAACATTCTTCTCCAAGCCGTCGGCCACAACATATCGATAGTCTATTTTCCCTCACTCCATGACCAACCTCAACCACTGTGAGAAGCGTCCTCTATCAAATCCTCAACACCAGCAGCAGTGATGGATTCTCCTTAACGGCAACGACTCTCTCTGTATTCCTCTTGGCCAAAACAGTCTCCACTAGCTTCAAGCCTTCAACCATCAGCTCCTCAACATTACAGAAACCCCTGCCAGCACCAGATCCAACAACCCCAGTTCCAGCACCATCACCACTATGACGGTGAGTCTCACCGCTAACATAGGAGTGAAGAGCAGAAGGAGATCAACCCGACCCACCCATTTTTTGTCTTCATCGGCGAGGACGCTTAAACCCACATGCTGCCACTATTCATCCGCTTCCCAAAGTCTTCCACCACTGGTTCCTCGCTTATAACAACCACTCTAATTAATTCCCAGTTTTTGGAATAATCTCAAATCATTTTTGTTGACAATTTGAAAATTCTGAAATTTTAGGACAAAATGTTAATATCATGGCGTATAATTTTGGGTTGTTTGAACACATTAATTTTGTTTTGCGTGTGTTTTTTATTTTAAAATAATTTGATTATTCAGGTTGTGATTACTTTTTAAAGTTTTTTTTTTAAAAAAAGTTATGATTGTTTTTTTAATATTAAATGTTGATTCTTGAATTATGTTTAGATTTATATTGGTTTATTTGAATTAATATAAAATTTAAATTAAATATGTAAAATTAATAAGAATTGTATGGATTTTTTGTGCTTCTTAGTTCTGAGTGATGAATATTAATTCATTTTAAATTGATATCGTGGTTAAAATAATTTTAAATAAAATATATTTTTATGTTTTCTCAAATATTATATGTTTGATTTTAATAAATCTTTAAAATATCTTCTTGCAATTAATTTGGAGGAACTTGTATTTTTTATCCCTGCATATTTAGTTCCTGACATTTTTTATCCTATATATTTAGTATTTGGAATTGGAATTTACATGTGAGTGCTCGTTCAGTATTAAATAAATCAATTTCTTCCCCACAATTTTTTCCATAATAGTAAACTAGCTTATTTTATTGCATTCAACAAGAAAGACAAGGCACTTGCATGCATCCATGCTGCTGGTGCGTATTATTCCTACTAACTAGTCACACAGGATTATACTATTGAGCTTTTTTATTTCTCCAATGATATATCATAAATTCACCTCAGAATCTACAACATTGATAGCAGAGCCAGCTTCAACTTTTAAATGATGGAGGGAAAAACTATCCGAAGGTTCAAAGGGAGGGGTGTTCCTGTTACCGTTGCCCACCTTCAAATAGAATTTCCTATTTGACATGTCAATGTCATATCCCGTGTGGAGCATCCACCTCAAATCCCCAAATGTATTATGCCTATGAACCAAGAGGTTATAGGGAGTTGTTAAGGTTACTTCATCTTTAGTATCTGAAACCCAGCAAACAATTGAAAACATATCTTGGACAATGATAAAAGTGTTATTAGGAATTTGATAGCTATATAATATGTTGTTATCCTCCAGTATGAGCCCGTTATACAGTAACCGTGGCTGCATGAGCCCTAGAGTTTGCCGGATTTGATTTTTCAGGTCCTGAACGGTTGCAAGGTCATCAACCTGCATATTAAAGACCCCATCGAATTCAATCTTGACCTGCATGATGATCTGCCAAAGATATTAACACATTTAAACATTGTAAATATATATCAGCTTGAAACCTATCATGAAGTAAAATGAATGGCTGATTAAGCAAGTAAATTAGATGCCTTAAATAGTAAGAAATTGAATCGAGTCACCTTAGTTAGTTTTAGCTGCTGAGAATTCTTTGATATCAGTGCATGCCACTTGGTTCTGGGATAATACCTACACCGAGAGAATTAAAGTGAGTTATTTTCTTATAAACTGTAAAGATCATGCCATGAGGATGCTAGGGTAGTTTCGGTTTGATTTGAATGCTTTTCTGTTCTGGTAAAAAAACATGCAAATTATGATTGTTGAATAACTTATAATTAAATAAATTCCATGAGGGAAGAAAATATCACACGCTCACGGAAAATTTTATGATGTTAATTAAGACTGTAACTTAGGGCAAGAGGGTACTCATAATCATTGGGCAGTATTAGCCCAATACCAAACACAACGGGATGTTGGCTTGTCGTGGGCTTCACTAATTAGTACTGGCCCAATCGTTTCTAGTTATCTTAAACCCATCAAAATTATGGAATTGATAATTTAATTTAGGCTAAATCATGATATTTTTTTATAAAATTATTTTAATTTAATTATTTTAATCATGAGATTGGTGGATTGACTTAATTTCTTTTTTTATATTTTTTTTTAATTAATTTACTTTTCATAAGATTATCTTGATCTTATGACCTAGGTTATAAATTTAACTGATTAACTTGGATTATTTTTTTAAGTTTTTTTTTAATTTATTTTTATTCAATTTCATATATTAGTATTGGTTTGATTGAGAATTAGGTTTCATAATTTATTTTAATTTTCTTTCTATGAGGTTATCATAATCTCATAACTTGAGTTGTAAATTTGACATGTTAACATAAGTTGATCAAAGTTAATTTAATATGTTGTTATCTTAATATAAAAAAAATATCATATTTAATTTTTTTAATCAAACTATTTTTTTAGTAGTTGTATATCTTGCTTTTGGACCCACAAATTCTACCGGGTTATATCATATCAACCTTTATAAGATTTAAATTTAAAAAAATATTAACAACTTCTAAATATCTTTTTATATTTTTTTAAAAAATTAACCCGAATCACTGTATATTCTTTCACTAAAATGGTTTAGTGTATGTTCCGGGTATGATTTTGTTTCTGCTTATGGTGAGGCCATAGACATTATTTTAATACTTTTATTTCTGCTTTTAACGTGAGCTCTAGAAAACAAAAAAAAAACAGAAGTTGAAACTGAAGCGTGCTCAAATAGGAACTTAAGCCATGTGGTGCCCAAACTGAAGCAACCAATATTATCATAATTTGACCAAACTAATCTATTCAATACTCAAATCCAATCCTTTAAGAAATTTTTGTTAAAAAATAATTTAAGTCCTATCTTAAAATTTTATCTAACAATTTAAACTATTGAATTAAAATAGTTCTTTAGCATAATATTAGAGTCATAATAATCAAACAGTCATGAATTTGAATCTTATTATTTTTATTTATTTGATAAAAATTAAGTTCAAAGTAATGTAATATGTGTAAATTTCAAGTTTAAAGTTTTTATTTAATAAAACATGTTAAAGAATAATATAAATCATATCTTACGATTTCATCTAATAATTAAAATTAATAGATTACGGTAGTTCTTTGACAAACTTGTTGAATTTATAATGAATTGACTTTAACTAAATTAAATCGATAACAAAAATAATAATTTAATAAGAACTTGATAAATTGTGGATTAAACAACTTAATTTATTTGATTACTTGATAACTTTAATTAATTACTAACTTGGATTATTTTTTTCCTGTGAGATGTTATGCCTTGATTCGGCTTCTCTTGGAAGTATTAAGCACTTCCTTGTACTACCTAGGCCGTAACCCATTTGATCTTTCTTATTGATGACAGGGATCAAACCATCATAGACAGAATATTCCAACCACCATAAAAATTTAATTTTATTTAAATTTTTAGGCCAAAAATATTTTCATAAATAAGAAGCACTTCCTTCAACTTAAACATACATCTTAATTCTAAAAAACATTAATGTTGTTTTGACAAGAATGTAATGTTAATTCGAACCTTTTAAGTTGATACTTAAGGTTGTTCAATTTTTTGAGTTTAAATTAATATTTATATATATATAAAAAAAGAAACGAGAGAAACAATAAGAGTAATAAAGTAATTATTTATTTTATTATGGGAAAACTAACTTATTTTATTGCATTCAATAAGAAAGACAAGGCACATGCATGCATCCATGCTGCTGGTGCGTTTTATTCTTCCTAACTAGTGACACATAATTAATTATTATACTCTTGTGCCTCATATTTTTCCTGTGATATTATCATTAGTTCACGTCGCAGCTTCTTATTTGTCCACAACATTGACAGAACAGCGAGCACCAAGGCCTGCATGGAGGAGGGGACTGCTATCCGGAGGTTCAAAATCAGGGACTTCAAACAAAATGAATTTCTTATTTGTCATGTCAATGTCAAATGCCGTTCGGAGCATCCACTTCAATTCCCCAAACGTGTTATGCCCATGAACCACGAGGGGAAAGGGACGTGTATGGGTTACCCCAACTTGACTTTCTCGAACCCAGCACATAATTATGAACATCTCTCGGACAAGGATGCAAGAATCATTAACAATATTGTAAGTATACAACGTGTTGTGGTCCTCCAGTTTCACCCCATTACACAGTAATTCTGGGCACGAGAGCCCTAGAGTTTGCCGAATTTGAGTTTTCAGGTCCCCGACGGTTGCATCGTCATTAACCTGCATATCAAAGATTCCATTGAATCTAATCTTGATCTGCATGAAGATCTGCCGAAGATATTAAGACTGTAAACATTAGCTTGAATTTTATCATGAAAATAGAATACATATGGTTGACTAAGCAAGTAAATTAGATGCATCAGATAGCAAGAAATTGAATCAAGTCACCTTATAAGTTGGTTTTAGCTCCCGAAAACTTGAGATTAATGTATGCCGCTTAATTTTGAGATAATACGTACGCAGTGAGAATTACAGTAAGTTATTTTCTTATGAAGTGTAGTGATCATGCCGTGAGGATGCTAGGGTAGTTTCGGTTTGTTTTGAATGCTCCTCTGTTCTGGTAAAAAGGTACAAATATATGCAAATTGTGACTGTTAAATAACTTATATGTAAATAAATTCCCTGTCATGGCCAGCTACTGTTGTTAGAATCAGGGTACTAGACGACCAATAAATTGATAAATCGACTTCGAACTAGTACGGTTCTCTATTAGATCATTTAGATAATTGATCTGATCAATTTTAGAATGAATCAGTTGAAACTCAGCAAAATTAATGATCAAATCGATTTGAACCGGTCTATCTAACATAAGGGTAAGTTATTTTTCAAATAACATTTAGACCTTGTTTATTTTATGAAAAGTAATCTATTGCAAATCACTTTTTAAATTTTCCAGTATTTATTTGTTATTAAAAAAATTAGTTAATATAAAACAATTTTTAATCAAAGAAAAATATAATTTAATTTTTATAAAAATGTTTTTCTTTTATTTTAACCGGAAAACACTTTCTAGAAATTAAAAAAAATTAAAAAATATTTTATCATTTATTAATTGTATCAGATTTGATCCTTAATTTTTTAATTGTTATATATTTTGTTTTAATTTTTTTTCTTAAAATTTAATTTAATTTAATTTTTATTTTTAAAGAATTTACTTTTCATAAAAACTATTTTCTAAAAAACAATATTTGCTAGCAAACACATAGAATCTTAGTTAATATCTTGAGACAGGAAAGATAAAAACAATAAAAAATACATGAAACATGTCTCTTGTACCTTTTTATTTTAAATGAATATTCTAAAATTATTTTAGAGCAAAAAATTTATTATTTACACTCGGCTATTAGGCCTCCGATATGTGTGTGTAAAATGAATGGCTCGTTGGTCACTGATTTGGCGATCTAATCGGAGAACTGATGATGTAACACCTCTGATGGTTCAATATCCGGCCATTTTTTTATAACATTGTGGTTTACTACCATGCTCTTTTGGGGTTCTCAAGTCTTCTTCTTCTTCTTCTTTTTTTCTCAGGCCAGTTCTTATTATATCATTTTAGGCTCTACCATCTTATTGAATTTATAGTTGGCTTACGTTAGCATTTATTGTCTGTGCATTTGAGAGTTTATAGGCCTGTTCTCGGCATCTCTGACCCATCTTCCACCCAAATGCAAGAAGGATATGTTTGAAAACGACGTTGTGAATTTAGAAGTGGTTGCCGTTAATTATTAGTTGTTATTTGCGGTAGTGATGATTGTCCATGTCCACCTAGGCCTGTTCGGGATTATAATTGCCTGTTTGAGATTATAGTTACGGTTATTTTTCAAAGTATTTTTCATGTTGAAATGTATTAAAATAATTTTTTATATTTTTAAAATCAGCGTATCGAAACAATTGAAAACATACAAAAAAATTAATTTTTAGAAAAAAAATTAATTTTTTAAAAATACAGGTACAATCGTGCTTCCAAACACTTACTTAAAACAGAGAGCACCAGTTACTTTGATGTGGTTTGGATAAAAAAAATTTAGTTATGTGTGGTTAAGGTATTTTAGTCTTTTAAATTTGAAACATAAACTAAACTGAAACAATTTTTTGTATTTTCTTATTGGGTTTTTGGTTAGGAATCTCATATCATGTTTTTATATTAATTTTGATTTTTATTAATCATGATTCTTCCATAAGTTCTAGACCCGGGGTATATATGTGTAGGAAATTAGGATTAAGGATCTTAAAACAACCAGAAAAGGAAAAAGATTAAACTAATTTTATTGCATTAATTCATCTTGTTTTATTTATTCTTCCTAGACATACCATATATATTATTTTAATTTCCTCTCCTATGCCAAAACCATGGTACATTATTATAGTATACGTATGACAGTGCCAGTGAAAATTTGATACTCGTAAATATCTCTATGATCATCATTAGCATAAATAGGACCGAAAGGGCTCTCCACTCTTAGTGTCATATTATCCCTAATGGCAAAACCATGATGTAAATGAAGCATATTCTTCAACTCCCTCACCTTATTATTCTGATGGACTAGCAGTCTAAACCGTCGGATCCCATGCCCATCTGTTGAGTCTGCTTCAAAAAATATTTCATACAAATCTCGGAGGAGGATCAATTCGTTGGGATCGATTTGATAAGCTTGCAATGGAGTGTGATTAGACATAATAATGTCACCATAATCTAGCTGTTGATTCTCCACTGGCAAGTCAAGCTCTCGGCCAAGGAGTCGTTTGAGGTTGACAACGGTGGTATCGTCCCTGAGGGCCACATGATAGATTTGGTGACCATAAATAACGCTGACGTGCATGGGCTGTCAAAAAGCCAATTTGAGTTACCTTAAAATTAGTTATGAAGCATAAATATGGATAAGAAAACGAGAAACTGATACGATGTTGTAGGAAAATAGTACTGAATTAAAATCTTACCATGGTTAGAGTACCAGATTAAATGTTGAGAAACTGGATGCCACTTAATCAACTCTGAGCTAATATGTGGAGAGAATTAGTAAGCAGTATAATATATTTTGGTTGTTAATTAAAGTCTGATCATGCAATCAATCAGATATAATGGTAGTTTTGGATTTGTTATTGATGCTTTTCTGGTTCTGGCAAGAGGTGTATGAAATTCTGTTTTCTGTGCTAGACAACATGAAATGAATATGAAACAAGTGTCTACTAGTTCATGCAAATCAAATCTATCTCCCACGGGCCGTTTATACATGTGTATGTAGGTATCTATGAACAGAAACCCATCACACACTCTTTTAATGTGAGTTTTCTGTTATGGCTAAAGGTGTATCAAATCATGCTTTTTTTCTATATAATAGTCATGATTGTTTGAATAAGATTTAATTTTTTTTTTCAAATTTCATTCCACTTTAATCAAGGATTTCTCAGTTAATATCATTTGAGAACAGATAAAATATTTTTTTTTAATTCATCTAGGATGATGAATCATTTCTTGATCATTCAAATACTTTCATATAGTTTATATTATATTAAATATTTATCATTTCGTTACCTCGATTAAGATAACATATAACAGGATCAAAGCATAACATTATCTATATAAGATAACTTAATGATCTTAAGTCTAAGAATCACTTATCCAACCGTCATGTGAGCCTTTTCATAAATACAAGTAATTTATCCATATAGAATTTTCACGCGGGTCAGTTTAGTGTATATGTCTTATGATATCTTTATAATTTTCTTTGAAAAACATTTTAGTTTTATGGACTTTATCTTTACTCTAAAGTCATTAATCTAATATTATATGAATATTAAAGATAAATTGAGTCTTTAATAATAATAAATATATATTTACATGAATATAATAATGTTATGTATAACCAACCGATTGACTATAAAACATATTAACTAACAATCTTTAAAAAGATAAAAAAAAAAATTTACAACTTGGTTATGGACCTAACTTGGTCAAATAAGTTGATTTTATTTTAATTATATGATAAAAAAGACAACGACAAAAAATAGACCAAATAAATAAAATTTGGCCATGATAACCTGTGAAAAATATTTTTCAAAAAGGGAATAGACAATACAACTCAATTCTTAATCAATTAAATACACAAAACTGAAATGGAATAAAAAAGGACAAAAAACTCGTCCCAAGTTAATCTGAGTTTGCATGACAAACCAATAACTCGGGTAATAAAGATTGAGCTAATTAGGTTAACTTGTCAAACCCGCGGTAGATCATGAAACACCAAGACTTTTTATAGGAAGAAAGAGGTTAAAAAAATAGTAATTAAAAAAACTTAGATCAATACTGGAAAATAAAAGTAGAGGACAACTATAATTTTGGATTTTGGGATTGCAAGAAAAATCAACCAAATGAGAATCAAACTAAAAAAGTAACAGCATATGAAAGAATTGGGATTGAAAAATGAAATTGAATAAAAATAAAAACTTTAAAACAAGATCAAGGAAAAAAATTAGAAACCAAAAGAAAAGAGATCAAATATAAAAAAATAATAATAATTGAGAAACAACTTTTAAAATTTAGAGGGCCAGATATTAAAAATAAAAAGAGAAAGAAGAGGGTAAAAAATAATCATAAGTATCAAACTAAAGATCCGTTTAGGACATGTGTTGGTTAGGGATGGAGGAGTTGCTTAGATGATTTAGACATCACCCTAAAAGGCACTATTTGATTGTTCTGACATGTCGCACTTGCTTCTAGAAGACCACAACCATTCTTCAAGTGTTGAATTGTGGAATACACGAATTAATCATTTTTTTTTATAATATTTATTTTATAAAAAAGTACAAATCTACCCCTCACCCACTCAACAATAACAAAAAATATAAAGTGAAATGACTAAAATGACCTTGAACAAAAAGGTTAATAATTTTTTGGTTGTAATGGCAAAACAGTAATGTTACATTAAAAATCAAAAACCCAAAACTGCCTATACCCCAGCACAAATGTTTTTTGTTTCAAGGAAATTTTATACTTTAACTGTTAATAAATAAAAAAATAAAAAGACCCTATTAATTACTCCCATTAGCAAAACCAAATTTATTTGTCATTGAGTGAGGGCAAAATCATAATTTTATTATTATAATTCACAATGTCACTTTAAATAAGCCTATGTACATCACCGTTTATAGCTTATTTTGTTATTTGTTATGTATAAAACCGTTTTTTTTTCTTTTATATATATATACACAGAAATATAAAATCACAAACTGTTTTGTGTGTGTCTTGGACCACCATAAAAAGTAAAGAAATAAAAAATCACAAGTATAATTAATTATATAAAAATACATATGAAATTGGCTTTGTTTGTTAAAATTCAATATAAAAAATAGAACATATAAGTGTTACGCAAAATTGTTGTCTCATCAAAATCCTCAAATAACTCGAAACTCATTCTCTTTTTTTTCTCCTCTCATTAGCCATTACTAGCTATCAAAGTATAGAGAATAAAATCACTCATAAATAAATTTTACCCTAATATATATACACACACACACCACAATTTAAAATAAACTCATCAACCACTAAAAGAAAATTTATGAGAAGTAGGAGTTTCGATTCCATCGTCAACCACTAGAAGAAAATTGGTATAAAGTGGCAAACGTTTCTGCCAATATATATTGTATACTAGTGCAATTACCTCTAAACACTATTTGCGACAATTTAAATGTTGGTTAGGGATGCCTCGGTAGGGAAATGGATATAGCATCAGAACAGCGACAACCATCGTATCTGCCACAACTGTCAAGTTTCTGGCACTTTAATCAGCTATTACTTAGGTCAATAGAGGCATAGTTTTAAAATGTGGCCTGGTCTGGCGAGTTGATCTGGGAACCAACCGACTTGAAGCTGAAACCAGGCTGAGTTGAAGAAAAAATAAAAAAAAAAACCTGATGTGACCTGGCAAGATCCATTTGTAACCCGTTGACTTTTTTTTAACTAAAACGATGTGATTTTGATTAAAAAAATTGACTCAGATGACCCGATGACCCAGTTAAAACCCGGAATCCAGGCCTTGGATCGGGTCAGTTCTAAAAACCATGAATAAAGGTAAAATTTGAGCCACAATTTCCGGTCTTAGAGGCACTTAAATTTGGCCCTGTTTTGCAAGCTTGTCCGACAAATACCCATCATGAATTTAGCCCATTCGCAAGCTTCATTTCATCACAAATATTCATTCATAGAGAACATAAAAAGTTGCATAGGGAAAGAAATAACGATAGCATGAAACTTGTAAGTTTTAGATTGCTATTTTATTTTTGTCAAATTCAAACTTATTTATTCTAAATTCATCCAATACCATACAAGGATAATAGAGAGAAATTGTTACAAACTAAAAGCTATTTTATTTTTCCCTGAATTCATGCCCTTCCTTTATTCACCACTCCTATTTAGCCCATTGGTTTTATTTGAAACATCAAAAGCTGCATTCTACTCCTCAGCTATATAAATTCTAGTGCCACTAGAAATTCTATTAGCCCACAAAAGAGTACGATCTAGCAGGTATGATTCAGGCCCCATCTGGAGTCTTATATTGGTGATGTCCAAACCATGATCCTCACTGAGCTTCAGCTTCAAGTCCCCGACGTAATTATTCCGATGGGCTCTTACTTCGTATCTCTGGTATTGCCCATCTGGGTTTTTCCCAATGATCACAATAGTGAAAAGTAGTCGGAGGGTAATTTCAGAATCACTAACGAGTCGATAAGATGCTAATTTTGTGTTATCTTGCAGCAACAGCCCATTAAAAAGCAACTCTTGGTTCTCTACAGAAAAACAGGTGAACATATCATGGACTGCCTCTTTCAGGTCCTTAACAGTTGCATCATCAGGAAGTTCCATAGGGATCATTGTAGTGCCATCAGCAACAACCTTGACCTTCAATGTCTGCCAAAAACCACATTTTGTATCATAGTTAGTTCAAGAACTTATCATGGCATAAAACTATAAAATTAGAAAGTGAAACACACCATAGTTCAAGAAAATCAAGTTAGATGAAAAACCATACCATGTTTTTTCTCTCAAGTTCAGAATTTCAGATGTGTGCTGCTAAATTCTCATCAGCTAGCACTCCCAGAGAGAATGATAGAGGTCGGCTATGAGCTTTTGATGGGTATGATTATGCCAATAACTCTTAATTAAAGCATATTTCCAATATGATTTGGATGCCTTTCTGGTTTGCTAGATGGCATGTGAACCGACTGTCAGAAGATCATTGTATTAACATGTCAAGGCATGTGTGTGTTTATTTACTTTCAATTGTACAGCATGGTTTATGTGCCTCTCTGCATTTTATTTTATTTTATTTTATTAGTTAAATCATTCTATTTTATGGAAATGGTCTTCCATATTTCTCATTGCCTATTTTCCGATTGCAACATTGTAATATCCTCAGCATGCCCAAATAAAATATTCGTTAATCGTAAAACAGACAGGCTAAGGATTTTAATTGATTCTGAAAACAGCACCATCTGAAAACAGATCTTAAAAACAATAAAAAGATCAAGGACCAAAATTGACATTTAAAAAAAACCCTTTTCACACTTTCAATGTTCAAATGGCATGGAAATATTCAATTTTGTCCCTAAAGTTTCACTTTGTTCATATCCAATCTTCTTTGGGCTTTTACGCTTCTGTTCATAATTCAATTTTTTTGTCATTCATTTTCTCTAGATGTGTAAAGAAGAGAGAAAGTTCTTGTATAACAAATATCAAGCCGTCTTTGAATGCAGGAGAACTTAATATATATGGTTTCTTTTAATGATGTTCAACAGTTCAAAAATCTTTTGAATTTGATTTGATTTAATTTTTTAAAAATAAAATATATTTTTTAGTTAGTTATGAGGTTAGAGATGGTTTTCTTTCATATTATTTTAGTCAAGAAAATTTGAAATATTGGTTTTTGGAGTCAAAAAAAAACTTCAACCCTAATCTTCTAGGGATTGAAGCTAGCTTTGATGGTCATAAAAGATTTTAGATGGACTCCATGTCGTTTATCATGGTAGAGGATGGGTGGTCAGCATTAAAAATATATATATTGGAGCTTCTTTTGAGATAAATATATGGCAGATTGCAATAGAAATAATAATAATAAAACAATTCTGAAAAAAAAAACCCATATATAAATTTTGGCTTTGTTTTTTTTATTTATAATAATCAAGGAATTTTATTGAAGAAAATGATTGAGCCATAGAACAGCAAGCTAGCACGAGAGATAAATACAAGACTATTTACAAATGAAAAAAAAAAAAAAAGCAATCGAGATAGCAACAAACTAGGTAGACCTCTATTTGTTAAACCATAAAAGAATGATTTCCGAACCTCTAAACAAATTCAAATCCATGTATCTGAAGATTCCAGTAACATTCAACCAAAAAGCCAGGCAATGAAGAACTAACTCAAATACTGCATCCCAATGAACAGCCTCTTTCTGGAAAATCAATTTGTTCCTAGCCTCTTTCTTTATAATTTTGGCTCTGTAAAACTAATTCTTACAAATTATAAATATGCTATTTTATTTTTCCCAAATTCGATCTTATTTATTCTAAATTCATCCAATACCATGCAAGGAGAATGGAGAGAGATCGTTACAAACTAAAATCTATTTTATTTTTCCCTGAGTTCATCCCCTTCCTTTATTCACCAGTACTCCCATTGAGCCCATTGGCTATATTTGAAACATCAAAAGCTGCACGCTTCTGATCCTAAACTATATAAATATCAGTGCTGCTAGAAATTTCATTAGCCCACAATAAAGTACGATCTTGCAGGTAATATTCAGGCCTCATTTGGAGATTCATATTGGTAATGTCCAAACCATGGTACATATGGAGCTTCAGCTTCAAGTCCTGAACACTACTACTCCGGTGGGCTCTTACTTCGTACCTGTGGTATTGCCCGTCTGGGTTTTTTCCAATGATTCCAACAGTGAAAAATATTTGGAGGATAATTTCAGAATCATCAACGACTTCATAAGTTTCTAATTTTATGTAATTTAGCAACAACAGCCCGTTAAAAAGCAACTCTTGGTTCTCCACAGCATAGAAATTAAACATACGATGGACTGCCTCTTTTAGGTCCTGGACAGTTGCTTCATTTGGAAGTTCTATGGGGAACCTTGTACCATCAATAACAACCTTGACCTTCAATGTCTGCAAGAAACACATTTATATCATAGTTAACTCAAGAATTTATCACGGCATAAAGCTATGATATTAGCAAGTGAAAATACTACACACGTCAAGAAAATCAAGTTCGATGAAAGATCATACCATTATTTTTTCTCTCAAGTTCAAATGTATGTAGCTTAATTCTGACCTAGTACTGCCAGAGAGAATGATTTAGGTCGGCTATGAGCTTTTGATGGGTATGATTATGCCAATAACTCTTAATTAAAGCATATTTCCAATATGATTTGGATGCTTTTTTGGTTTGGTAGAGAACTTGTGAACTGACTGTTAGAAGATCATTCTATTAACATGTCAAGGAATGTGTGTTATTTGCTTCTCCAAGAGAGAAAAAAAGGGAAGAGAAAAAGAAACAAGACTTTCAATTGTGCAACATTGTTCAAGTGTGTACTGATTACTTGTTAGTAAAGAATAACATATATTCATAATAGAACAACATATATTCGACATACTTTTCAAGCTCTAAAAAAAATAGCAACTGGGATTAAAATTGACTTTTTTAATGTCAATAAAGAAACCACCAACGATTTGTTTTGCCTATATGAATCAAAACAATTTTTCACTCAACAATCTTTCAATATCACTATTGATGGAGACCATTTGTGTAATGGTGGATTTTTCTCACCTTAAACTCTCATATTTATTATCTGAGTTTAAAAAATTATACCCTTCAAAATATATATATATATATATCACGGTATACTCAGTGCTGAGAAACGGATTCGATCAGTACAATACCACGCCTTTAGAGTTCTTTTCGTTCTTGTACCTAAGTACATTGAACACCAAGCCAATCTCGAAAAATAAAAAGAAAGTGAACTTTGAGAAAGATTGCATCCTCGCATAAAAGAAAGGACTAGCTAGGTTAGTAAAGATTAAGGTTTTCACCTGAACGGATCAAATAGAACCCTCTTGCTGCTGTAGGTGCGCATCTACTATATTTCTTGGTTTGATTTATTTTTTTCACGCATCTATTAATAAAGGAAGAATCCACACTTTTATCATTTGAAAATGCCCACAGGGTGTCTTGTACCATCAATAACAATCTTGATTCAGTTTATCATCTGGGATTTCCACAGGGTGTCTTGTACCATCAATAACAATCTTGACCTTAATTGTCTGCAAAATACCATATATTTCAAAGAAATAATAGTCAAATTCATTTATAGAGAGAGATTATTGGATTGGATTGGATTAATTAGTTTATATACTGAGATTATTGGATTGGATTGGATTAATCAGTTTATTTAATTAGTACAACCATAATGAAATAATTAGGAAGACTGCGCATGCTTTTCTGTCTTTCATGCCTTGAAAAAATACGAGAATAGCATTGCCACACACAAAAATGAAAATTCCTAAAAGGTAAGATGTACGGTTTCTAGTGGCCACAATCAATAATGATAAAAAGAATAATTAATTACACAATTATACTCCTCTTTCACATAAATATAGGATTCAACATAAAAAAAAATTATTTACGAGTTTCATGATAAACTGAATAATTCCTTTTATAGAGGTACAATTTATTTTTTATGGAGTAAATTATAAATTTAAATTTACACCAATTAATAATATCGAAGGTATGTGCCCATAATTCCAACCAAATATTCAACATTTTACAAATTAATTATGGGTTATAAAAGCATGTATTAAATCCCAAAGCATGCACGTAAGGAAGATGCTTTCTTGATTTTGCTAAATCTTTTGAGACATTAACAGGGATGACAAAAGAGAAACAAATTAATTACCATTGACTTGAAATATTGATCAAATTCTCCAAAAATTTGGAAAAATGAATGAAAGAAAGAAATTGCTCAAATTAAAGAAAGCATCCTATGAATATGGTAGAAAGTATTCATAAATATATACCAAAAACACTGAAGAATTTTTAACATAATCTTGAACAAACTATCGAGTAGTGTGAAAGTAATTTCTCATCAGGAAGGTTTACGTCTTAAAAATCGAAGCACAAAAGCAATATATGCTATCTAAGTATTGAAAAGGAAATTTACTAACACTGCATGATCATAACTTGTTCAAAGAGTAGAATGTTGATGCTGAGCCTAAAGTCAGTGCTTGAGCCTTGATTTATACAGTACTTAACAACCCTAGAAAAATTGAAGCACATGTCATGGAAAATTACCCTAAGGAAAATTCAAGAAATACTAAGATCCACTGGTTACTCTTCCATTGAAGACATCAATTGTATCACCCTGGTTAACACGGTGCCACCGAAACGATCGATCATCGTCCATAACATCCTGTTTATGTATGAAAAAGTACCCTTCTTGTGGAAGATGGAATTGATTTTGCTGTTGCAAATCTTGCAGCTCTTTTCTAAGCTCTCCAACATTATCCGATGGATTCACTTCGACAGGAATCTTCTTAGTGCCACACCTGGTCACAACAATCACCCTCAGTTTCTTGAAACCTGTAGAGCCCCCTTTTGATCCTGAGCCAGATGGTGATGGCTTTACGCTGACGCTAATCTCACTATTATACTTCAACTCACATTCATGTAAAGACTGATGATCTTGCAACTCCGCACCATTCGATTGTAGCACTAATCTTTTAACTGGAACTGGCTCTATCTCACGAATCTTTTCTTTTAGATGTAGCACAGTATCGCTCATATCCATTTCAAGAGGGACAAGATTTTGGTTTGATGGAATCTTGATACGCAGCTGAACTTTCTTGGAGTGTGAGGTTTGTTCAACCTTGTCTTGAGGTATTTGATCGGTTTCAGGGGTTATAAGGAGTTGAATGCGAGAGTTTTGGAAGATTTCACAATATTCTACATCTTTATCATCTTGAAGAACTTGGCCGTGAAAAACTAGGGTTTGCTTGTTTATAGGTATACCATGGTACTTGTGTACCTTCTCTTTGATCTCCGAGACTGTATCAAAGAAACCCACTTCAATGGAGAATGGCCCGCCTCTTTGGGGCTCAAAAATGACATCCATTGACAATGATGGCTGTGGATAAGGTATGGATGGCAATGGAGATATTGTGGGGGTTGGGATGTGAGGAGGGTTTTTATGTGTTGTTGTAACAGTATGCGATTTTGCCTAACTGTGTGGCGATCGCGAGATGGAGGGTGAGATGTGAGTATGGATATTTGTAGTGTGTGTGTATATATATATATATATATATAGGTGTGTGTGTGTGTGTGTGTGTGTACATATAGGTATATTAGTGTTGATTTTTGAAGGTTTTGAGAGGAGATAGGAAAAGTGTTTCCCTTTTGCCATCAATCCTGCTGGCAGCATATCTTATTTTACTTTCAATTCTATGGATTTGGGTAGGGTTGGATATTATCTTCTTTTTTTTTGCCTTCCTCGCATCGCTCTTTTATAATCTTATCATAATATTTCCTCTAAAAAAAAACTAAATCTATAATGGGAAACAGATAAAATTCTAGCTCATCCGAAGAAAATCTCTTTTTTACAAGAGAAAATAGCAAAAATAGAATGTAAAAGGCTGTTTGCCTTGAGCCATCACATTGCAGGATCATGTGAGATTTGTTCTTAATTGAATCTCATGAATCTAATGGCTCGTAGTTTTCTTGTAATCTATTGTCTTTTTTTTCAATGAATTATCCTCAATTTAAAGATAAAATACTAAAAATAGATTTAAAAAAATTAACCTAGGATCACATAAGATTTATTCGAATCTAATGGCTCATAGTTTCCTTGTGATCTGATGTTTTTTTCCACAAATACCAGCAATTTAAAGAAAAAGAGCAAAAATAGATTATAAAAAAAAAAAAATTAACATTGCAGAATCACTTGAGATTTATTCGAATCTAATCACCATAAGCATTTTTCTTTCCCTCTTTGCTTCTTTTTAAGTGTTGTACAGAAACATTTTCACATAGCAAACTGTTTCAAGTGTTAAGATTTTTTAATGCTATTAAGAAAACAGATTAGGGGCTGCTTAATCATGCATGTTGAGATTAAGAGCTATGCATCAAACATAAAAAATCCAGATATACATTAAAAATGAAAAAAGAAAATGAACCTCTTCCCCTTGGCTTTAACAATATTTACAGAGAGGTAAAGCCCTTTATGGTTGAAGGCAAGGAGAACGGTAAACGAACAGATGATGTATGTTATACTATTCCTGAGAAGTATAAAGCTGTACGGTCCTTGGCCAAACCTGGCCGTAAACATCCTTCTTGCTATAGCGCCGGTCCCAAGACCAGGGAACATCTGCCATGACGATAACAGAAGTCAGATGCATGCAACAAAAAACAGGCAGAAATGAATGGGAAAGAGATAATGACCTTCTGAGCTGTATGGTATAGGAGGGAGTTCATAAGGCACTGGCAATGGAATCACTTTGGATGCCGAATCGCTTGTTCCTTGCCATTTCAGAGTCACTAGTGTTGTTCTCAGCTCTTCAGAATCAGCTAATGATCCACAATTATCCTGAAACTCAGAGGGCAGTAACTTGTCAAAAAATCTCATATAACAGGGGTAGACTTGTCATTAAATCACACTAAAAATTAGTATCAAAAGGCCCAGATATAGCAATTACCATGGATGGACCTCCATTACTTGTGCAAGAAAATCCAGAACCATATCTTCTTATGGAAGATGGTAGAAAGAGCACTCCCAGCTGGAAAGAATCACACAAGATGAATTAAGGCACCGATGTTTCTAGGGGATCAGAAGGCAGGAAACACATGAAATTGTTAACGTATGAAAATTAACCCTAAAAATATGAAGGAAAAAATCATAATTTGTTAGCGTTTGCTTATTGTCACATTATTGTCATAGAAACATGATTTGATGCTCAACACTAACTTTAACCTTTTTTGGGGGTGGCATAGTTCCTCATGCACATACCTCGTACGAACGGATCATCAACTGAGAATTATTCTTCTGCAAAGCCCCCCAGGCTGCTTTGCTAAGATTTGATGAAGTAAGCAAAAACCAACTGTTTGGAAAATGTTTAAATTCAGGTTCAATAGTAAAAAATTGATTGACTTCTTGCAGTCATTTAGCTCTTCTTCAGGCCACGCAAAACTCTTAAGAAACCATTATAAGTGAAAGAAAGCAACCCTTACGCAAGTTTCTGGCCGTTATAGCGAGTGAAAGTCTTTATATGAGGCATCGCCCGACTGAAACAATGGAATACACAAAGTTAAGTGTCTTTCCCCCAGTTTGAAGAAGCAACCACAGCAAAAGAGGCAATGCATGTGCTCACAACTTAAGTGGCCATGAATGAAAAAACCAAGATTTGGTAATGGAATTTAAATGATACAACTCCAGTTAGCATTTTGTAATCCAAACTGTCACTGGGAATGATATGGACATATACCAGCGGCCAGAATGGGAAGCCTTCCATTTAGCCCAATACTTCTTCAAAAATCCTTTCTCAACATTCTTTAGTGGGCCTGGAATAGCATTTCCAGCTGCATAACCCTGAAGAAAAAAGTAAAACAATCATAAGAGAATAGCATTGGATTTTTACAAGTGCAAAGCATAGCAATAACACTAGTGGAAAAATATGAACATAAAATAGGCTCCTAGAGCATACAACATGAGAATTGAACTATTCAACTTCATTTTCGAAAATTAACAATAGATAACATTAAACAAGACAACAACGTTCCAATAGCTCATAAAGCAGCACAACAAGACCCACATTTACACATTAAAATACCATGAGTTACAAGAAATCCCATAGAATTAGTGTTAGACTTGTGTTATATGATTGGTCAAACCAAGTCAACTTGACTTTTTCTTTACAGCATTGAACTTCTCCACTGGATCAATCATAATTGGTTGTTTATGACCATAATTTCTTTAACATCTTGTTCGCAAAACTACACAACCACGCAATCTTTTACTTTCTAGCAATGGGAACTTCAAATCAATCAAAGGATAATAATAAATAAAAATACTTGGCATCCAGGGCAAGAGAATTTTGAATTGACCATTCATATCCAAAGGCAAATTCATTTGAAATAAAGATGTGGGTTAACAGTGATGGTTGTTTCCATCTGGCTTTACTAATGATAATGTCAAAATCACAAACAAGATCAATGCACATAGCCTCATTTGACCCACATCTCAATAATATTCAGAAGACAGCTGAAAGCAATCCCTAGCCCCCCTTCCTCCAACTAAACCCCAAAGTGGGGAACATAAGTTGGTTCCTGGCTACCATGTGTCAAGTTTACTGGCTGGCTGTTTTAATGCTTTCAACATCTTATAACTCCATAAAAGACAAGCAATCTAAAATGATACCCAGGTCAACCTATTATTCAAGAAAAGCCAAAGTTCAAAACCTTAAAATGTTTAAAGATAACCAAGGATTTCTGGAAAAAAATGCAAGGTGCAGTGGAAAAAGCTCAAAGAAAAGACCTGCATGTTAGTACCTCTAAGGAGCATCTGACATCCTCTACAGTAGGCCATATTATTTGAGGCACTCCAAGACCAAGAGGTGTTTTATCTTCAGCGTATCCGGATGACATTGAAATGGCCAGTTCATTCATCCACTTTTCATCCAAAGAACCAAGGGAAGAGAACTGCAACAAGGAAAGAATACGAAAGAATTCAATAAAATTTCTCAAAGCGGAAGAAAGTGCATGGCAGCGCTAGTAATTTCCAAGATTTCACCCACAGCCCATTGAACAGTTCAAATAACTCTCTCATCTGTAACACAGGAAGATCAGCAGACTGCATCGCATGAATCAACCAGTCAGGTTTAAACTTTTTTTACAAAAGAAAAGAACTAAAAGAAAACTACTGATTAAGATGACATGTTATTTCACTTCAGCACCTGTTCACATCAAACCTCAATTCTCACATGATCAGTACTCATTATACTAGTAAAAGAGGAATCCACCATACCTGATAAACAAGAGGAGACCTTTTAAACTCATTGTCGAAGGTGCATTCTTGAAGAACACTTTGTAGCTTCATATGTCCCCACTTCCTTAGATTGGCACCAGTATGATATCCAGGAACAGATGCAATTAACCTGACCTGAAAATTGTGTAACTAGGTTCATAAAGATATAACATTCCCAGACAAAAATTCCAGTAAGGATAAGAGACGAATAACATACCGCTGCATGGCTATAATCAAATTTCTTGAAAAAGGATGCATTGATACTAATACTCCCAAGGTTTGGTAACTTTACAGTAAATTCAGGCCACTGTAGAAATTAAAAAAAAAGGATTAAACTTGTACAGAAAGAAATGCATAGGGGAAATATCCCTAATCATCTCCGCTCCAATATAATTATACCTTCAACATGCTAAGATAATCAACCAAGTCATTTTCAAATCCACATCCTTTTCCAGGCTTCTTCTCCTCCTTCCAAGGGAAATCTTGCATCCACAAACCTTGGCTTTTGTTATTCCAGTCAACATATATTAAATTTGCTGTATGTACAATAATTCGCACTCCTCGAGGATAGACAAGAAACATAGCCTTTGAATGGTGTGTCCCAAATGAAATGGGTAGCCGGGGTTTGTGCAGAATCCAATTTGCAGGCTTCCTTCTCTATAAAATACTACCGAAATCAAAATCCCATCACCCAAAAATAAATCTTCAAATGCTTAAATTGAAGACTCCTATAAAAACCATCTACAATCAAACCTTCATATGCTCCAATGTACCATCACCCTCCCCATGAATAACCATGACATTAGGAACTTTTGCAATTGTTGGACATGCTGCATCAGAAAACGGAAAAAACAACGAAATAAACCAGATTAAACTACCTAAAACCAACACTATGCAGGGTGAGACAAAAACAAATAAAAAATAAAAAAAAGCTCACCAGACAGTAACCAATCCATATCCACCATGTAATTCGAAAGTATAGCAACAAGTATATCTCCCTACACAAAGAAACCAAAAACCAATCACTCAATCAAAATCTTCCATCATCAATATACCAATAAACACTACAATATAACTCTTCCACATTCGCACAAAGTCTCATGCTCAAATATAACATCCTTATCCAATTCAGTCACAACAACAACCTTACTTAGAAACAACAAGAAAACACCATTACCTTAATCACATCATTTATCGAAACACAAGACGTATTAGCCCAAGCTGGCAACTCTTTCACTCTCAAAAGCCGAAATGTCAACGCCAATTCATCCTCCGAAACACCAAAATCCCTAATCGCCTCCTCCTCGCAATTCGTCGGCGGTCCACCACTTTCCATCTCAACCTATAAATTCCAATCAAATAAACAAATACACTAAAAAAAAAAATTACACAAACAATAAATAAATCAAATACCTTTGAGCTACTACTAATCCCTTCTCGAATCTTCTTCCGCTTGCTCTCACCTATACCATTTTCTCTTCCCTCGAAACAACCTCGCTTCTGTAAATTACTATTAGGAGTAATTAACACGTACTTATAAAAATAATTACCAGGGATTAACTCAATAATATCATCGTGAATTATCTCCGCTTTCTCTCCGGCTCTCAGTTTCCTCCTCCGTTTCCCCGATTTAACCACGGCCACCGGATTAGTCCCCTCCTACAAACAAACTAATCATTAATTTTTTTAAAGACAATTAAATAGTAAAAACAAAAACAGAGAGAAAAATAATAACTGACCACGGTTATAGTGGATGAGGTTAGGGATAGGGTTAGGGAGAGGTGGTTACGGCTGAGTCTTTTATCGGAGGCCGAAATGTCGTTCCTGCCGATGGTGTTTTGGCCGTTGGAGAGAGGGAGTTTAGGGATTGAAGCGTTTTCTTCGAGATTTGGACTCAGTGGAACTAAGTAGGCGATAGGTGAGTGAGTCATTGTTTCCGGACTCGGTGTTTCGGTCTCAGGCACCGAGAGAGGGTTTTGGAGAAGAAGACGGTGTGTATATTGAGGTGTCTTGTTGGTACGAAAAAGAAAGGGCAAACTTCAAATTTAACCCCTAACTATATAGATAGTTTCAATTTCACCCTTAAATAAATTTTGTATCATTTTTATTCATCCAATATTTCGTAACTAAGTCTTTTTATTAGCAATGAATTCCATCTAAATTATAATTTATTTGCAAGAAACATTGTCTTTTTATAGAAAAAAAATTATAGTTAGCTAGCACAATTTTGAATTATTTATTTTTTTATGTTTTTGTAATCTAAATTATTTAGAAAATGGATAAAGAACTTGTTTTGGAGCCAAATTGATACTATCCCAATATTCGGGGATATATTTGACATTTGCCTAAACAGAAAAAACAAAACGGTGTCGTTTGAAGAAAGATTCAATTTTGAGACCAATCCTAGCCTAACCATTTCTGGAATAAGAAAAATGTCAGAGCTGACAGAATTCAAATTTATATTTCATTGGAAAAAAAATTAAGTGATCCGAGAAAGAATTCATACAATGTCATAAAACCCTCTAAGAGGGTACTCAAAGCTTCATATATTGGATGTTTATCAATACATAACTTTGTTTAAATTGCAAAATTCACGTTGCTTTCATATGATAAAATAATTAAATAGATCAACTATTTCCGTACAACATTTAAGCAGGAACTCATATATTTGTTATCTATCACCAAAAAATTGTGTTGTCAGCATTTAAGCAGGAAAATCTGCTATCTTCTACGCTTGGATTCTTTACGAAGATCTGCAAAATAGGTCTCCAAGTTAGACTTCTCCCATAAACGTCTCTGAACAAGATCTTCCTTCGTCGATTCGTCTGAAAAACACGAAAGTTAAAAGCAGCAACTCAGTGAACCAATTACTTCTAAGCTCCGGACATGTTAAATCAGAGCGAGAACAGAGTCTGTAAGCCACTGCTGATTGCATCCATCACATGATTCCTACACAGCTAAAAGACATGTTTGACGATGCCAAAGTTCGAAATATTTGGCCAACTGTGTACCATGGTCATGAAATCTTACGAATACTGAGCAACCTTTAAATGATTAAAAGACAAGCTTGTAAGGCTATCCATAATTAAGCTATCCTTTAATCTGTAAATCAAACCCTACTTAATGCCTTGGCAAAGTTTCCTTTATATTGATTAACACAAACACAACGGATGAACATTTAAGTTGGTAGTTGGAAATATCTGTAAGTGATTACCAATGCTGCCCCATGCATCAAGAGGCACTCTCAGGGATCTTTGTGTTAGGTAGACGGCATCTTCCCAAGAATATGGTGCTTGTTTCACCTTGTATCTCCAGAACCAACAACCATTCCACAGTAATAGCTGGATGAAAAAGAAAATCAATCAGGAATGTTCATAGTCACAACTTAAGATTCAATTCTAAATGAGCATTATGTGGAGACAACAATAAGAACAAAGAAACAGATCGGTAACAATATTCTAATATACCAAGGTCTCGCCTGAGCTGGAAAAGAGATTTAACAAGATGGGTATTCTAACCTTGCCAATAGTGTAAGGCAGAACTATAAATCGGACACCAAGAAGTTCCCAGATGGAAGGTTTATGAGCGCCCTTTATGTCCAGTTCAAGTTCTTTGCTGAGATCTTCCTCCACTTTCCTGCCACAAAAATATATCTTATGATCACAAAGAGAGTCTGGCAAGATTAATGCACACACTTATCAGACATACAGGTTAATGAACAGATTCACAACCGTCAGTCAGATGTATCTCATAAAAGATCAAAATAATTTCATACTTGTCCATCTGCTTGTTGCTCTTCTTCTTATTTGTAACTCCTCCACTGCGTTCAAGTTCCAAAGCCCGTAGTCTATTTTTATAAGCTGGAGTTTTCTTGACCATTGCTACAGCCTGCAATGACAAGAAGAATTAAAAAAAAAAAAAAAATCTGCATATGAGAAGCTTTTTTTTCCGACAAAATATTTATACATAAAATCACACTGCAAATCCTTCAGCCTATAATTTCCTTGCCCTGCTTTACTGACATTCGATACATATTCATCACAAAAAAGAACACTGCAAATGACAGAACTTTCAAAACAAAAGAAACAGCCACCATTACAAGTGTATTGCAATAAATCAAACTAAAGTTTCTGCAAATAGAACCCATGCTAGGTCAACTACATCCAAAAAGCACAACAATATCAAGTTTAGATGCAGTTAAGTTTCGGGACAATACCTGATTATACCTTGTCATCTGATTCATATACTGAAACCCTGAGAGAATCAGAAGAAGACCAACCAGAACAAAACGTGGATCCTACAAAACATACATATCAATGTTAAAACACAAATTTAACCCAACTGCTACATCTATCAGCTACTACCAGCAGCAAGAACACTAAAATTCCAATAAATCAACATAGGCATTCTCACCGTTTTGTGACCATAATATGCATGATAATAACGAGCCGTATTGTAAAACACCTATAAGAATGAAAAGCAAACACCTTTAATAATTTTATTAATCTCAGTTTCAATAAATGTGAAAACTCATGTATAATAAGCACATGAACGGTCCATATAAATACAAGTGCTTAGTATATTCACCAACTAATAATTCAAATCATTCACCAAAATCTTCACTCCCCCAAACTTTTTTGCAATTCCTTTGAATTAAATAAAATTATATAAAACTAAATTAAAAGTTAAAAAAAAATCTCAATCCCTTCCTATTCAATAAAATTATATAAAACTGAATTAAATGAAAAAAGAAGAAGAAGAAGAAGAAGAAGAAATGCACCTCCTCTGGATGAGCAATTGCATAATCATATTGCTCTCTTGTAGCTTCATCTTTTAAAATCTGCACTTCCCAAAAACAATTAAAAAACTAAGCAAAAAAAAAAATTATGAGCAAAACTAAACAAAATTGACCAAAAATACTTTTCTTTACCTCATAAGCATTAGCAATTTTCACAAACAGCTTTTTGGACTCCGGATCTGGGTTTTTATCCGGGTGACTAACCATAACCCATTCAAAAAATATATATCAAAAATTAAAATTAAATAAAATTAACAAATAAAAATATGAAAAATAAAACTTACTGTTTCAACGAGAGTTTATAATAAGCTTTTTTTATCTCTGAAGCATTAGCAGTTTGCGTAACGCTGTAAGAAATAAAAGCAAATTCAGTAAATTGACAAAATCAAAAAAAAAAAGAAGCAAATATAGTAAAATAAGAAAGCTGACCCTAGTAGATCGTAGCAATCATCTTCATCACAATAGATAGCTGATGATGATGGAGAGATTATGAGGATAGAGAACATCAGAGTTAGTGCTGCTGCGCAACACCGAATCGTTGCCGGTGGCGCCATGGTAACGGAGTAGAGTTCAATTTTGATTTGTTGCTGTTTTGGAGAATAGAAGAGGAGAAGAGAGGCTGTTGGTTTTTGTGCAATTACAAAAGTGTACAATTTTATTAAGAGGAAAGTACAGAAGCCGAGGGGAAACTGTCATTTCACAAAGGAAGAGAGTCAACGGTTTGAAATACTGGATATGGGCCGTTCAATACATAGTTATGAAATCCGTAAGGGGTTTGACCCAGCCCAAGGTGAAGGTCATGGGTTAATCATGTCAAATTCAGGGTTTGCTTAAATTTTTTTACCAAAACCATTGATAAAAATAAAATATTATGTGAAACTAAATCTAAATCAAGTTTTAAATTATATTTTTCTGTATAGGGGTTTAAAACCATGTTTTAGATGTTGAGATATCAAAGCAGCTTAGATTTTTCTTTAGAAATTGATGAACCAAGATTTTTTTGATATATCTTTATATATCCTTGCCAATAAATATTGAATCAAGAAAAATATATAGGTATAATTTTCTTGAATTCTTGGATGTGTCGGGTTAGCACGCGCCAATACCAAACACACTCCAATGTAGGGGTGATATGTCTGGTGTTAACCAAACCTAGCCTTGCTAAGATTAGCAGTGTGCTAAGCCCAACTTTAGATGAGCTTGGCAATGTACCAAGCCCACCCCTGAGTGAGATTAAGTCTATCATGACCAACTATGTCTCATTTTTTAATTGGATAAAATAAGTAGAATATAACTCACATTGCAACTCAAAATATCACAAAGATGAAGTTATACTCTAATCTCTTTTATCCATAAAATAACAAAACTCATGGGTTATAAATACATAATAAGACCTTCGGAACAGAGATTTACAATCTTCGTTCTCTATTATATATATATTTTTAGAGTACTTTTCTCTAGAATGTTATTGTATTTTTCTCTTTAAAAAGATATTCATTTAAGTATCGGAAAGTCCCTATCTCCACAAAAAAAAATCTTTTACAGATAATAATCACAAGTCACCTTGTCCTACCAAATATCAAATATAAGCTATCTTAGCTAGGGGTAAGCAAAAAAACTGAAAAACTGATTAAACCGAGAAAACCAAAAAAAAATTAACCGAAAAAACCGAGCCGAAAATAAAAACCGATTAAACCGATTAAAATATTTAGAAAAATGTCTGGTTCGGTTCGGTTTCCGGTTTTGTAATGCTTAAACCGGATAACCCGAACCGAACCGAACCGGTTTGGTTTAGAAATAAAAAAACACTTTCTACCCATTAACCCTAGCAGGTTACAGCCGCCCCCTCCCTCTAAAACAAGTATAAATACCATATTTTTTTCTAACCCTAAATTTCAACATTCTCATTTCTCAGCTGCCCCTTCCCTGCTCTCTGTCTCTCACTCTCAAATCTGTCTTCTTCTCCTTAGATGGCAAAAATCTCTCTTTCAAAAACTTATTATCCTGTGCATCTTTGTCATTCTTACTTGTTCCCTCTTGTTGGGCTCTCATGTCTGAGTGTGTGCTGGCTTTTGTCCTCTTCGATTTGCTTTCCTTTCTTTTTTGGCATCTCTGGTCTCTCCCTAGCTTCAAATCAATTAGTGATGAAAGGGTTTTCTTGAATCAATACCAACACAACTACCACCAAACATCCCTGCACCCGTTTTGCTTACCATGAAAGGGTTTTCTTGGGATTTCAGAGAAACTAAGATCTAAAAACTCTGCACTCTCAACAGTTTCTGTATCAATGCTATCGATGCTTTTCTTGTCTCTCATCTCTCAGATCTGTATTCTTCTCCTTCATGTTTTTTGATGATTTTACATTTCAATAACTTTTGATTTTCTCTTTGTTTTTTTACAGGCAAATCCTTTTGTTTTGTGTATTTTTTTGCTGGGTTCAACTTCTGGACAAGGAGAACAAAATGAAAATTGGAGTTGATTTTTTGGAAAATGGAAGCAAGTATAAAAATTTCGGTTTGAACCGGTTTGGAAGGGGAAAAAACCGAACCGAAATTAATCGGTTTGAACCGGTTTTCGGTTCGGTTCGGTTCCAAAACTAAAAATAAAATAAAATCGGTTTGGTTATACATTTTGGTCCAAAACCGGACCGGACCGAAAATGCTCAGCCCTAATCTTAGCTAGGGAGAATTGATGAGATTACTAGAACTAATGGATTAACCAATTATCCAACGATATGATATAATTAATATTTAAATTAAATTCAAAGATTCCAAGATAGTGGCGAAAAGCAAATTATTACATGATTGACAAATTGAGCAGGGTGAAAACTTGTGTCATCCACTAAGTTCACCCCAATATTTTGTCAATTTTATTATTTTATCCTTAAAATAAGCAAAAAGTAAAATGACGAATACATAGATAAATAAACTCCCGTCGATCAGATGCCCATCACAGAGCTCACCCATCACAAGCATAGGTTATGTTGCAAGAATTACCAACATAAAGGGTATATTGATGTGCAGGTTTCGAGAGGAATACAGGGAGGCGATGAAGCAGGCCACACACACACTCTTTATCTAAAGCTCCCAACCATTTGCAACAATTTTTTTCTATAGATCCATGATGATTCTCTTTATGTATCATCTCTCGATGCTCGTGTTCAACATCAAGCGAGGGTGATGGCGGGGAGGGCGTGGGTGAAGGCGGACCCGGGGAGGGTGAGGGTGAGGGTGGGCTGGGAGCTGGAGAAGGTGGAGATGGATGTGGAAATGGTGTGTATGGAAGCATAGCACAGGCATAGCTTGCTAAAGAAAATTGATTCATGCAATGTGGAAGTAGAAGGTGGTGAGCATAGGTGTTGGGCAGAAGTAATAATAAGAAGGTTGCCAAAAATGTTAGTGTCGTTGTCTTGATTAATCTTTCCATTTTGGGCATTTGAGCTTGTGCTCTACATGTTATTTCCTGTCCTAATTGCTCCTTTTATACTTGAGCTAGCTCGTCTTGAACTTCTTACTAGCTAGTAAACGTTGTGGAAAGGTCTTGTTATCTGTATTCATTAGTTTTGTGTGATGAGTAATTGGTGCTTAATTTGTTAATTAATGACGTTATGGAAGAGTTATGTTAGCACTATTCATTGGCTTTGTGTGATATCTAGTTAGTTAAAGATTCGATCCTTAGGAGAAGATGATTTAATTTCAGACATTTTGTAGCATGGTTATGGGCAATATCAAGAGAGTGGACCAATTAATTACCAATATTGCTGTAGTTTCTATGTAATTTATAGATAATTAACATATATGTTTAACTTGTCATTAAAGACCGAGTGAATATTTTTATCAATCCTTTAAATAAAATGAGTATTTTTGCTCAAATTCATGTGAACTATATTGCTATTTAATATATTTTTTTATCTATTCAAAACTTACATAAATTCATACTAGTTTGTACTATTAATTTAGACTAAAAATAAATAAAAATAATGAAATTAAAATTTATAACTGTTTATCATTAAAAATTTGATATCATATCGAATAATCAATTCAACTAAAAAACTTAATTTATTATAAAATTTTAATATATGATTTATTGACTAACAATTTTTTAGTACTCTTAAATTAAACCTAAGCTTTTGGCAGCGAATTAAGTTTGGGTTGGAGTTTGCGTGGAATATTGGCAACAAGGTTGTGCATTCGGAGTGGGATGACCATCACCCATGGATGCAGTACTGAAGCTAATACATGCGTTGATGACTTGTTTTCCAGAGCCTCCAGCTTGTTCGAAGGAAAACCTGTAGAGATTTTTGTAGCATATGGGAGCCTAGGATATGCAAGTAGCTAGCTTGTGTTTTGAGCTTTGAAAAATCAGAAATTCACATTTATAATTTTATTAAAAAAAGATTTATATTTAATTGTGCTATCAATTAATTGATATACTGAAAAACTATCAATTAATTGGTTTTTTTAGTTTCCTCGAAAAACAAATCTTGCATAATTGTTTTTGAACTGTTCGATTTCTGTCACTTGTAAAGATTAACAGATTCATATCATAATTAAATTTTAATCATAAAACTATTTATGAAATTTATTTAATTACATTAGAATTGAATTGGGTTCATATTAATCCATTAACAACCTTAGTTAGTAACAATTATAGAAATAACCTGATACATGACTAATTAATTAGTGCTTGTATTGTTTCACGTTTAAGATTGTTAATTACCGCAATTTATGTAGATTAACCTTAGTTAGTATTAATCTAGGAATGGATTATTTGCTATGGAGGAAGATCTAGACCCATGTATAACATGCTTAGGGAAAAGCTCAAATGATATTCAATTTCTTAAAAATAATTAAGAAGATATTATTGAGCTGAAATTAATTATTGAAAGATATTTCTCGGAATGAGAAGGAGTGTAGTCATAATGTCGAAATCATTTCATCATCATTGTTTACAACCACATGAAGATTATGATGCAGAATCCGCCTGTGTGGTGATTTTGGCTTGGCTCACAGAGTCTTGATGATAGCTGCATGCAGCCTGTAACTAATTTTCCTCATCTTTCAACCTATCAAGATCCTTGCTTGCTTAATTTAATATTCTTTTTTCTTTTTGGTTTGGACACATAAAGCTTTTTTATATATATTGAAAAAGATTGGTGGATTATTTCACGCTTTTCGATAGAGAATATCGAGTCAATATCACACTACTATTTTATTTAAAATTATCTCATCGCGTTTATATAAAAGTCAAAACGTAAGATCTTTTCAATAATAGTTACGATTATATATAAAGATATAGATATACTATCAACTATAAGATTTGATATGTAGATTTGAACTCTTGATTTTAAGAGCGAGCGTTTTACAAGACGTTCATTTATGATAAATGTCTATCTATTTATTTTTTTTAAAGTTTTTTTTTTCACATATAAAGACAGATGCCAAAAATCAAAAACACAAAAACAATTTCAGAAAAAAAATTATGTATTCTATAAAATTAATTTGCAACCTCCCCCACCCTTAAAGGTCACAAATAGGCAAAAATCTCTCTTCCTCATTTTTTTTTTTTTATGAATTCCATCTCAACTGACAATCACGTCCAAGTAATTATATGCACTTCGAGGGGTGTGGATCTAAATTCTTCACTGTAAAAGATATTAGTTAATAGCCTCCTAATAAAACCATGAAAGAAAGAAGAAAGAAGGCATACGTGTATTTTATTTTATTTTTTACATCATCCATGAATTGTTTGTGGAATTTTAGAACTATTTCTACTCGCCAAATTTGCATATAAATGTTGTGTGATTCACTCACAAAGCAATGTGCCAAAACATGGAAACGTCTCTATCTTCACTTTATTCTGACCCTAGCCCGTGATTGCAGGGTCAAGTTTCTCTCATCATCAGGGGGATCCAACCCTGTCAAAACCTTTCAATAAGGTTGGCAATGTTCTCTGACAAATATCAGGTGGGCATGTAGCCTTGCCGACTACTCTTGAAGATAGTTAAATTAACAGCATAACTAGTTAGCAACTAATACACCAGCAATCCACAAGATTATTTTTTTTTTTCAGGTGGGTGTCTTCACTCATTTTCTACCCTTATTATCAACATATTTTTTAAGGAAAATTTGGAAAAATACAAAAAAAATACCAAGATTCACAAAAAATGTATTTTTGATGTAATTAATTTGACTAATTTTTGGTCATTTTGTACTTTCTAATAAATCCACATATTGTTTTTGTATTGACAAACTTTTCAAAAATAAAAGAAAAATTCATAAGAAAAAAGAAGAGAAGGAAAGACCAATCAAATGATTTTTTTAGTGATTAAAATGTAATTTGAAAAAAATATAATGGTTGATTCAGTTTTCAGTTTTAAAATAATAACCGCAAAAGAAAGGAGAGAAAACTAAAATTAGCTTAAAAAAAATATTAAAGCTCATTACTCATCATTTATCTCATAATACTTCTTCATCTTTTTATTGTCTCATATTTCAATTCAAATGAAAAAAGTGAACAATGTTCACTGTTAATCACTAACCTCGTTATTTCCTTGTTAATTAATAATATATATATAATCATGCCACACATTTTATTTTCACTTAAAATATCAATATTTTTTTATATAGACAATATAGCAAATCCAACTTTTTCTTTGATGGATAACCATCATAATCATTTAAAGACACAAGAAGCTTTATCACATATATCAAAAGAAATGTTCATAATTCAATATTTTCTTCTTTATTTTTTTCTCTTTTTTTTATTCTTGCCTTCATCATCGATTTTGGCATTTGCTATGTCTTTCTTCAATTAAAATCTCTTTTACCCCTTCTACACTTGATAGACATTTTCCTACCTTTAATCTTTTCATAGCATCACATCAATCATCAAAACTTGATTTTTTATGCCCTTTATACTATCTTCCTCCATTTTCTTTTCTTTTTTTTGCCTCCTTCCCTGATTTTCCAGCAAGTATTTATAAAGTTTGAAGCTGGGATTTTTTATAGATTTGATCAAAGATTGATACTCATTCATCAAAGCTTGGCTCTTTAATCAAACTGGAAGAGTTTTGGGTATGTTTTACAATTATGAACTTTGTACCTTCAATGATTTTAGGATGATGGTTTTATAACAAACTCAATAAGGCATTATATATATATATATATATATATATATATATATATATATATATATATATATATATATAACTTAGAGGCCAAGGTAAGGTGTTTTTGACCTTCTAATTTTGAGAGAAAGGTTTTAAGCCCTTGATAAGAACCATCTGAGCAGCAAAATGGGTATCACAGTCACCTAATGACTTAGTTATCCACTTTTGAGGCTTCTTCAGAGCAACTTTAATGTCATCGTCATTGTATACCACCTGAAGTTGGTAGAGTAGGTGCACACCTTTAGTTTGAATCCAATCTTACTCGATTTGAAGGTCTGTAGCTTCATATTTATTCGTTTGAAAATGTCAACTCGATCACCCTTGAACTTGAAAATGCAGTAAGGCTGATCGGGGACAAGATGTTACTAAGATCATTGGAGAAAATAGGATTTAAATGTTTGATGAGAGTAACTAATCTTTGTAGAGCAGATGTTTCTTAATCGAATGGTGGTGATTACAACCCCTGAGATGGTTGGAAACACCACATTTATTTGCCTGAAGATAACTAATTGATCAACCAAAATTACTAAAGAAGAAGATATATAGTGGCTGAACGACACGTCGTCTAGGATAAAACCTAAAAATTAGGATTTTTAATTTGGGATTTGAAAAACTTTAGTTTAGTTTCTATTATTCCAATTGCTTTTATTTGCACCTATAATTGCCTTCCAAACTTTCTACCCTGTCAAACTCAATTGTCAACCTCAAAGTTGACTACCTGTTTCATTTTAGTTTTTGGTTATGAAAGTGTGTATTTTGACCCTCAATTGATCAACAAATTTCTATTTTTCTTATTTGACCATTGATTTGATCAATTTCAACCCCTATATTCGTGCGTCCTTTTCGATTGGTTTTAGATTTCTTCATTTAAATTCTTAATTGTTCATCAAACTTCAATATTTGTGCAATTAAGTCCATGATTTGATCAAATTAACTATTTAAAATTACAATTCAACCCCCAAACTTTAATTTTCTCTAATTAAAACCTAAATTGACTTCAAAAATTAATTTTTCTTACATTTAAACCCTTAATAAATTCAGTCAAACCTTAAAAAATTTCAATTGATTCCTTAAACATCTAATTTTGATTTTTCCTCTTTAAATTGAATTTTCATTACCAATAGAGCTTTTATTAGTCAAAATTAAACTGTCATATTTTTCAATCTTGTACATTTTATTTTTTTTCAACTAGTTTTTGGCATGTTCTCCTTATATATATATAATACTATAAATAGCCACACATTAATCAATAAAATTTACGGTTACCCTATAACCACTTCAATGTTTAGTAATTCAATTCATTGTTTCTATCTATCTTTCTTATGATATAATAAATCTCTTAATTAGAATTTTTAAAGACTAATTAGTATTTTTAGTTACAATAAAACTAAATAAGAATTTTATTTTTCATGTTTTATTATTTTTACACGTAAAGTTGTCCTGATTTCTCCACGCAACAGTGGGCATGGCCCAAAAATGGACTATCGATGTGCCCACGATTCAGAATGTTAGTAGTAATACATGGATGATGATTAAAGTTGAAAAGAGCAGACTCTTAGGGCAGTCCATAATGATTGAATGCTGTGAAATTAAACACAATTATCTTCCAATCATCAAGACCTGAATGCAAAGACAAAACCTGCCAAACCCATTCTACCACTCAAACTTACCCTCAAATTGTCAAACACCCACTTGAACGAGAAGGGCTTGTGAATGACCACACTAAAAAAATCACATATAGTGCAATAGGCACCGTCGGCAATTACGATCAAGACATTCATTCATCGACCGTGCATGTGGCTGCAGATTCAACAGCAATAATTCAAGCGTCCTTTAACATTTGATGATAGGGTTTTCTCTGCGATGCAGGCCTTGAATTGTATATGTATTTAGCCATGTATGCTGGGAGCTCAGTTGCAGGACAAATTTACGACCTTAGACAACTCATGCCTTTGGCCCATTTATAAGTAAAAAGCGCTGCTCCTGTAGAGATGCATCACATGCTTTCCGTATTAAATCCTGGGCCATGCCCTATCCCTCGTATCTCCTATCTTTCTTTTTTATTCTTAGGCACCGTTTGGGAACGCGGCTGCGGCCGTGTTCCCAAAAAATTTGAAATTTTTTTTTTTTTGCTAAAATTTAATATGGTTTGTATGTTTTGGATCGTTTTGATGTGCTGATATCAAAAATAATTTTTAAAAAATGAAAAAACATCGTTGGCATGCATTTTGGCATGAAAAATTATTTGAAAAGCACCCGCAACCACACTGTCAAACACGCTCAATGTGCAAGAGTTGGCGTACCTTGTGGTGGAATGGTTGGCTTAAAATATTTCAGTAGTAGATTTGGGGGTCCAAGTTCCCCCTTCCATAAATATATATTGCAGTTATTAGATCCACCCGAAGCAAAATTTAGGTCATAATCAATCGGATTAATTATAATTAATTAAAAAAACCAAAACAATATTATTTTAAAAATAAATTTAAAAATAAATTTTATTTTAAAAACAAATTAAAAAATTTAATGATTTTTTTTATTGGGTCGTAATTAAGTCAACTCTCCTGATTGTTGTAAAAATTGAATTTCAAATTGATCATCAAGTCTTTCCGTTTAATAAGGGATCATTTAGAAACACAGTTTAACCTGCGTTCTCAAAAATTTTAAATATTTTTTAGTATTTTTTAATTATTTTGATGTCTTGAGATCAAAAATTATTTTTTTTAAATAAAAAAATATTATTTTAATATATTTTTAAATAAAAAAACACTTTAAAAATAATTATAACTATACTCACAATAGTCATTTCACTTGTATGTTGCATCAACATGACTATAGATGCATTTATTTAAAAGCCTAGCGGTCAGAAAAATGACTCTAAAATTATATATGAAAAATTTAAAAAACTTAACATTAATTCATCTAGCCTACATCTAAAAGACGGAGTTTGAGTTCCTTATAAAAAATCTTATTTATGATTCTAGAAAATATATCGCCACTCTAATCAGGGCGGAGGGAGGGGGGGTTAGTAGGGGACCAGCCCCGTCAAATTTTTTTCCCTACCTCCTATTTGAATAATTTGAACTTCTGGCCCTCTTTAGATTTTTTGTCTAATTTGGTCCCCGAACAAAATTTTCTGACTCCATCCCTGACTTTAATTCAGGTAATTAGGGAGTCTTAAGGATGCTTAATTAACATGATAAAAGGGACAAAACTATAAGAGAAAATCATCTAGTTAGATCATGACTAATCCTATTTACCAAACAATACTTCAATCTTCATCGGTTAATATTGTAATAATGTATTAATAATTTGATGTAAGAATTTCTGATCCAACAGACTGGGATATTCGAGAAGGTCAAACTAAAAAGAAAAGTGCCTTTATTTATTTATTCTATATACTTTTCAATATTTCGTGAGGGTGAGTAGAGATTATATATAAATGGTGGAAAGTGGCACAACATGGCATGCATGAAATACCGCAAATATAGATGAAGAGTCCATTTATTTTTATGTTTTAAAATTTTATTTTTATATATTTTTATTTTATTTTGATGTGTTAGTATCAAAAATAAATTTTAAAAAATAAAAAATATATTATTTTAATGTATTTCAAAGTAAAAAATATTTTGAAAAACAATTGTTATTATAATTAAAAAGGTTTGAATTTTTCTAAGCCTTAAGGTGACATTTATTGGGCCAAATATATAGTTTCAATTATTTTAATTTACACATAAAAATATATCACCATAACATAATATTAAATTGGTTGCAGGGCACGTTGCCCAATTGAAACCTTTGGTTTTTTTTTTTTTTCACAAATGATTTGTTTTTTTGACCATGGAAAGGGAGAACAAATTGTATTATGAGAACATCATGTATACCTTTTGATGATATTTTGCGTAGACAAGTGTTTCAAGAAGCTACGGCATGAGTCCATGAGTGATGATCCACATGTCCTTTTGCTTTGCACGTTAATCTAGAATATTTTTTTAATTAAAACTATATTAAAATAATTTTTTTAAAAAATAATTTTATTTTTGAAATTAGCATGCATGTCTATATTGTAAATATTTTTTAAAAAATACTTTTTGTTTAAAAATATATTAAAATGATGAATTTTTTCAGATTTATTTTATTTTTAACATTAACCATCAAAAACATTAAAAAAATTAATTTGATATTTTAAAAATACCGAAAAGTAAAAGTTAACATATTCTTACACATGCATGTTCTACCGAAAAATATCTAAAAAATAGTTTAAAGAACTGTTTATGCTTGAACCTCAATCTCATACATTGATATTTCTCCCTTAACACTGCTTAGAAATCTTGACGTGCAAAATTTAACATGCATGTGACTCTAGTTGCCTCCACGTAGGTTCCGACATGGAATCAGCAGTGACAGTTATACGGTTGGGTCCAGTACTAATCATGTGCCTTGCTTATCAGATTTCATTTCAGACAGACTGAGAGATAGGGATCGGTAGAGAGAGATAGGGAGGTTATTGGCACGCACCAAGCATGCCAATAATCTACTTGGCAATTCTTGGTGTGGCACCAAATCTACATTTTTTATATTTTTTAGCTGCTATTTTATTATTTTATCATCATATTTGTTTATTTTAAATGCTATTTGTTTTTTTAATTTTTTAGGTTGTTTATCATTTTATTTCATAGATCTGTTAAACTTGCTGTAAGCAAATTATTTATGTTTTATATGTTTTTTTCGCCAAATCTTGACGTATTCTAATGTAATATTATACTTCTAAAAAAAAAGCAGGAGGAGGGAGGGAGGGAGGGGGGAGGGGTTTTTTTTTGGCGCAGAGAGAGAGAGAGAGAGAGGGGGGGGGGGTTAAGTTCATTCAAAGTTGATACCAAAAAAGAAAGTCGACGATACCAGAAGTTTAATTGGTGGATATTGAACCAAGTCTCCCCTTATTGGCTCCTAATGTTTCAGTCACAACATGTCTTTTGGTCCTTATTGTTCCAAGTCTACCACTCCCTTATCTCTTTCTCAAAGATATCGACACTAAAAATGGAAATTGTACTTGGCAATCATCTTTATCTACACTAGTGCTCTTCAAAAAGAGGGGAAAAAATAAATAAAAAACAACCAGACACTTCTTATTTACGCTTAAATATTCAATGACAAGCTTCGAATTTCCTCACTTAATGCTTGAATTCGGATCCTGCTATGTTCATCGGTCATGTCAACTATACATAAAATATTTTTTAAAGAATCGGTGCATATGACAAGGAGAAGATGCCTCTAGATGGATGGTATAGCAAGTTTCACTCCCATTACTAGCCTTTTGAATTGTTAGAATATTTAGGTTTGATTCAGTTACGTCTAAATATATACTTCCATTAGCGACCGGTCTATTTCTAGCTACATCTAATTTTTTTTTTTAAAAAAGAAAAAACTATACATTAAGTAATCATATTTTACGTTTAGAGGCACTTTGCATAAGTTTTGAGCAAGATATGAGTGTATTGGGGATTGAATGAGTGTTAAATGTGCTTTATTATAAGCTTTGGATCGCTTACTTGTCTCTAATTTCATTGCCCAAATTAAAAAAAAATAATTCTAATACAATTATTAGCACGCGTGATTTCCTCTCAAGCAAATACTCCTTACCCTTACATATTATCTTCTTCCTGCAGTACTGTGCCGATCATAATCATTGATGGTCTAGCTTTTCTTCCCTATAAAATATCTCCCCTCCAAGCTTAGTGGACGACACAAACGCCCTTTCTCTAGCTCCCTCCCTCCCTCTCTCATTCTCTTTGCGTCTCTCTTTTAGGTACCATATCTCTTCTCATCAAATAGTCTCTATGTTCTTTCGCATATATTTTCTTTGCTACTCTAAACTCTTGATCTTATCTTGCTATGAACGTTTAGATCTTTTTCGTTTCCTGTCATCGTCTTGTATTTGTTTTCATAGTTTTGTTCTCTCTATATATCTACACTTGCGCGCTTTCAACATGGATAGGATTGTGCTTGTCACGATATTGTACTTGAAATTACATGATACAATCAGCTTAATTCTTTTTTTCCCCTTTGCCGAGAACTACTTGTAGCTCGACGTTAACTTTACCCGTGCACTGCCATGCAAGTAATTAGCTAGCTAGATACTTACCAAGCCTTTTTTCTTTTTTATTTTTCACAACAGTAAAATTACTTATACCGCATCGATTATTTTTATCGGGATAAGAATCACCGATAAATTTTCTGCTGGAAACATTTCGTCAGAGAATGTCTTGTCGAATTGATATTGTATATTTTGTGTTTATCCATTGCAGCAACAAACTACAGTAATTTTGTTTTCCTATATTTTGTTTAGAGACTGAAATAACATATAGTTTATCACTTCATTTTCTTGAGAATGCAGACCACAAAAGGTTTAACTCAAGTGCATATATAGGAAAGCTTTAATGGTGGAATCTAGCAGCTTTTTGCAGATTATAAACCAGGTAAGTTTATTAAATGAAACACTGCAGTTGTGATTCATGCATGTAACATAATTCCTTCAAATACACTGTTTTAGATGGGTGATTCATTACGAATCTGATAACCGATCATCCTATAGGATTCATAATAACATTGAATCCATTGCATCAATCATACAGTTTTGGCCCACTTGAATCTTTATATAATATTCATATATTATCTATCTCCTTCTATGATTCATACAAAGAAATTATTGGCTAGTTTCTTTCTTTCCTTTTCTTTTTATTTCTAATAATGCGAAGGGAAATTTGAGTGTATAATATATATTCACTGCCCAATATTAACTACTATATCTAGCACAAATTAACTAGGCCTTTTTTAAGCTAGACTCATTAATTTATTTATTTGATTTTTTATGGGTCCATCAAATGACTAAATTTGACATGATACCTGAGACAGCAACAGGCAATAGGGAAGTTGTTTGGGAGATATTAATATTTCTTAATAGTGAGTGGTTTTTTTTTTTTTTTTGAATTATGAGTGGCTTTATACCATCATTTGCTGCATGACCTTAGCATTTAATCTGACATTAGAGTCAAGACGTCAAAACCAAAACTTTGCCAAGTACCCTTAATTATGCAGATTAACAACACGAGACCAAATTAATGCTCCACACAGGAGAAAAAAGAGTGGCCACATGTTTAGAGAAGGCATGCCATTTTTATCTTTCAATTTGTGAATGAGATCATTAATATGTTAATTACAAAATTAGGATTTAATTTGTACATATATATAGCCTACAAGTAGATGGCAAAGAATCCAAAAGACGTCTTCAAAAAGAATAGCGAGCAGCACATGCACAACTAAAACCTTAATAATCCGATAAATTAATTATATATAGCTCATGCGATATTAATTTTTTCGTTTTCTAAGAAGTTTATTGAGAGTCCTAGGAATTCCATGGGTTAATCAAATAGAACAAAACTAATAATATTGAAAGGAATTCTCTCATTTCATGTCTACTACTAAAGAGACAAACTCATAATAGTTGATTATGTATGATTTGATAAGTGGGGCATAAAGAAATAAGTAGGAAATGAAAGGAACCCAGTCAAACATTTTTTCATTCACCTTACCTACAAATTGTATGGTCGACAACCGAAACATCATCATTATTTTTAAAATTAATGTAACCCCAAATTCTAGTATAACTTAGTAATTAATAAAGCTAGAAACTCTTAAATTATGTATGAACTTTTAGTTAGAGAAGGAGATAGAGTAGAACATGGAGTCGGATTTTGGGTCTATGTGATTTGGAGTGGATAAAAGGATTCCAAGTTAAATCATAGCGGGTTTAAGATAATAAGATAAGTAATCGGTTGATTTAGGTCAATTTAATTTATTTATAAAAAAAGATCAACTTTTTTTTATTGATATAATTCAAGTTAGACCACAAATTAACATGTCATCTAATTAACATGCTAAACAAACAATATCTTATAACTATGGTTATAATACAATGATTATGGATTGTTATTTAAATAAATTTATTAGGAATTAAAATATTGATTTAATTAGACTTTTTTTTTTTTTTTGGTTAACATATCACATGTCTTGTAAAAAAAAGACATTTTGTGCGCGATAACCTGTTCTATATGATTTTGCTTCTAGCCACAAGCCAAAAAGGGCTGAAAGAAGCAACCCGTTGTGATGACAAATGTCCAAATTTTGTGGTAGGGACCATCATCGGTCCAATGGCCATGTAGGCATGACCGACATTTATAATGAGGCCCCACTTTATAAATTAGCCTGTGATTGATTTCACCCGTCCCTTCTCAAGTGCGGTTAATTTGAAGAGTGCTAGTTACTAGCGAAAAGAAAATTAATTCTAGCATTAATTTGAAATTAATTGAATTGAATATTTTGTTTTATTTATTGGGTAGTTTTGGTTAGAAATTCTTTAAAAAAATTGCTTCAGTTGGTTTTAGCTTTAATTAAATTTTAAGAATAAAAAACCAACTTGAACTAATTAAATCAAACTAAACCAAGCTTGTTTACTTAATGGAAAATCATGAGAACATTGTTTCTTATGCTCTTTGTGTTCATCATATGAATTTAATATATAGTTAATTGGAATAAAACGCATCAAAATAAAAATCCAAATTTGCATAGCAAGAAAACATGAAAATATAGATATCTTCAAGTCTAGAACACAAAAAGACATGAAATCAACTTTGTCTCCAAGGTCCAAAAACTTTTTAATAGACGATGAAGGAAACAAAAACCTCTTGTCCCAGTCATCTTTTCCTCTCTCTTTGTCCCTATCTCTCCTTGGCTAGAAAGCCCACATCCATACACCGCCATATTTTTATTTTTCCTAGGCCTTAATTTCCTTTTCACATCTCCTTTCAGGCTCAAAGGATGGACGTTGACCCACCTTTCCAACAGACCTACAAGACCCTCTTGGAAAAAACCACAGAAGGGGCAACCGATCATAAAGATGTTGTGGATATCATTGAGGAATGCGAGCTTCCATTGATCGATCTTGGCCGTCTGAATCTTAAGAACTTGGAGAAAGAAAAGTGCAAGTCGGAGATTGCTAGGGCATCACAGGAGTGGGGGTTCTTTCAAGTTGTAAATCATGGGATTTCGCGTGAGATTTTGGACAAAATGAGAAGTGAACAAGTTAAGGTTTTTAAACAACCTTTTAATGAAAAGAGCAAAGAAGAAAAGTTTCTGAATTTCTCTAGGGGGACTTATCGATGGGGGACACCTACAGCTACTTGCCTTAAGCAGTTGTCATGGTCCGAAGCTTTTCATATTCCTATGAGTGAGATACAGGTTTCCAATGGTTTCAGTACTGCTCTCAGGTAATTGCAAATTCATTTCTTTAAATTTCTATAAATTTTTTTCTTCGAGTGGAATTTATACTTTATTTAGTATATCTCTTTTTTTTAAAAAAATTATACTCAATATTTGAAACTTTCATTTTTTACCCTTCAAAATTGAATCCCTTAATTCTCACCTATATGTCTTAACATTTTAACATAAAAATCTTTTAGGTTGAAATATTAAATTTAATCATTCACTTATCATAAGATTTTGGATCACAGATGATTATCTGTAGCTATTGAAGGTGATGAACTATCCAAAAATCAGATTTTGATGGATCACATGGTTTTATTTAGATGCTGATCCAAATTGAATAAGCAAGTGAAAGCATGGAATCAAATTTATTTTTTTATGCTTACAGAATAGGGAAAATTGTGCACTGCTTACTGCTCACAATCACATACGAAAAAATCATAAGCCATGGCATCAAACCTTTTAGGTTCAGCTTTCACGTGATAGAGTAGGACTTCTTCTTTATCTTTAGCCTTATCACTGTGAAATGTCTTAGAAACTTTCCTGCAATGCTTAATTAGGCAATACACACACCATAAAACTACTGGTACATAATTAGACTAGCAAAGTCAGCATCTGCTTCACATATATAGCACATCAAAATCATATAGTGTCTGTGTGTGTGTATTAATGCATGCATGGCCTGGTAATTGATCAACACAAAGTCCACACTTCCTAACGTGAAAGAAATGTCAAAAGTTGAATAATGAGCTATAAATGATCAGATCGACCATCCCATCTGCAACAAGCTAGATGATATTGTTTTCTGGAATTTGATCAAATGGACGCATGCATGTGCATTCATTTTTTTTTATATAATTCTCACTTCTTTCCTTGAAATATATGAATTGATAGGTGCTTTTTTGTGATTGTCCATTTTGTTAACAATTTTCTTCTATCTGTTTTTCTTTTTCAAATATACTTCCAGCTCGACAATGGAACAATTTGCTACAACAGTTGCCAATCTAGCACATAAATTAGCTGAGATTTTGGCTGAGAAATTCGGCTGCAAATCTGATTTCATTAAACAAAATTGTCTGTCAAGCACTTGTTATCTACGAATGAACCGATATCCACCATGTCCAATCCCTTCAGAGGTATTCGGACTCATGCCACACACTGATAGCGACTTTCTCACCATTTTGCACCAAGATGAAGTTGGAGGATTGCAGTTAGTGAAAGATGGGAAATGGTTTGCTGTCAAGCCAAACCCAGAGGCACTGATAATCAATATCGGAGACTTGTTTCAGGTAATTAATGGAACATTTTCTTAATAGGAAATTGAATGATCCTTGGCACGAAAAGGGCAGAACCAGACTTTGCTGCCATGGCACCTCCGAAGTTTTGAAAGTTTTCAATTTGACCCTTACATGTTTTCGTTTTTGATGATAGTTAAGCACTTTGCACTCCCGAAGATATCTTTTTTTTCTCTCAACCATCCTTTTAATTTAACTTATTTTGAAACTTGTCCTAGTACCTTTTCAATTTTAAAACCCTGTCTTGTGAATTCATTGTTTCATTCTTGAACATTGATTTGATGGAACCAACTTGTACACCCTACCTACTACTAAATAGTGGGAATAAAAATTATGTATGGTATAATTTTTATAAATTAATTTAAGTTAATTTTTAATTTTTTTTTAAATCATAAGATTATTTGCTTAGAAATAATTTTTAACTTAATAGAACGTTTGTTACCAATTGAGTTAAGTTTTTAATTAATTAAAAGTTAAAAATATTAAATTTAACTTATGAATTATAAATTATAATACATTTCTTTTTTCAAAACAAATTGTTTTTAGTCAATTTTTTCTTAGCATACTTTCAAAACAAATGTATTTTAATTCATTTTTGTTTTAATTTACTTATACAAATTAACTTTTAGATTATGATTCAAAAGAAGAAGAAAAATCATAAAATCATGCCCAAAAGGACCCAGAAATTTACTATGAAATGTTGTTAGCATGATTCTTTCCCTATATATATAAATGCATAAAGAGTTATTTTTCCTTTTTTTAAAAAAAAAACCAATAAATATCAACTCATTAGTTGGCAGACATGATGAAAATTTGCAGGCTTGGAGCAACGATGTTTATAAGAGTGTCGAACACCGTGTAGTCACAAATCCACGAGTTGAAAGATTCTCAACAGCATATTTCTTCTGTCCTTCCTATGATACGGTGATACAAAGTTGCTATGAGCCTTCAGTTTATAGGAAATTTAGCTTCAAAGAATATAGACAACAAGTGCAAGAGGATGTTCAAAAATTAGGTCACAAGATAGGGCTCCCTAGGTTTCTTGTATAACAATACTAAATAAATTTTGTGATTAAACAAGTAGGTTTTCTTTTCTTTTTTCCAAGAAAGAAAATGCATATCTTTAATTATTGGTTGTTTTGGAAAATGAAAATAATTGTTAGCAATTTTTAATTAACATGATAATTATTAGCAATTTTTCCAAGAAAGAAAATGTATATCTTTAATTATTGGTTGCTTGGAAAATGAAAATAATTATTAGCAATTTTATATTGTAACTCACATAAGAAAATCTCTAAAAGTCATTAATTTATCAAAAGATTACTTCCAGGTGAGGTTTTTTGAAGTCTTAAAATTGAATTTCTGGTTAGAATCTAGGATATATACAAAATTTTTAGGAAAAGGATTTTCCTATTGTTTAAAATTAAATTGAAAATCTCGAAGTAAAGTTATATAACTTTAAATTCCTTAATAAACTAAGGACAGTGAATATTGTTATATACTACCTATATATTGTTAATTAGTTATTAGACTAGGAGCCAAAATATTTCTTGGTAAATAAAAAAAAATATTGAATCAATTACATTTTTAACTATAATTTTCATAACAATAAATCAGTTGAGGCCTCAACTATACACACACACACACACACTTTAAATCTTAAAATGCATAGATATCCCACATTCTAAACACCGGCGAAGGACAGGAACATAATGCATTTTAGATGAAGTGAAAAAACAATTATTGATACATAGCTTTTGACTGGATTCTTCCCGTGCTATGCCTGGATCGGATTAATTTTTTTTCTTAAATGTAAATTTGTGTAGATGATTTGTTATCAATCACAAGCATGTAAATCAAAATTAACTGAGAAGATATTTAATTAGACTAGTCAACATATATGAGGCTAATGACATTAATTAATGAGATTGATGACCAACATAATTAATTTAATTAACTGACTTGTTTGGGGCTGGTAATATCAACAAGGTTGATGACCAACATATTAGAATTGACTAGTTGACCTGTTTGAAGCTAATGACACCAACGAGGTTAATGACCAATATATTTATTTGGCTAGCTGTCTGGAGTTAAGTTAATGACATCATTGTTATTGATTATTAGAATACTTGATTGACTAAATTGCTCAGAATAGAGTTGGTAGCATCAATGCAACTGTCTTGCCAGATTATTAATGGGTTATTAGATGTAATTAAATAGCTGACCGGTATAATAAAATAATACATTTGTGTTAAAGTGTTAACTGCAATTTAATAAAATAAAATAGAGGTGTATATGGTTTTTTTATATATTGTTGAATTCTATTCATTATTAGTAATGTAATGGTAAATGTCCATGATGGTAGGACCATGGATTTGTTTGGAATATTTGTAAATTGTTGATGTCGATACTTGGAATCATTTAATTTTTAGAGGAGATATTGCCGAAATTTTATTAAATTGAAAAAGTTTTCATTTGAAAGTAGTAAGTTGAGGTAAATTGTAAGCCTTAGATCTTTTTGGAAAGGAGTAAAAATAAATATTGTGAAGGATAATAGCATAGTTTATATGAAAAAAAAGAAAAAAGATGAATCATGATAATGATGATAATGAATATGAACTCTGTGAGGTTGAACTAGACAAATAATCGTATAAAAAGTTAAAACAACAAAATATATTTTAGGAAAACATGATATTGCTCATTCGTGTAAAATAAGTAAATAACAGGTCAAAAACATCACAGTAGTAGTTTTTTTTACTAATATCTTTTTTTAATAGTTCATGTTTCCAAGGAGTAGCCATATCAACTCATAGCTATATCAACTCAGTCCGTCCTAGTTAGAACAGCCTACCAATATATGGATTTAATGCTAACAAGCTTCTATTCTCTCTTTTATGCACACAGAAAATTCCACAATTCATTCAATTGAAAATTAATTCACATGAAATACTTTAAGGGTTTTTCATAATAGTTATGACTTCCCAAAAATAATCTATTCACTCTCTAATTATTTTTCTTTATATTTGTTCCAAGTCTGTTCTTATAATTTTCTGGTGGTATCCTCACTCAAAAAAAAAAAAAAATTCCAATTTCACTCAATTGGACTTCAAATTATTCATCAAATGGGCAGTCTCTTCAAATCTAAACGGTTCAATTTCTTGTGAGTTTCTTTTGGATAGTTTTCCTTTTTTTTTTCCTTTTCTTAAAAAGTATGAAGTGACAAATGATTTTTGTGATTTTCTTTTTGTTTACGTTGTCTTGTTCCCCTAAAGATCAACGATGGAAACAGTTTGCTTCCACTGTTATCGATTTAACATAGGTGAGAGATGGTTTGCTTACTTTGGGCAATCATAACCAATAATGTGAGCTTTTCTGTGTGGGACACAAATTTGGATTTGATTTATTTATTTTGTCCACATATATATGCCTCCCCTTCACTATCATTTAATTGCTTCATTAATTGGATATGATTGCATAAACAATTTTAAATTATTTAAATTATTTTATCAAGATTTAAATTATTTTTAAATGTTTTATGGAAGAAAGTGTGAGAGATTTTAGAATAAAAGCAATTGACTTGTGAGTCAATAAAGAAAGAGGGATTGAATGATTACATAATTAGCACATAAGAAACATAAAACTCGGGTGAAATAATATTTTTATTAATATTATTGGTCATGTATAGTTCATATGACATCATTCATATTTATATTATACGTAGGTTTAGGTTTTTATATATAGATTTGTTCTTATACTTCCAAATGGTTAAATCATGTTAAGTTAGACTAAGATGTTTGATTTTTTAGTATAAAGATTGTTGTAGGGTTTTGTAGATAAATAAGAATATTTTGATGGATTTTTGCATTGAAATATATAAATATGATTTTGTTAATTATCCCTAAAAACTATATAAAAAAAAAGACTCGGAGGAACAAAACAATTGTGAAAAATTAATATGTGGCTAGAAGCCTAAGCACAATTTTTTTTTTATTAGCATGAGTGTCCAGGCCTGCTTGCTTGTATTTCAACTAATTTTATGGGCCCTAAAGTTAACGACCATGTAAATCTTCAGTAACCCTGAAGTTTGTAAAACTTGAACTAATAACTTTTAAAGAGCAAATTTAAAACTTAATCAGTTAAGTTATACCTTTTAAGTTTACTTAAACATGGATTTTATACCATAGCATTGCTAACCCACATTAAAAAATACCAACTCAACTTATATAGTTCATAAGATTTTGGGAGATTTTGGATTCATAGATTAAAATCATATATGGAGCTCTCTGAAACATAGTTATTAAATTTAATTCAAACTAGTAAGATAATTTTATAACATATTGCTTTGTAATCTAATCCAGATGGAGTTTCATTTTAAACCAATTTAATCATACTCAAGTCAATAACATATAATTACATTAAGTTATTTAAGAGGATATATAATTTGCATGTAAAAAATAAAGGGATCTTCCCATTTATTTTTTCTTGAAATTGTTTTGATTAGAACCTTATAAATTTTTCTTTCACATTGATTAATCTCTCTATTCTTCATTTGTTTTTTGTTTTGTTACCATTCTAAGTTTGTATGCCAACGCAGTATATTGTTGTTAAAATCTCACGATGCACAATATGTTATATGTGGGAGTACAAGACTTCAATTAAAATAATTTGAGAAGTACAAGGACCAAATAAATGAAAAACAAACTTAATTTTCCAAACATTAAATTCAAAATTAATTTCAAAAACTTAAAAAACCCAGATTATAAAAAAATTAAAAGACAAGAAAAAAATGAAAAATATAAAAACAAAAAAACTAAGAAGATAAAAGAAGAAGAAGAAGAAATAAACCATAAATATATATTTAAAAATATCATAAAAAATGAAAAAAATAGAAAAATCCATGTCCTGCAAAATTTATTTTATTACTATAGACATCTGATTTTTTTAATTTATCTGATTTTATAAGTTAGTATTTTTTTAATATTTTTAATTTTTAATGTTTTATGGGTTTTTTTCTGGAAAATTTTATGAGTTTTTCCACGAGTTTTCATGTTTTTTTTCTAGGAGTTTCAAAATTAATTTTCCTTTTAGGGCCAGCTGGTAACAAGAAAAATCAAATTGGGCTGGGCCAGTTGGTAACAAGCTATGGCCACATATTTCAATAAAAAAAAATATCAGAACATAAAAATTTTTGGAAAAAATGATTTCTTCTGCCACGTTGGGTCTCTCGAGCCACCGTCTACCACCTCCACCACCACGCTCTTCCACTCCCGAGCTTAACCCCAAATCTCTCTCCGAACCTCAGGCTCGGAAACAAAAAGGCAGCCCTCAACTAAACCGGTGGTCGAGAGCTCGGTCCATTCGGTCTGGTAGAAAACTAGACCGGCTGCATCAGCGAACCACGCAGCGTCTGGAGCTGAACCCACAAGTTCAAAACCCAAAACAGAGTGAAAAAGGAGAGGTTAGTTCTTTAACGGGGAGTGACGGATATGATGACGTGGAGGCTACTTTTGGGAAGGCTATTTTCATGGTTTCCGACGGAACTGGATGGACTGCTGAACATTCCGTTAATGCTTCGTTGGGTCAGTTCGAGCATTGCTTGGTTGATCGTGGGTGTCCTGTAAATACTCATCTGTTTTCAGGGGTAATCATGAACTTTCACCTTTTCTTTTTAAGTTTCTTGATTGACTTGTCGTTTAATAATTTCGTGGAATTCTATAGGGCAACATTAGAAATGCTAGTTTATAGAGTTCAGATTTTAGAAATGCTTATGTTACTTAAGTGGGCCCCACTACCTGCAGTGTTGACTCGGGTAATAAGCTTGTTTGCACATAGCTATTAGACCCGGTTAGATTGGATAGGTTAGCCTATCCAAGGTTTGTGGATCAATATATATTCTAAAATAGTGTTGTTTTGGAAAAAAAAGGTGTTTTAAAAAATCAAAGTGTTTTCGATAAAAATTAAAAATATAATCTTTAGGGTTGACTCGGTTGGGTTTTCTCTGGGTTTGGCTTATAAATCAGATCAAAATCAATCTATTAACTTTCTCTAGTTTGATCAGATAAATTTTCAAAACGGACTAAAAATAAACTCAACCTGAATCAAAATTTGAATTAGCAAATCATCAGGTAAGGTCGGGTTTGATAACTATAGTTTGTAACCCACGTTATCATATGTGTTTTATTAGGAATTCAAAACATTAGATTTTGTTTTTTTTATCAATTTGAATGTATAAAAAATTAGCAAAAACTGGTTCAATTTGGACAGAATGTGTTGACATTCATTCAAGTTGAACAACAAATTACATATGCATAATGCGTGCTCCAAGTTGAACCGGTTGTATCTAAATTTTTATACATTCAATTTGAATAAAGTCAATGCTTTTGTATCGAACTGAATGTTCAAAAATTTATTTGATATTATTACAGGAAACAACAGTCTTCTGCTTTTTATCTTCTATTTTTTGGTGAAGTTCTTGAACAACGATTTGTTTACACCTTAGCAACAACACTAGGATTGAACTAATTATGTTGTAGTGATGGTTAGATTGATGATGTGGAGAGGTTAATGGAGATAATAAAACAAGCAGCAAAAGAAGGTGCATTGGTGGTCTACACATTAGCTGATCCTTCATTGGCTGAACATGCTAAACAAGTCTGTAAGTTATGGGGCATCCCAGCTACAGATATACTAGGCCCTATAACAGAAGCTATTGCTTCACATCTTGGTGTCTTGCCTTCTGGTCTTCCTCGTGGAGCTCCTGGTAGGAATTTTCCTCTTTCAGAGGATTATTTTCGACGAATAGAAGCCATTGAATTCACTATCAAACAAGATGATGGGGCATTACCTCAGAACTTGCACAAGGCTGACGTTGTTCTTGCTGGAGTTTCTCGGACCGGGAAGACACCGTTGTCGATTTATTTGGCACAGAAAGGATATAAAGTAGCAAATGTGCCTATTGTAAAGGGTGTAAAATTGCCAAAAAGCCTTTTTGAAGTCGACCCAGAAAAGGTTTTTGGTTTGACTATCAATCCTGTAGTGTTACAAACGATAAGGAGAGCAAGGGCGAAGAGTCTGGGTTTCAGTGAAGAAGTGAGGAGTAACTACTCTGAGATGGATCATGTCAGAGAGGAGTTGGAATTTGCTCGCAGGACCTTTGCACAGAATCCTGTTTGGCCAGTAATTGGTAATGTGTTTCAATCCTTAAATGTTCTACTTATTGGAAGTTTTGAACATATGCTAGTGACTGAACCTTTATGGTGTTTTTCACTTGTTTGCGATTGCAGAAGTGACAGGAAAAGCAATTGAAGAAACCGCAGCAGTAATATTAAGGCTATACCATGATCGGAAACACAAATGTTCAATGCCACGAATCTCAAAACTCTACTAATTGAAGATTGAAATTTATGCATATGTATTCAAAGAATGAGATATGGATACTGTATAGTGTTAAGCCCTTCATGGATCCACCATGAATCCGTATTTGTTATGGAATATAGCGAATGCAGCAAAGAAGTGTACCCCTTCCGTCTCTGTGATTACTGAGAGTTTCCGTTTTTCACTGTAAAAACCATACAATAGATCATTAGAACTGTCTTACAATTTCTTCTGCTGAAGCCAGGGTTATCTTGTTTACTTTTGTTTACATCAGACTCATACTTGTAACATGTCATATTACGTTTTACCCTGCACTAATCCTTGAGGAAATTGCTGTCAGTTTTTCAATGATATCGGTGACAGGCATTTGAGGTTTGTCTTCTGATGTCTCCCAGCTTAGATTCTCTATGCTCTTCAATTCTTCAACTTTGAGTGAGTATCCAGTTTATTCAATGGTAGGCATGATGTTAGTGTTCATTTTTAAGCCATTTTTTCTTCTCTGAGCTACCCCATGAATGCACAATATGTGGTAATAGGTGAAAGGCTTCGGGTACGCATGCTTTCGAGCACAGAAAATATCTTATTGACTTAAACCTTACGGTTGTTTGCTGTCTTGATCTTGTTTCACTCACATGAAAGCCATGTATAACAAAAAGGCAATCCAAGTGGGATTTTCGAAGAGAGGAAACACAATACGAAGGCATGGGGCGGCAAAATAAAGGTACAAGAAAGCTAAAGTAACTATCTGACCCTGCCCTCCATTAAGCTGTGTAGGGTTGCATAAGAGTAACGCATCATGTTTATCTTCCCTGTATTCTTTAAAGAAGATTCTTCTCCTTGTCACATCATTATATGCTCTTGTCTGCATCAGTAAGATCTTAGTGAGGCCCTGAAAAACGTTGAGCGCTGGAGAAAGTAGAAGCCGTGGTTATGGAAGGTCTTCGGTTAGTGTTCGCCATCCCCTTATCTTCTGTCATTCTTTCTGCTATGCGGCAAACCCCCTTTGTAAAGAAGCATATTGTTGCAAAAGGGACCCTCATCATCATCTAATTACATTCATCTCTGTTTCAGTCGAACATCATGCTCCAAGTGTACACTACAGTTATTTCCTCCTTATAGAATATGGTGCATGATGTTGCTGGTTTCAATCAAGGGAATTATCAATCTGTTTTGAGCTTCCTTATTGAAAGAGTGAGGTATATCAGCAACATTGTTCCCATACTCGACCTGTTGCAAATGAAAATACCTAAAATAAATTGCCTGTAAACAAATATCATGACATATGATCGATCTTTTTGCAGCTTTTTCAATGGTTGGTAAGCTTACAGTGTGGCAAAGAAGAAAAGAACCCTTTTGGGATCAAGGACCCAGGAAGGTGATGCGCGCTTGAAACTGCTTCTCCTAATGCATCTGCCTTCTGGGGTGCCATTGATGCTGCCGGTCGTGATAGTGATTTGATGATGAACTTGTGGGCTACTGGAATGATCTGGGGTCCCCACCGTTACCACCGCAGCCTTTTCAGGCGTGCTAGGCCCTATTAAAGCAGTTACAGATCAGTAAACACTATACTATATAGGTGTAAGCATTTGTTTATGGGTAGCTAGCATTTTCATCAACTTAACAAGTGCACATGCCTTCAACAATGGAGGGTGACCAACAAAATGGATGATGCTCTGTAATCTGTACTTTCTGTTTAATTAAACCCACCCATGTTTCATTTCGGTTGACCTAACTGTTTGGTAACATCTCACTCTCACCAACTGTAAATATTGGCCCCATTAACAGTGGTAGAGAGGGTTTGTTTTTGGGCACACTCTATCTTATCGAGGCCACCTAACCTTCACCAGTTAAACCTATATCTGTCTTGTTCTCCCTATATAAATTTATAAATTAACCAAATGTGTTTATTTATTCTAAAACTGTTTTTGAAATAAAATTATTTTTATGTCTCTGTTTTTTTATTTTAACCAAATGTGTTTTTATTTCTTTTGTATTTATCATTTCTAGAAAATTAATTAAACGCAACTTAAATGTCCTGAAAGGTTAAAAAAAATTAACAATAAAAAAACTTGGAAACCTACTGAGTCACCTATAAATCAACCAGTCTAAAATATATGTAATTTTTTTAAAAGATCCATTTATCATTGAAGAATAGAGACAACGGTATCTACAGCTTTTCTAAAAATCTATCTGAAAATGGTGACAGGTATACTATCATAATGACAGCACAACCAACATGGACATGGCCTCCGCACAAAATTATCAGAGTTTGTAATGCAAAACTAATACCTCTGGGCGAAGCTGAAGCAACAATAGCCTCTTTATCACAAAGATGAGAGAGATTAGAATGAATCTTCTTCTCGCCGCCGCCACCACCGCCCCGTGGTGACCCTTTTCTTGAAAGGTTCCTCTGCAACTTTTCATTCATTAAAAAAAAAAGAATCATATAGATAATGATGATTTGACAAAAAGACATTGGATTGTAATGGCATGCGTGTTGCTGAATCAACTACAAACAAAATTATCCACAAAAGAAAAAGGAGAGAAGAAGAAAGGAAAGGAGAAAGAAAAAGCAGAAACTCACTGTGATTCTTTGATTTGTATTGATATCTTTATTGATGCCATGAGAGAAACTTTCCATGTCAATAACAAAGCTATCTGATTTCTCCTTTGTGTATTGAAATCCATCTACACGATCCAAAACAGTGAGTTTTTGTGCTTCCATGGTTTCTTCTAAGAGCAATCCACCATCTCCACCAGACGAATCCATAGTCTAATCCAAAATCAAGAACCCAAAAAAGAGGGAAAAGAAGAAGAGAGAAATGGAGGGATATAAAGTTAGAAACAAAAAAAAAATGGTTATTCAGTTAAGGAAAGAACAACATAAATGAACAGAACAAACAACAAAACATTAAAAAAAGAAAGACTCGGAATCCAATAGAACAGTTGAAAATTTTGAAATTTACGAGGAAGAAAAATTATTGTTATAGAGAGAGCCCGGATAGCAAACAAAACAATGCTTACCACCTTTGGATTATACGCCATTTCCATCACTTTCTCGGGAAAAAAAATATAGAAAAGAAAATAAAGAAGACAGCTTTATTTATAGTGGAGTAGAGTGTCACAAAATGCGTATCCAATGGGTCAATAATCACTTTCCACCGCCTGATTAAGAGAAAATAAAGACAGACCCCATATATAAGTCAAGACTTAAGAAAAATATTTTCCTAACACATAAATTATTACAAAAACAATAGAAAATTGTGAGATAAACAAAGGTAACAAAGACTTGTTCTTTTTATTTAATTTTTTTCAACTACTACAATTCATTAAAAAATAAAAGAGAAAACAAGAACCCACAAACCTTAACAGAGGTAAAAATGGAAAGAACTTGTCAGCTAGCCCAGATAGACTTTGTTTGACAGGAGTAGGTATTGCATCTCCTTCAACAGAACCCTGTTAGAATTCAGTATGGAAAAGGGAGATGCATGTTTGCAAAGTTTGGTTCTTTGTTGATGAACTGCCTTTTAACTACTCTGTGTTTTGTCTTATGTTATGAGAGAGAGAGAGAGAGAGAGAGAGAGAGAGAGAGAGAGAGAGAGAGAGAGGGAGGGAGGGAGGGAAGGAGAGTTTTTCGTTTTCCTTTTCTTTTCTTTTTATTTATATTTTTTTTGGAAGAGGAAGATTGAGAGGAATTCTGTTCAGAAAAGAACAGAGGAGGGATAGCAGAGAAGTGGGATTATGGCCATGTGCTGGTGTTTGCAGTGAAAAAAGAAATGAAGACAAGCAGAGGAATTGTATATGGGGGCTTTTCTCTTTGGTATTTATACAATTAAGTTATTTACTTAGCTGTTGTTGTTAGCATTTGTCGTTGTTATCGATTTATAAATTAGGTGTGTGTGTGTGTGTGTAAAGAATCATGGAAAAATAACCATTCTTTAATCTCGTTGTAAGGAAAGATTATATGTTACTCATGGGAGTAATTAATGGAATCCGCAAGAGTAAATTTATCCATTATTAGTGGTTTCATGCAATAATTGTTTTTGTTAATTATTCTCTTTGTTTGAATCAAAGTTATTAAAGGTAGCCTCCACTCCGCTACTTCGAGTTGATATGAATTAATTAAATTAATTTTATTTTTTTAAAATAGTATTGATTTTATTATTTTATAAGTTAAATTATGTTGATTGGATCGTAAGTTAGGTTGATTTGTAGGATTGATGAGGTCACATTAGCTTGATTTCTACTCATTTTTTAAAAGTCAATCCAGGGCAAATTCTAGATTCACCGAGTGTTGAATTATCTATCAAACTAAACCGAATTTAATAATATTGATTTGAATTAAGGGAAAAAAAAGATAATGAATCCAAAAAGATATTGAATGAATAAACTAAGTTTATTAGGAATGACTGGTTTAAGATTTGATAAAAATTAAATTCTGGTATGTAAAAAATTCTTCAGTATTTAACCAATTAAGCATCGAAAAAATACAGTAAGAAAAAGAAGAAGAAAAAATCAAGTTAATGATAAAACATTTTTAGACACAATTGATGTTGTCCATTTTTCTTTTAAAATATGACTTGAATTAATAATTAATATAGAAGTTCAGAGACTAATATTATTGGAACAAGGAAGAACACATATAAGTTGATTGTGTTTGATTTTTGTACTAATAATTTGCTTTATTTTTTATTAAACCTGTCTCCTCCATGTTAGATGATAATATTTTAAATACTTGAATTCAAAAACAATTGTGAGACATCAAAATATATATACATGTGTGTATGCGCGCGTGTTCCTTCCCTTTTCTCTTCAGAAAAAGAAAAAAGTTTGCTTAAACTAATACTTGATTTTCATTAGCACAAGGCAAGTAATTAATGTTAATCTCACTAATATTCTTGCCAAATTCATTAATTTTTTCGTAAGATCTCATTCATTGATCGAGTTGATTTCACTAGAGAATCTCATAATCCAAATATTAAGAATTATCACTAAGATTAGCATTATCTCGAAAGATCATAAGAATTAATTTTTTAATTTTCTTTTATACATAAAGACTCGATTATTTTCTGAAATCAATCAAGTTACTCATAGAATATCGACACAGACAACAGCAACTACAGCAAACATGAAAATGACTACCTTAAAAATCATGTTTTGTATGATTATTCTTTGAACAGCCATGGTTATCATTCATTAAAACAGATCGATCGATCTGTCTTAGCTTTAGTGGTGGACCTCTAATCTCATACTAGATAAAGCAAACAATCAATAATCAGTGCTTGCGTGCTAACCTAAAATTCTAGAATATTATACATTCGGCAAGCCTCACCGAAAAACAATCTTGGCGGCGACAATGACCATGACATTATTCACTTACTGATTTATCAGTTTTGAAAGCAGGGCTTTATTAGTTAATCATTAAGTTAATTTATGCTTTGACAATTCATGACTGCTATGAATTATTACTGTTGTTTGAGAAGTTATATTGTTTTCCAGATGTGATTATGTTAATGCAGTTGATCAAGTTTAGTTGTAATTGTTTTTTAAAATATTTTTTGTTTGAAAATATATGAAAATAATATTTTTTATTTTGTTAAAAAATTATGTTTTACATTAACATATCAAAATAATCCAAAAACATAAAAATAATAATTTAAAGCAAAAGTATTTCTTATAAAAAATCATAAAACACAATTTCAACCACAAAAACAAACAACCCCTAATTTCAATACTTACAAAAAAAGTGTAGAGTTTTACATTCGTTTCCCATTAAAATTTCATAATAGCCATCTTTTGATGTGCTACTTTGTTTAAATTGAACCATTCTTCATATGGGGGATTTAGATCAAGGTACAATTATTAAACTTGACATGATCCAATATTTAGGTCATGCATGATCATAAGTTAAGTGAATTAATTCGAGTTAACTCGAGTCAATTTAAATTGATATTGTTTTTAAGATTTTTGTTTAGAAAGCTTCTACAAAGTTGTTTTTTTTTTAAATCAAACCGAACCTTACTTGAGTTTTGATTGGGTCATAGATCCCAACAAGTTAACTAAGTTTAACCGAATTAATTTCATTTAATTTAAGATAAAACCCGATTCGAATCAAGTTTTAGATTGATAGATCATCAAATTAACATGTGACTTGAGTTTAATAACTTTCCATTGCAATGATGAGAGACAAAATTAATCTAAATTTGATAAAATAATTTCATATAATTTTGGTTTTTTTTTCTTTTTAGAAAGTAGGTTCTTAAAATACCATAAATGTTTTTAATTATAAATTTGAAAAGGAGTTCTATAAACTCTTAGAGGGGAGCTAGAGCCTAGAGCCAACCCTAATTAAATTCACCCCTAATCGTAATGGACTAGTCAGGCCAAAAAATTGGATAGCCCTCCACCACCACCACACATACACACATATAAACAAATCCCAAATTCTGTTTTTTTCTTTAAAAGATAATCCAAAGGGTCAATTTTTTATTATACATGCAAGCAAGCGGATTTATTTGCATGTGCAGAAATTCACTAGAGTTCGCAAAATAGCCTAAGCTTTCTCTTATTAAAAAACAAAATCCTATGGAACTGCTTTTGTATCAAATAGGGGGAAAAAAAGAGTATTTTCCATTGTTTGATCCGGTGATGGGTCACCATATTTTCTAATAAGGGTTAGACCTCCACCACTACTGCATGCAGACACCAACACTTCACCTCCAATGCTCCTATCATGTGGTTGATTGATTACAGGAAGAATGCAGAAAAAAAATCAGAGTATGTAGGAAAGTTCTTGCTTTTAGAATTGCAGACTCCACTATAGCTAAAGTAATGACATATAATTTTGATTTCTTTCTTCTTTTTGGGGAGGAGAGAATTTCTTAAAATACCATAAATTCTTTATTATAAATTTAAAGGGGATTTTTGAAACATTTAAAGGGGAGCTAGTGCCTCCCCTGATCAAATTCATCCCTGATCAAATTCATCCCTGATCATAGTAATGGACTAGTCAGGCAAAAAAACAAAAACAAAACTTGGACACCACACCATCACATCAATAGTAAAAGACAAATTCCGAAATCTGTTTTTTTTTTTAATTAATCCAAAAGGTCAATTATTTTTATACATTCAAATATCAATTTAATTTGAACCATGAACATCAACATCAACATCAACATGGCCTGATTTAATAGATAATAAATAAAATATAAATATTATCAAATCCGACTCAACATCCATGTAAACCTAACATAATATACACAATATATATTTGAAGTATGTATTTGATTACAGAAAGAATACAAAAAACAAAAACATCAGAATTTGTAGGGAAAAGTTCTTGCTTTTAGAATTGCAGGCTCCACTGTAGCTAGCTAGCAACGAAGATGCCAAAATATTGATTAATTTATACGGGCGGTAATATAACTATAAATAAAGTTTCAATCATGTAGAATTCTTAAATCTGAGACGGCTAAAGTGAACAAGATTTTTAAAATCAGGAGTGAGACTAACTTTCTTTAATTTATATTAAAAAATAAAACAGTATTTAAAATAACTTATTTTGCTCATACAAGTGTTTCTAAAATCTTATAAAAAGAGAATTTAATATCCTTAAAAATATTCTTTATCATTGAACAAAAAAAAACAATAGATGACTAGATGAGTGCTTCAATCACCGCTAGATAACTATAACAAGCACATGAAAGCAGCTGCGGCGCCTGTCAAGGAAGCATTCTTGCAATATTTTTCTACCAAATTCTTCCATTTAATTACAAGGATATGGAGATCGTGCTTATTGCTTATGTCTTTTCTTAAACCTAGCAGATTAATTAAATGAATAAATAAATAAACAACCCATCTTAGTTCTTAAATAAATATTTTGCAGCTTTTGCTTAAACAAATAAAGAATGAAAGCACATCCTTGACGACAGGCTAACTATTAAGGGAAACAGCTAGCAGCATTAATGATTGTTCATAAGGCACTTCTAAGCGATCCCATTATATCATTTAATTATATTGGATAAGGCATGATCTTTACTGTTAACTTGACTCTAAGCAATGCATGCCTGCAGTTTCATTTTAATAAAATCCAAAAATTTGATTCTATAAAACATGATTTAAACTACCAATAACAAAAATAATAATTATGTATACAAATTTCTCTTGAAATCATTCTCTTAAAAATTTAAGAAAGTTTTTAGTAAGTGGTTTCGATAGGAAACTATTTTCAATAAAATTTCATTCCTTAAAAATTTCAGTAGTTATTTTTTTTTTAATAAGAAACATGGTTTAAGTAAAAAGTAGTAGTGTGTTTGTTTTTACTGTCAAAAAATATTTTTGAGAATTTTTTTATTTTTTTTAAATTAAATTTTTAATGTTTTTGGATTATTTTAATATACTAATATTAAAAAAATTATTTTAATATATTTTTAAATAAAAAATAACTATTACTTCAATCCTAAATACTATTTGAAAAAACAAACTACCCAGACAGGGTAAAGCGACCCATCCAGCATCAGCTTGAAGCAAACGAGTATAGCCACAGGACAAGCAAGCTCATGAAACCCAAGCTTCATATGATCAAAATTAGCTAATAAATATGCATAACAATTTCCTTCTCGTAAACCATCACCTCCCAGGGACTTTCCAGCAGCTTCGTGTTTGGTTGATGTTGTATTTTTATTTAGGTTCAGATTGAAAAATTATTAATTTGATTTTTTTTAGTATTTTTTTTGATAATTTAGATATGCTCATATAAAAATTAAAAATAATATGTAAAAATAAAATATTTTGATATATTTTCAAATAAAAAATCAATACTTTTAAAAAATATCTTATACCATAATACTAAACAAATATTACAATATATTTATTGAAACAAAATTTCAACCACCGAAAAATATTAATATTTTTGGATAGCTAAAACCAAAGTTTTTAAACCTGGCATGATCCAAGGCCCGAGTTCTGGGTTATGACTAGGTCACCGGGTCGGTCAGGTGAATCTCTATTTTAAAAAAAATTCAAAACGACGTCGTTTTAATAAAAAAAAAAAACAAAAATCAACGGATTGCAACTGAGTTTTTAACCAAATTTTTCCGGGTCATCGGGTCAACCTGCCAAGTCACATCGGGTCATGACTTTTCCTTTTTTTTATCAATCCAGTCCGGTTTTGATCCCGGATCAACTTGTCAGGCGAGACCTGGTTTCAAAACTATGGCTAAAACTACATTTTAACTATCATGACAAACAAACCCTTAATTTTGTTGGTTCTACCAAAAAATAGTTGTTGCTTTTATGTAAAACTGTTTCCATCTAGAATCGGTAAATGTTTTATTTCGGGAGATGCAGATGCTAGAAAATTTAACCAAAATAAGGATCCTTGGTGACTCGTCACTGTCCATTAAAATTCCAGATTAGCCATCTTCTAGGTTATAAAGAAAAGACTGTACTTGTATCCTATTCTACTAAAAGAAGAAAAGATCAATGGTATAAAGACTGTACTTGTATCCAAAGGTCACTCGTCACTGTCCACTAAAATTCCCCATTAGCCATCTTCCAGGGCTACTTTTCCTCTCGTATTGAATCTGTACTTTTCCTAACCTTCAGACGAGGGTTCTAGTTCATACTAGAGGATACTCTCAGAAAATTAGTAAATATAAATAGATATATCAATGAAATTTTTTTTTTAGTATATTATAATGATATTTACTGATAAAATTGTTCGTTGCTAAATCTGTCGGTAAACACGGATCGAAATATTCTCATGGTATTTATCGAGAAAATTGCAATGAGAAAAAAAAAAAGAAAAAGCAAACAGTACGATGACATGTATGTTTTATAGACATAGTTACCGATGAAATTAACCCGATGATAAAATTTGTTCGTGAATACGCCGACGGAAAAATTTTGTTGGTGTATAACGACGATATTACGGAGGGTATTTCAATGGGATTCAAGAAGGAAAATCGTATGGTGACATGAATTTCTACTGATAGAATGACTGACGCCGTTTCTATCAAAATAATTTTGTTGATCAGTCTGTCGGTAATACTTAATTTATGACCTAAGTCTCGACCCTCCTTCATTTCTACTTCTTCCTTATGCAATTTTTTCTACATCAAATAGCCACCCCCTTCCCCACAATCTCAACACAATTCAATCTGAGAAATATTAGTAGAGGCAGTATTAGATGCTCATATAAGAGATGTAAAAAATAAAAATTTCTTGATCTAGATATTGTAACGATGTATCTTTTATAAAAAAGGTTAATGGAAAAATATAAGTGATGGTATGCACACAAAAAACCATATGTTCCTTACGATAATATGGTAGAAAGGATGGTTGGGTCAACTTATAGTGCTAGTAATGTGCATGGAATTGTAGATGACAATAGTAATCCTTATAGGAACATGGATATGAATGCGATGAGAATGAATCAAGGTCATACTAGTCAACATCCAATTGTAGATGAAGAGCCTAATGTAGATGCAACCAGGTTTTTTGATCATTTGAAAGATTTTGACGAACCATTATGAGATGGTTGTATAAATCACAGTAAATTATTGGTCATTGCATAAATATTCACCATAAAATTGGATTATAGGTTGAGTGATACCAGTTATGAAAAAATTATCAAATGAGCGAGAAACATTTTACCTGAAAGGAATAGGATGAAAGCGAACTTTTATGGTGCTAAGTCCATGATGAAACTTCTTGGTCTAGGATATGAATGCGATGAGAATGAATCGACCGTTGGATTCTTGCAATCGGTCTCGAACACTCAATCACCAGAGTTCGCGACCTTGTTAGATCAAGGAGTATATGAACGTACGACCCATTTCAATAAAAAATACGAACAACTCACTGCAGCTTATGAAAAACTCTGTCAAGTGGTAATTGAGATGAGATCATAAATGGGTGACACATGTGTACCCCCTAATTAGCCCCACAATCCTAGTGATGACTAGACTCCCCCTCCTCCTCCAACGCCGCCTCTATTTTAGTTTTATTGTGTTTGAACATACATATATTTAAATTTTTAATTTTTTATATTAAGATAATTTATTTTTATATTATTTAAATTTATTTAAATTATTTTTCTACTTTTTTTCAATATATTAAAAAAACATATTTTAAATAATTACTGACGGAATAAGTCTGTCAGTATATTCTAGAGAGTTGAAAAAGAATTTCAGCAAATGCTATTGCTACTGTTAACTCACCGATGTAATAAGGCTGTCGGTATATGTTAAGGAGCTGGAAAAAAATTACTGCAATTGCCATTGTTATTGGTAACTCACCGTTGGAATTATCAATGACATTTTGTCGATGATATATAACTTTTCTGATGAAATTATATATTGTTTTTTTGTTGGTGATATGTTGAACTATACTAAGACAATTACTAGTGGAATGAAGCAGGTAATTTTTTTTAGGTGTTAGAAGTTCGAAGAAATGTTTAATAGTTGCAAACTTTGATAGACTTCACACTGAACAATTTCTTCTGTTCAGTTGTAACATGTCCCCAGAACATAAATGATTCATCGCAAAGGTTAGTGTATCGAAAAGTCATTCGGTTTGTCTTCTTGCTTCTTAAAGTGTGATGATCAATACAACTTGTGTTATTGTTGACTAATTGATCTTGAAGAGCAACCAAGGCAACCTTTTATGTTGAGGGCTATGAAAATATCGGTTGACTCGTATAATTAAGGGTGCTATTTGCATTATTTTTTTAAAAAAAATAAAATTGGAAAGCATAATTTCATATATAGAATAATAAGGGGACAACGATCTAGTTCAACATGAAAATTTCTTTTTGGATACCCTAGCTATTTTGGAGAAGAATTAACTTGATATATATATATATATATATATATATATATATATATATATATATATATTATTTTAGTAGTAAAGATGGTGCTTGATTATTTTTAGACATAATTAAATTGAAGGTTTGGCTCATTCTTTCAACTATGATGGCTGTAAGTAGATTCACCGAAAGGCAATAGGGTTTCAATTGTTGAACAATGATACAAAAGATAGTAATAATTAAAGATGTGAAATTCCAACATCAAAGCCTCAATTCTGGTAACTAATTAAGAAGCATCATGGATTTCTTTATTTTTTTTTCAATTTTTCATCCCAAAAGATGGTTTCAACTCCAGATAAAGACACAAAGCAAGCAAAATTTACAGCTGCTTCCCAAAATCAACATTGACAAAGTAGCTTCAATCTGTAACAGGGCCACCGATGTCCAACGTGACCCCAACGCTGGAGGCCAACTAGCCATTGTAATTATTCCGTCTTTCAATTTTCGGTCCCCTCTTTCTGGAGATTATCAAAATTCAAAGGGAATATAATATAATATAATAAAACAAAACTATACTTGTACATCACATGGAGAACAACCCTAAACCAAAATGAAAGGAGAGTGATGTGCATGCTCGTTGTGTTTCTAAAAAATTTATTTTATTTCTTTTGTAAAATATTAATTTTTTTATATATATTTTAAATTATTTTAATGTATTAATCTTAAAAATTAATTTTTTTTTATATATTTTGGATCATTTTGATGTGCTGATTTAAAAAAAAATAAAAAAATAAAAAAAAATATTATTTTAACATATTTTAACATAAAAAATTATTTTAAAAAAACAATAACTACACTTCCATACACTAACACCCTTTCAGAGATGCAAAAACCTACACCACAGCTTAAGTCATCCAGACATATCGTCAATCAAATCAAACCCAATCTTTTTTCGCATCATGGGATTATCTAGCATGGGGAAATAATTAAATACCCAGAATCAAGTTTTAAAATAAACAATATATACAACAGAAGATCAAGAATTCTCCCTACATAAATAAAGACATTGAAAATGTTCGTGCAGTGTTTTCGAAGCACTTAGGTGCATACTCTATAATATTTTTTATTCAACGTGTCAGGCCAACAGCCTTACCATAACCGTGGTATATACTATCAACGATGCTGCATATTTTCAAAGTACTTTCTTCAGGATTTTTTTTTTGAAGAGGGAACATATATATCTCGGTTATTACATAACGTATCACTTGATTCTTAATTGTGTCCCAAAACAATTTACTTTATCGTTTTCATCTTCAATTTTTCGGACATTTCTCAATCAGGTTCTTCCACCTAAAATCATTACAATTTTTATCCGAGCATGTGAAATTCTCTTGAAAAAAGCGTCAGTGTACGTATTGCATAAGATATCAATAATAGTAATACACATGGATGTGAGGACTAAATTGAAGAATGCATCGTACTTTGGGAGCCAACTGAAAAGATTTTTCATTTTAAGAACCTAATTAAATAAAAATTAGTTGATAGGTCGGAGCTGGTACAAGGTTCTTGCTTTCTTCTCTCGATGATTATCAAAAAAAAAAAAAAAAGGTTCTTGCTTTCTTCAATACTTTAATTTTATCTATATGTATAAGGTCCATGATCTCAAGTCGGGCCGGCTGCCATGAAATAAAATATCAACTGGAGCAGTTGTGGTTAATTAGGCCTCTAAAAAGTCCAAAGAAAGTAATTAATTATAAATGCTCACAGGATATTTACAACTCCCCATTTCCTGGTCTATGTTGGTTTCTCCCTTGCAGCATGAGAACTCCTGGGTGGATTACTTTCAATGGAAGTAGATGTTAAGTTTATTTTTTGTGTTTTTTATAACGTTGCTTTTTAATTAAAAAATTATTAAAATGTTTTTCTATTTTTAATATTAACACATTAAAATTATTAAACACATAAAAAAAATCAATTCCATACATTTTCAAATAAAAAGTAATTTAAGAAACATTTTAAAAAAGTATTACAATTCCAAACATCACATTAACTCTATTCTTTGCTGATGCATGTAATTATTACACGTGACCTCCTTCCAAGTTGCAATTTTTCTGAATATCGAAGTCAAATCTTTTCTATGTATGTTAAGAGAAAACCATATACTAATATTTTTCCAAACTAAAATATAGCTAAATGTGAATCCCCTAATGCACTTGATATATATGCTGAACACTACATAATACCATATATATATATATATTTATGGTATTATGTAGTGTTCAGCATATATATATTCGATGATATAGATTAGTCACAAGATGATATGGGAAGATACAGTTTTTTTAATAAAAAAATTAATCTTAGTTAATAAATAAAATGATTTTAAAATATACAGTACTACCATTAAATAAAAAAACATATTAACTTAACATAATGTTTAGTTCCAGTCCGACTACCTAGTGATCCTAAGCAAATCCAACATTATTGTCCCACCAATGAAGTTCTCATCCAATGACCTATCGACACACATGTCCAGTTTTCTCGAACACTGTCTACTACACAAGGGGCGGAAAGTCTGGAGAAGGAAGCATGAGGTGGATGGTATCATTATAGCCTCCACTTAAAAAAATGAAAATAAAAAGCACGAGGTAGCTTCGTGGATGGTGGAGAGTGACCGGAAGAGATGATACTATATCATATATGCTCTATCAAATGTGATCGTCGATTGGATATTGGGGAGCCAATACCATAATCAACAAATAATTATATTGTGTGTAGGGTACAAGATCAACTATCGTTTGATTTGTACTTTGCAAATCAGTTTACCAAGCCATTTTATTTTGCAAGTGCAGTTACACATCACTTTGTGTGATTCAGCTAGTTGTGCTTTTTCTTGAAGACTCGACTGAATTTATGTCTCCAGCTGACTGTTAATCATCATTACGTGATGTTCAGTAGAAAAGTTCATATCAATGGATTGCAGATCAACTTGTGTTTTTATCCTTTTTTCCTCCAATAAAACCTTTTACTTGCGTTTATTTTGCGAGAAAAAAGAAGAAGAAGAAGAAGAAGAAAGAAGAGTTCATGGAGTAGATTGGTTTGCTAGATCTTTCGAGGCATTCTAAGTTCAAGTGGCCACAATTTTGGATATGAAAAAAGTTGAAGAACCAACTCCTTTCAAGTTCTATTTAGAGATTGACGCTACAAATTTAACCACAGTAAACGAGAAATGACATATGCTGTCATTGTACAATGAGATCATGCATGCTAAGATATGCATCGTTTTTTCAATCTGACTTTTGCTTGGAGTAGATCGAACCCACCAAGAGACTTGTACAAGCACTCTAGCTAGGGTGTGGTAGCCTACGTGCCTAACCCTTTTCCATGGCAAAGAAGGGAACACCAATGGAAGATCGAATCAAATTATTCTCTTTGATATTTTCATCCTAAGAAAGGCCCAAATACTCATTAAGAACTGTGAATTTACTTTGAGTGACGTTTTCGAAGGTGACAAATTCCAATGTTTTTTATTGGAATGGTTTTCTAGCACAAACTGTCCTCCGTGTTATGTTTTTATATGTGCGTTATATATATATATATATATATATATATATATATATATATATATATATATATATATATAGAGAGAGAGAGAGAGAGAGAGAGAGAGAGAGAGAGAGAGAGAGAGAGAGAGACCACATCCACATTTTGGTGCCCTTGTCTTAAAAAGTATAAGAATCAATTGCATATGTTTTTTTTTAGATTAACATGAGTGTTCGGTCAGTTTGTACACATCTCGACTAATTTCACAGATCCTGAAGTTAACGACCATGTAAATCTCTAGTGACCATCATATGAGTAACCATAGGGTTCGAACTTGAGACCACAAAAAAAAAACAAACCCTTTAATCCCAAATTCTTACCACTAGATAACCACCTAGATAGTTATCAATTGCATATGTTGACATTGATAATGGTGATGTCCTTATGCAAACATATACAACAAAATAATAATAATAATAAATAACAAATTATTTTACAAAAAAAGTATGAATATTTTAAATTATCGAATCGTTACAGTGTACATGTTCATTATACAAGGCAAGATATATAACACTAGGGGTGTTTATGCATAGGGTTGATATCTATAATTATATTCAATTTTATTTCAGATATTTTATAACTTATAGAACGATTTATTTTAAAAAAATTAAACCCAAATAGGTTAAACTAAGATAGCTACTAGGTGAATATATAAATCTCTTTATTCTTTGACACTTTAAAAAACATATAATTATTTCTCTTTAATTATAATTGATATTGAGATGTGTTTTACAGTATTTTAAATATATAGTTAACGCTAAACTTAAAAAATGATATATTGAAACATGTAAATGAAAAATGATATATATCAAAAAATAAAGAGAAAGAAGGACACAAAAAATATTTATATTGAGTATTAACTAAATGTCATGCGGGTTGGGTCTTGTTGATTAATTTCTCATTTTTTATCTTTCTTAAGAAATCACTGTATGTGAATATTTAGTCATGGTTTGACACATATGATCCCTGGAAATTAGACATCTAAGGTATGTTAAAAAAAAATAGCATAAACCAATAGGCAGGTTTCCCTATCAGGTATGTTAAATTGACATGTATGTGTGTATATACTAAGGTAAACACGTACTCATAATTCGCATATAACTATACTATTATCAATATTCACACAAGATATATTAATAATTAGTGTTAAATTTACATTTTAATAAATGAAATGCTAAATCTATTAATTAAATTTCCTTTCCTTCGAGAAGATGGATGCAAGACTTGGGAATTAATCTTTTGAAGAGACGGTAACGAGTTACTTCGCGCGCGATCAAATGAAAGAATGAAAGTTCAAATAAGAGGTTAGAGTTTAAAGAAAACCCAAGTGAATTAAAAGGTTTAAATTGAATAAGTTAATGAAGGGTTTTTGGTAGAGAAAGCCTTAAAAATTTAATAACTACACTACAGAAAGCGGTAAGAAAACTGAAAAGAAAGATGAATTTAATAACTACCAGACATTCAATTCCAACATTAAAAAAATTATGGCAAACTATTTTTCAAGAAATAATTGAACTACCATCCAGATAAATAATAACAAATACATAAAAAATAAAGATAGAAAGGTAATGATTAAAAGATCTCAAGATGATGAATTTTCTTTTCCAATCGATTGACTAATAAATTTTGGATATTTATGATTCGATTAACCAAAAAATAATTAAAGCAAAGAAGCAACAACTTCAAGCGCTTTGAATGGAAATCAAAATTGCTTAGAATGAATATGAGATAGTCGATCATAAACTATTTTTCATAAACAATAAACATTATTAACAAGATATGAATTTATAGTGATAAATTAAAGGATATTATCATCATTGAAAAAACTCTTAGATCATCGACATTAAAATTTAATTTTATTGTTGTTTAATAGAGGAATCTAAAGATTTTGGAGAACTCTATATTGATGAATTACAAAGTTTCTTGTTAATTTATGAGCAAAAATTGAAATAATAAAATAAGAAGGAACAAGTTTTATAATTTTTATCTAATAATTATTTTTCTTCCTTACAAAGAGGGGGCTGGGGAAGAGGAAGGAACACGAAAAAATAATGGTAGATTTTCACATAAATTTTTTTAGAGATAACCGGTCTTCTAATTCTCAAAGAAGAGAAAAAATAGGATTAATTCCAGTAAATATTTGTAGGCGTGTGTGTTTGAGACAAAAAAAAAAAAAAGAGACAAATATTCATGCATTTGTTAAAACAGATTTGTCCAAATCTCATTTAATAAAAAATAAAAGTTTTCTCCCATTCAACAAAGATATTAATTAGCAAGGAGTTAGTTGGGTCGTGGGTGGTTAGAGAGATATATTTTACTCCTTAATCTTTTAGATTTAAATTTTGAAATTAGTACTCCGAAAAATTTATTTAAATTCATGTAAATACAATATACCAATATAATTAAAGATGTGCCATCGAAGATCCTTTTTTTTTTTTTTTTTTATCGTTGGATCGATAAATCGCACTTAATTAAAGTTATATATTTTTCAATAAACGAATACCTCTGCCTTATCATACAATATTGTCCTTTTATATTACTGCACGCCCAGAAGATTAATTATGGTCAGGACACGTTGATTTCTATGATTAGAAGTAGTAAGAGATAATGAGACCAATGATGTCTTAACTTCAAAATTAACGAAGGAAAATTTTAGTCATTAGCATGACATGCATACCTGACGTAATTGCACTATATCCTCCTAGTTATTAAACCTAGTCTGGAATTAATCTAGCCAAGAAATCAGTTCTTAGATTTTATAAGTCAACCCGAGTTAACTCGAATCAACTCGGAAAAATTAAAAAAAATTTAAAGTTTTAATATTTTATATAAAAAAATCCATGTAAATATAAGCTATATAGATTGTAAATAATGAAATTTAAAAGAATATTTAAAAAGTTTTTTATTCTATATTAAAAAAATAGTATGCTAAGCTTTCAAGTTGAAGTATTTAAATCAAAAAAGTTTTTATCCTATATTGAAAAAACATAGATTTTTTTTTCTTGTGAACATAGAGTATATATATTAATGGATTTCAAATCCCACATTGAAAAAAATAGCTTTTTTTTTTTTTGAAAACATAGAGTATATATATTAATGGATTTCAAGTATATATACTAATAGGTTTCAAATCTCACATTGAAAAAATATAGTTTTTTTCTTATGAACATAAAGTATATACACTAATGAGTTTCAAATCTCACATTAAAAAGATACTATATTATCCTTTTAAGTTGAAGTATTTAAATTAAAAGGTTTTTTTTTATCTTAGATTGAAAAAACATAACTTTTTTCTTGCAAACATGGAGTATATATACTAATGGGTTTCAAATCTCACATTTTAAAAAAAAAATATCAGGTCTCACCCAAGTCGTCCAGATCACGAGTTAACTCGCTGAATCGACCAGGTTGTTAAACCAACCGGTCTTTTAATAAATTCAGATCGGTACAGTCCCTAGATTCCGCATTGAGCCACCAAGCTGTCCCGCTTTTAATAACTATGGATATACCTAACTTTGTTTCAATCATAATTAGCCCATATGGCATTTGAGAGAAGCCGCCATCCATCGTGTCAACGGCCAATTGGGATGTTTCTGAATTAAAATATTTGTTCCTTTAATTTGAGCAATGAAATCAAACTTTCATTCCAGCCACTGATATCAATCGCAGGCAACATTCCTACTCTGTCACTGATCATCGTCGAGCTTTCTTTTTAATATTAAAAAAAATAAAATGGAACCATCATGATCTTTTAACAATTAATTAAGTCTACATCAAATTAAAATATCAAATTAAAGCATCTAACGAGTTTAATTCTTAAGGGAATAACATATCAAATGTCTTGTAATGACAGCTTTTTCCATGAAATGAGCTGATCAAGGCTAGTTATAAAAGAGTTGGCATGTGTCCTTGTGTTCTCATCAGGAAATTGAGGTTCACAACATAGTCATTATTGTCTCTTAGACATGGATAGTTTAAAGCTTTCTTCAGGTTTAATCTTTATTCAATTGGTTTTGCTAGCATTTGTCTTTAACTCGGCAAATGCGCAATTGAAGGTAGGGTTTTACAAGGATACATGTCCACAAGCTGAAGCTATTGTGAAAGGGGTTATGGATCAAGTGTTGAAAGTTGCTCCTAGTATTAGTGGCCCTTTGTTGAGGTTGCACTTTCATGACTGCTTTGTTAGGGTACGTAAGCCATTAATCCATTTCTGATCATTTGAAATTCTGAAACAGTTTATGCCTTTTTGCTTGAATTATAGCGAAACCCTTATGATCACTAGCTAATTATATATGTCTGCAGGGTTGTGATGCGTCAATTCTTTTGAACTCTTGTACTGGCCAAGCTGAAAAAGATTCACCTCCAAATTTAAGCCTTAGAGGATATCAAGTTATTGACAGGGTCAAGGCTGCGTTAGAAAAAAAGTGCCCTGGAGTGGTTTCCTGTGCAGATATCTTGGCCATTGTGGCTAGGGATGTCACGGCCGCGGTAAGAAATATCTTTCAAATTCATTAGAGAGTTTCTTTTGCAAGCAAAATGTTTGTATTTAACAAAAATTTATCCTCTCAGACTTTGGGACCATCCTGGCGAGTTGAAACTGGAAGAAGAGATGGAAGGGTGTCTAAGTTTTCAGAGCCTTTAACAAACCTGCCACCATTTTTCGCCAACATTTCTCAATTGTTAACACAATTTCGTTCTAAGAACCTAAGCAAAAAGGACCTTGTAGTGCTCTCAGGTATATAAACATTTCAAGTTCAGTTTCTTCATAGAGATTCTTGAAACAAGAAATCGAACTCGAATAATTCTATTTATTCTTCCTGGCACGTAGGTGCGCACACCCTTGGCACTTCTCATTGCTCTTCTTTCGATTCTCGGCTTTACAACTTCACTGGAAAGGGTGACACTGATCCCACACTGGATTCAGAATACATAGCACGGTTGAAGAAAATATGCAAGGCAGGAGATCAAATTACGCTAGTCGAAATGGATCCTGGAGGCGCCAGGACATTCGACAACAGCTATTATAAACTCGTAGCTAATAGAAGGGCACTTTTCCATTCTGATGCAGCTCTCCTTGACAACACTTACACAAAAGCTTATGTTAAACGTCAGTCTGTTACTACCGATGGATCCACTTTCTTCAAAGACTTTGGTGTTTCCATGAGAAAAATGGGAAGGGTTGAAGTTCTTACTAGTAAAGCTGGTGAAATCAGGAAAGTTTGCAGCGAAGTTAATTAACTAGACAAAGTTTAGTGTCATTATGGAATATATTTTTCTTGTGTGCATGGAAAGATATATATGGCTAGTGGCATGCAATAATTGTATCAAGTGTGGAAAGCAATTGATTCGTTAATCAATAATAGTAAGCGTAAAATAAATTTTTTTTCCATTAATTGTAAGACCTTATAAGCTTTCATATGAAATTTGCAAGATTAGTTTTTTATTCTCTTTTATTAATTTTTGTCTAATTGTTGTGCATGCCAACCTCTCAAACCCAATGAAACTGCATCCATTCAATTTCTAAATTGGACTGGCAATTAATGAAGCAATACCCTTTAAAATTAGTTGACATGTAGACACTCGATGATTAATAGCTTACATTTTGTTGTTGAATGGCAATTTTTTTTTTTAAGAATCGATTTAATTTAAAAATTTAAATTGTTAGATGATGTTTTAAAATATAATTTATATTATTATCTAATATATCCCCTCAAGTGAAAGCAATTTAAATTTAAAATTTGCATAAATTCATATTATTTTATGCTTAATTTTTATCAAATAAATAAAAATGATAAGATTCAAATTTATGATTACTTGGTCATCAAGATTCTAATATCATGATAAAAAATTAATTCAATCCAAAAATTTAAATTGTTAAATAAAATTTTAATATATAATTTATATTATTTTTTAATATTTTTTAACTTCTGACGTGAAAAGGAAAACATGTGGCAGGCTCTAATTATGGTAAGTTACTCCAGATATAAGACCTGCTTCATGAAGACCAAATTAATTGACATTGCAGAGATCGATTGCAGTAAGGAGTAATAAGACTGAAATTCCACTATATTAACCAGTAAAACAATTTTTTATCAATTCGAACGCAATTCTTGTAATGTTTTTCCAGATTTTTTTTATGAATAACGAGTGCTTAATTTGTACAGACGTTAGTCAACTGTGCATGGCAAGGACAGATGTTTTGAGAAACAATGTTGGCAAGTGTCCATTTAATTTCACTCTGGCACTTGGACAGCAAAAATTAATCTACAAAGATTTGGAATTAGAAGAAAATCTATAAACTAACAGATTTTGAAATTGCAGAAGAAAGGTTCTTGTTTATTATTTGTTACGAGAACCGTGAGCAACACACTCAAAATACTCGCGTTCTTTTTATATACAATAGGCAATAATTATCTTTCCATAAGAAAAGGCTGAGCAATATTCTTTTCATTTATTTGACAGCCTCCATACTGTCTTCAACGATGATTTGCTTGATCTTGATCTAGTGTTTTCGGATTGTACAGTTGTTGTTTCCTCATCTGCGACACTGCCATTCTGGCTAGAATTTGTTGCCGTTGAAACACCTTCATCACCAAACAGATTTCTATCTTTATCACCCAACATTTCTCCACTAATAGAAGCAGAACTATAGCTAGTGCTGTTTGAGTCTTCAGCTTTATTACTCCAGGAATCTTGAGTTACCTTATTACTCCATTGCTTCACACAATAGCTGATATGATTGGAGCATGTTGTGTTAACAGAGAGTAATAATGTGAAGTGGATTATCTCATTTACCAAAACACAATTGAGCTGTAAAGGACACAGCAAAGGAACAACTTTTATAGGTGGGATTAAGTTAATGAATTTATTAGCAGGGAAGAATCCTATTTAGAACAATGCTTATTTTGTTTTTGAAAACTTAAAACAAAAACACCATGATCATTATTATCAAAAAAAAAAAACACCATGATCATCTTTGACTAGTTAGCCTGTTAGCATCTTTGAAGCCTTCTACAATCCATTAAACCTGTTTTTGATAATATAATTTGGATCTCCAATTCCGCAGTAGCTGTTGTGTTAGCATCAAATTCCAATCATTCCACATCACCCATGTTTGCATAACCAATCTTCCTGGTCCAAATATAGACGATGAGCTATTATAACTTCCTCTTGTAATATAACATTTTTTAAACTTAATTACTCTGAAAAGAGGATTTATATTATTTTCTAACACATTTTTTTAAGTGAAAATTTTTTGGACTTGAAACTTACACATGTTCATATTACCTTATGACCGTAACCGTTTGATTATCAAAACTTTGATACCATGTTAAAGAATCAATTCAACATAAAAACTTAACCTGTTAAGTAAGGTCTTAAAATATAATTTATATTATTCTCTAACAAATTATAATTGATATTGCAATGTGTTTTACAATATTTTAAACATATAGCTAGCACTAAACTTAAAAAATGATATAATGAAACATGTGATAAAAAAATGATATATATAAAAAAAATAAAAAGAGAAAAGGATAAAAAAATATTTATATTAAATATTAGGGTTACTCATTAACTAAATGTTACTGGGTTGGGTCTTGTTGAATGGCTTTTAAAAATCTCAACATATATCTAACTTGTAATATTCATTTATTTGGTTTTTTAATTTGCTATTATTTGTAATATCCACAAATCATTTTGTTTTTATAATACCCCTCTATAACACTAACTAAGCCTAGTTGATTAATTTCTCATTTTTTATCTTTCGCTAGAAAACACTGTATGTGAATATTTAGTCATGATTTGACACATCTGTTAAAAAAAAATGTTCTAAATTTTTCAAATAAAATAAAATTATTAACAATTGTTTTCAGAGAACGAAGAATTTTCTCGTAAATAAGAGGGTAGAAGAAGAGTCGATGGGTTAAAAAAAAATAGCATAAACCAATAAGCAGGTTTCCCTATCAGCTATGGGCCTCTTTAGTTTTGGATCTAATGCAGTTCGTTTTAGTTTACAGGAGCTGGCCTTGTTTGGGCTTCTAAGAAACAGAATATATTTAGGTTCTCACCTCTTTCCTGCAATTTTGGCTGTTTCGCAAAAATCAAAAACAATATAATTTTTTTGGGGATGTTTTTTCCTTTTTGATTTCTTTTTTTATTTTTTTTTATTTTTTTTTATCTCGCACTTCCTTTGCTGTGGCTGTTGCATCTTCTGGTTTCTTGCCTCTCCATAAGCAAAGAAGAAAACAAAGGAAAACCACAAAAAAGAATTAATGCCTCCCTATATAAGAATGTTAAATTGACATGTATGTGTATATATTAAGGTAAACACGTACTCATAATTCGCATATAATTATACTATTATCAATATTCACATAAGATATTTTAATAATTAGTGTTAAATTTACATTTTAATATATGAAATGCTAAATCTATTAATTAAATTTCCTTTCCTTCGAGAAGTTGGATGCAAGACTTGGGAATTAATCTTTTGAAGAGACGGTAACGAGCTACTTCACGATCAAATGAAAGAATGAAGGGTTCAAATAAGAGATTAGAGTTTAAAGAAAACCCAAGTAAATTAAAAGGTTTAAATTGAATAAGAATTAAGGTTTTAATGTAGAATGAAGGGTTTTTGGTAGAGAAAGCCTTAAAAATTTAGTAACTACACTACAGAAAGCGGTAAGAAAACTGAAAAGAAAGTGGTAACTTGTGAAAGTAAAATAAGATAATTTTGTTTTTTGAAAAAAGAAAGAAGGTAAAGGACTTGAAATTTAACTTTGTTGAAAAAACATATATTATAATGGGGGAAATTATCTAAAGAATACTAAATTAATTTATTAAATTCATGTAAATGTAATATATCAATACGAGAGATGTGCCATTAAAATCGTCGAATTTTTCATCTTTTTCTAAAGATTCAAATAACACTTCAATTATTATTTTTCGGTAAACGAGTACCTCAGTCTTATCAAACTATATTCTTTTCTTATTATTGCAAGCCAAGAAGATTAATTAAGACCAGGACAAGTTGATTTCTATGATTAGAAGTAGAATTTTAGCACTAAGTGATAATGAGATCAAAGATGTCTGCAAAATTTTATTCAGCAGTCGTTAGCCTGACGTTATTGCGCTATATATCTGACTTTGGTCAATTAGCCCATATGGCATTTGAGAGAAGCCACCATCGTTTCGAAGACCAATTGGGATGTTTTTGAATGAAAAAAATTGCTCATTTTGAGCAAGGAATTATTAAATTTTCATGGCAAGAACATGTTGCCGCCCGCCACAAGGTCAACTGTTCATGCACAAATCAAATTGCTCAGATGAGCAAGGAATTATTAAATTTTCATGGCAAGAACATGTTGCCGCCCGCCACAAGGTCAACTGTTCATGCACAAATCAAATTGCTCAGATTTTGATTGTGTTAACTGTTCCTTCACGCCCAAATAAAATTGTTCAAATTTTGATTGTGTATAGCTTAGGTGCTTGTTATATAATCTGGCTTCTCATAGCAATCCCATGCAACGTTTCTATTCTGTCACAGATTCGAGCTTTCCTTTTGTATTGCAAAATAATAATAATAAAATTGAGCCATTATGATCTTATAACAATTAAGTCTACATCAAATTATAATATATTTTGCACCACCACAATATTAAAATATCAAAACTAAATAATCTAATTAATTTAATTTCTTAAGGGAATAACACATGAGATGTCTTGTAATCACAGCTTTTTCCATGAAATTGTCAAGGCTAGAATAAAAGAGTCAGCATGTTTCCTCGTGCCCTCATCAGAAAATTGAGGTTCACAGGATCATTTTTGTTGTTGAAAAAGAACTAGAATTTTAGTTTTTTTTTAAAATAAAGAAGTCGGTCTACCGGGTAGGAACCAGTCAACCGGTTCAGAAACAATCGATCGGTTAAATTGATAGAATAACTTTTCCTTTTTAGATTAGATCTTCCATTGCTTAGTTTAATTTCTTGATTATCTAAGACTTGAGACCTATAAATAGTCATAAGCATAATTAATAAGTGTAGAGAAGAACACATAAAAAAATATTTAATAAGATTGTCTTCCTCTCAAATCTTCTTCTTGTTCTTTAGATCCAGGCAAGTTTATATAGATTTGGATGGGTTTCGAGTTAGGTTTCAGCGAGTTTTAAGTCGGGTTTGATAATATTCATACTTTATCCATTATCCATCGGGTTTAAAAAATACCTATCAATTCAGGTTGGGTTGGGTCGACACTCATTAGGTTCAGATTAAATTGTCATCCATATTCAATTACAGTTTCTTATATATTTTGTTTTTCATTTCGGTACTTATTTTTTTAATTTTTTCATGGCATTGTTGTTGAAGTTTTTTAGCTTTCAATTTTATCCTTCAATCAAATATTTTGTTGTTTTGGTTTTTTCAATTTGACCATAATTCTTTTAATTTGTTTTTCCTTTTATTATAGCTATTCTTCAATTCAATTTAACCCTCCAATTGAAATTTTATATCCATCTAATTAATGTTTCTTTTTCACCCTAATTGTTTTAGATCATTTCATGTAATTGATAGTTTTTTCCTGATTTTATCTTTCAATATTTGATTTGTTGGGGATTCAACTTCGTACGATCTTATCATTCTACAATCATACGATCTAGATCATGCATTTTCCATACCTTTTTTTTAATCTATATTTTTTTTTGTTTTATAGAAATTAATTTTTTTAAAATATTCGTTTTAAAATAATATTGCTGATATGTTCAGCCTTGCATAATATTTTTTTATGGCGTGAGTTTATTTAGTCAATTTTATTTGTATTTATCTTTCAAGTCATTGGTTTATTAGTGTGTGAATTTATTGATTTAAATAAATAATTTCAGTATATACAATCAGATGAATGTCTCATTTTATATAATTAAGTATTTTAATTTATATTTATCTCTTAATTGTTTATTATTAATGATTCTTCTCTGTTTATTTAAAAAACAAATAGTCATTGATTTATTTAATTAGATATTTATGTAAGTTTTTTAATTTACATTTAAAATTTTTTCAATATTGTTTTTAAACACATTAAATCAACTTGTATATCCGATATTTTTCTAATATTGTTTTTAAGAAGATATTTATAACCCCTGGATAGCTATTGTACATACAGAAAGAGAACACACCCACCATTTTGCTGTACTCGTCTTGAAAAGTATAATGAATCAATTGCACCTGTCGGTGATGTCCTTATGCATATATATACACAACAAAATAAAAATAATAAATAAATATATAAATAAATAATTATCTGATAAAGAAGTATTTTGTAAACAAAAAAAGTACGAATATTTCAAAAAGGCAAACCATTATAGTGTGCATATGTCCCTTTATAGAGTGGGACATATATAACACTGACTAAGCCTAGTTAATTTCTCTTTTTTTTTAATCTTTGGCCAGCAAATACTGCATGCGAATATTTAGTCATGATTAGACATATTTGATCCCTTTAAATTAGAAATCTAACGTTTGCAAGAAAAATGTCCTTAATTTTTTTAATAAAATAAAATTTTGGACAATTTTTTTCTCATAATAAATAAGATCGGTTACAAGAAGAAAGAATTGTCTAAAAAATATAGCATAAACCAGTAGGTAGGTTTCACTATCAGAGCTGGGCCTCTTTAGTTTTGGATCTAATGCAGTTCGTTTTATTTTTCCTTTCTGATTTCTTCTTTTTTATAGCACTTGCCTTGCTGTGGCTTGTTTGTTGCTTCTGGTTTCTTGCCTCTCCATAAGCAAAGAAGAAAGCGAAGGAATACCATTAATTACAGCAGCACCTTGAATCTCCCATCAGTAGTTTCACAATGATCGATGCAGTAGCTTTCCATCGATCTCTTCAGTAGCAGCAGCAACATCAGCTTAAGAATCAACACCTCAAACTGGCACAACAAAAGGTCATAACAGCCTCTAGTAGCAGCAGCTCGAAGTATAGTTGACTTGACATTGCAGAAGCCTAAACAGCAGCACCTTGTAACAAATTACTCTATCAGAAAGTCTAGTAGCAGCATTGTTTCAGCGCACCAAAACAGTTGTTTCAACATACCAAAATAATTGAATCAAACACCAACACCAAACATAACTTTGTTCAATTACAATATAAAAAAATCATGGAAAATTATTTTTTAAGAAATAATTGAACCACCATCCATTTCAATAATAACAAATGCGCAAGAAACAAAGATAAAAGGGTAATGATTAAAAGATCTTAAGATGAAGAATTTTTTTTTCAATCCATTTACTAATAAATCTTGGATATTTGTGATTAATTACTTAGAATGAATATGAGAGACTCAACCACAAACTATTTTTTATAAATTATAGAAATTGTTAACGAGATACGAATTCATAGTGATAAAATAAAGAATATTACCATTATTGAGAAAAAATTTAGATCATTAACATTAAAATTTAATTTTGTTGTGTGTTTAATAGAGGAATATAAGGATATTGATGAACTCTACAATAATGAATTACAAAGTTCCTTGCTAATTCATGAGCAAAAATTGAATCAACAAGATAAAGAGTAAGTTTTACATATTTCATCTAATAATCATTTTTCTTCCTTACAAAGAGATGGTCGGAGAAGAGGAAGGAACACAAAGGAAAAAAATGATAGAATTTCACATAATTTTTTTAGAGATAACCAGTCTTTCAATTCTCAAAGAAGAGAAAAAAATATATGACAACAATCATTGAATTTTTTACAAGCTAAAATAAGTGGACAAATCAAAAGTTAAATGCTTCAGGTATCATAAGTATCAGGGTATGGACATTATAAATTTGAATCTTAAACTAATTTGAATATGAGTGGTGGTAGAAAATCTAATCTTATAAAAAAGAGAGATGAAACATCTTATTGATGGTTTGTCATTTATTTAAATGAGAAAAATCATCAAAATTTATAATACTTAGACACTAAATATAGCAATCACATGAGTAGAGATAATTTATTCTTCTCTGGTCTAGATGAATCTTATTAAAATTTTGTGAAGTTTGAAAATAAGTCTAAAGTTTCTATTATAGGAAAATTAATGATAGTAATCAAAACTAAGAAGAAGAATATTGTCCATACTATCTCTCATCTTTTTTTTCTATAATTAAAAATAAATTTACTTAGCATTAATTAACTTCAAGAAAAGAGGTATGAAGTATATATAAAAAAACAAAGTATGTAGAATTGAAGATAACAAATTGAGTTTAATTGTTAAAGTTAACATAACAAAGAATTGATTGTTTCCTCTTTATTTAAAATATTACTCATTCAAGTTTTTCTACGAGATTAAAGGAGGATTCTTATTTTAGACTAAGAATTCTTAATAAAAAAAGGATTTATTTTAAATTAGTTAATTAGAATTCTTTTTTAATGAGCTAGCCATTATTTTTATTAGATTATAATAGTTAGAAATTGTAATCTTTTTTATAAATATAAGGAGTAATAAATCCAGAATTTTAAGAGTGTCGAATAAATTAATAAAAGATTAGAAGGTTAAATACATACGTTCTTAGTGTTTTTAACAAGTTTTACCTTCAAAATCATTAAAAAAGAGAGTTAAACTTCACTACCACTTTTTCAATTTTGTTTCTGATTATTTTTTAAATCACTGACTAGAAGGTTAAACGTCCGTGTCAGTTAAAAAGTACTTTAGAGAGTATATCGTGCCATTGACTACACACAGAAATATAAGCACACAGAAATTTGTTTGAAAAGTATGAGTAACGTACAGAGTAATGCTCCTCTTATGAGAAATGAGTCAATAATGGAGTGCTTTGGAGGGTTCGTCCCTCAGATTAAATATTCAAGATCATAATGGTTAGTTTGCAGTCTTTTAAGATTCTTTAGTTAGATGCAACCTAGATAAATGCATGCCTGCAAGAGCTAGACAAAGGAGCAGATGGACATGATTGTTGTAATTAAGAGAATAATTTAAAAATATTCTGAACAAATTAGGATTAATTAATTCTAGTAAATGTTTGTAGGCGAGTGTGTTTGAGACAAAAAGACTAATATTCATGCATTTGTTAAAGCAGATTTGTCCAATTCTCATTTAAGAAAAAATAAAAGTTTTGTCCCATTCAACAAACATATTAATTAGCAAGGAGTTAGTTGAAAGAGATATACTTCACTCCTTAATCTTTTAGACTTAAATTTTGAAAATAGTATTCCGAAAAATTCATTTAAATTCATGTAAATACAATATACCAATATAATGAAAGATGACATCAAATTTTGATGTAATAAGAAATCTTAGATAATCTTTTTGTTTTTGTTGTAGTAAATTAATTTTTATTTTTATTTCTTCTAAGTCTGTTTTTTTTTTTTTGTCTTGTTCTTGTATTTTGCTTTGACTATTGATTTTATGGTCTTTTTAATATACTCTCGATGATTAAAAAAAAATGTGCCATCAAGATCGTTTTAGTTTTTTATTTTATCGTTGGATTGATAAATCGTTATATATTTTTCAATAAAATACCTCTGCCTTATCAAACAATATTGTTCTTTTATGTTATTCCAAGCCCAGAAGATTAATTATGTTCAGGACAAGTTGATTTCTATGATTATAACTAGTTAGAGATAATGAGATCAATGATGTCTTAACTTCAAAATTAATTAAGGAAAATTTTAGGCATTAGCATGACAAGCATACCTGACGTAATTGCACTGTATAGTAACTTTGTTTGAATCATAATTAGCCCATATGGCATTTGAGAGAAGCCGCCATGCATCGTGTCAACGGCCAGTTGGGATGTTTCTGAATTAAAATATTTGTTCCTTTAATTTGAGCAATGAAATCAAACTTTCATTCCAGCTACTAGATGGCATGGACATGTTACCGCCTGACACAATTAAGGTAGCTGGAATTAAAATCAATTTTGATTCCAGCTACTGATATCAATCGCATGCAACATTCCTGTCACGGATCATCGTCGAGCTTTCTTCTTAATATTAAAAAAAATAAAAATGGAACCATCATGATCTTATAACAATTAATTAAGTCTACATGAAATTAAAATATAATTCCCACAACCATATGATTAAAATATCAAATTAAATCATCTAACGAGTTTAATTCTTAATTAAGGGAATAACATATCAAATGTCTTGTAATGACAGCTTTTTCCATGAAATGAGCTGATCAAGGCTAGTTATAAAAGAGTTGGCGTGTGTCCTTGTGTTCTCATCAGGAAATTGAGGTTCACAACATAGTCATTATTGTCTCTTAGACATGGATAGTTTAAAGCTTTCTTCAGGTTTAATCTTAATTCAATTGGTTTTAGTGGCATTTGTCTTTAACTCGGCAAATGCGCAATTGAAGGTAGGGTTTTACAAGGATACATGTCCACAAGCTGAAGCTATTGTGAAAGGGGTTATGGATCAAGTGTTGAAAGTTGCTCCTAGTCTTAGTGGCCCTTTGTTGAGGTTGCACTTTCATGACTGCTTTGTTAGGGTACGTAAGACATTAATCCATTTCTGATAATTTGAAATTCTGAAACAGTTTATGCTTTTTTGCTTGAATTATAGCAAAACCCTTATGATCACTAGCTAATTATATATGTCTGCAGGGTTGTGATGCGTCAATTCTTTTGAACTCTAGTACTGGCCAAGCTGAAAAAGATTCACCTCCAAATTTAAGCCTTAGAGGATATCAAGTTGTTGACAGGGTCAAGGCTGCGTTAGAAAAAAAGTGCCCTGGAGTGGTTTCCTGTGCAGATATCTTGGCCATTGTGGCTAGGGATGTCACGGCCGCGGTAAGAAATATCTTTCAAATTCATTAGAGAGTTTTTTTTGCAAGCAAAATGTTTGTATTTAACAAAAATTTATCCTCTCAGACTTTGGGACCATCCTGGCGAGTTGAAACTGGAAGAAGAGATGGAAGGGTGTCTAAGTTTTCAGAGCCTTTAACAAACCTGCCACCATTTTTCGCCAACATTTCTCAATTGTTAACACAATTTCGTTCTAAGAACCTAAGCAAAAAGGACCTTGTAGTGCTCTCAGGTATATAAACATTTCAAGTTCAGTTTCTTCATAGAGATTCTTGAAACAAGAAATCGAACTCGAATAATTCTATTTATTCTTCCTGGCACGTAGGTGCGCACACCCTGGCACTTCTCATTGCTCTTCTTTCGATTCTCGGCTTTACAACTTCACTGGAAAGGGTGACACTGATCCCACACTGGATTCAGAATACATAACACGGTTGAAGAAAATATGCAAGGCAGGAGATCAAATTACGCTAGTCGAAATGGATCCTGGAGGCGCCAGGACATTCGACAACAGCTATTATAAACTCGTAGCTAATAGAAGGGCACTTTTCCAATCTGATGCAGCTCTCCTTGACAACAATTACACAAAAGCTTATGTTAAACTTCAGTCTGTTACTACCGATGGATCCACTTTCTTCAAAGACTTTGGTGTTTCCATGAGAAAAATGGGAAGGGTTGAAGTTCTTACTGGTAAAGCTGGTGAAATCAGGAAAGTTTGCAGCAAAGTTAATTAACTAGACAAAGTTTAGTGTCATTATGGAATATATTTTTCTTGTGTGCATGGAAAGATATATATGGCTAGTGCCATGCAATAATTGTATCAAGTGTGGAAAGCAATTGATTCCTTAATCAATAATAGTAATCGTAAAATAATGTTTTTTTCCATTAATTGTAAGACCTTATAAGCTTTCATATGAAGTGTTGAAAGATTAGTTTTTTATTCTCTTTTATTAATTTTTGTCTAATTGTTGTGCATGCCAACCTCTCAAACCCAATGAAACTGCATCCATTCAATTTCAAAATTGGACTGGCAATTAATGAAGCGATACCGTCTAAAATTAGTTGGCATGTTCAGATTCTAAGGGACTTTGATGTAAAAGAAAGGAAATGAAGAATTATGATAGCATGATGAAGACACTCGATGATTAATAGCTTACATTTTGGCAACATTTTGTTTTTTTTTTTTTGGTTAAAGAACCAATTTAATCCGAAAAACTTAAATGGTTAGTTGAGATTTTAAAATGTGATTTATATTATTTTTAAATAAACTCATTTAAGTGAAAGTTTTTTGGGTTTGAAACTTACAAAAATTCATACTGTATTGTGCTTAACTTTTATCAAATAAATAGGAATGGTGAGATACGAACTCATGACCACTTGATTATCAAGATTTTTATACCATATTAAATAATTAATTCAAGTCAAAAATTTAAATTATTAAATAAGATCTCAAATTATGATTTATATTATTTTTTAAAAACTTCTATGGTTAAAGGAGAAATTTGTGGTAGGCTCTAATTATTGTAAGTTACTACAAATATAAGACTTGCTTCATGAAAGAACAAATTAATTCACATTGCAGAGATTCGATTGCAGCAAGGAGTAAAAAGACTGAAATTCCACTATATTAACCAGTTAAACAATTTTTATCCATTCGAACGCAATTCTTGTAATATTTTTCCAGAATTTTTTTTTATGAACAACGAGTGCTTAATTTGTACGGAAGTTAGTCAACTGTGCATGGCAAGGACAGATGTTTTGAGAAACAATGTTGGCAAGTGTCCATTTACTTTCACTCTGGCACTTGGACAACAAAAATTAATCTACAAATATTTGGAATTAGAAGAAAATCTATAAATAAACAGATTTTGAAATTGCAGAAGAAAGGTTCTTGTTTATTATTTGTTAAGAGAACCGTGAGCAACACACTCAAAAGAGTACTCGCGTTCTTTTTATATGCAATAGGCAACAATTATCTTTCCACAAGCAATATTCTTTTCATTTATTTGACAGCCTCCATACTGTCTTCAACGATGATTTGCTTGATCTTGATCTAGTGTTTTCGGATTGTACAGTTGTTGTTTCCTCATCTGCGACACTGCCATTCTGGCTAGAATTTGTTGCTGTTGAAACACCTTCATCACCAAACAGATTTCTATCTTTATCACCCAACATTTCTCCACTAATAGAAGCAAAACTATAGCTAGTGCTGTTTGAGTCTTCAGCTTTATTACTCCAGGAATCTTGAGTTACCTTATTACTCCATTGCTTCACACAATAGCTGATATGATTGGAGCATGTTGTGTTAACAGAGAGTAATAATGTGAAGTGGATTATCTCATTTACCAAAACACAATTGAGCTGTAAAGGACACAGCAAAGGAACAACTTTTATAGGTGGGATTAAGTTAATGAATTTATTAGCAGGGAAGAATCCTATTTAGAACAACTTGTTTGATTGTTTCTCCACCATCCTTCATCGGGTTGCTATTTGGTTGCATACTCAAGATTCAAACTTTAATTATACAGGAAATGACCTCTTAAGATCTTCTGATGGCATCAAATTATGGTGTAATAAGAAATCTTAGGTAGTCTTCTTGTTGTTTGCTGTAGTAGATCAGTTTTTTTTCTTTTTTCTTTTTTCTTTTTTCTTTTTTATATTGCTTGTATTTCTCTTTGGCTATTCGCTTTATGGCCTTTTCAATATACTCTCGATGATTATCAAAAAAAAAAAAGAATCCTATTTAGAACAATGCTTATTTTGTTTTTGAAAACTTAAAACAAAAACTCCATGATCATCTTTGACTAGTTAGGCTGTTAGCATCTCTTTGAAGCCTTTTACAATCCATTAAACCTGTTTTTGATAATATAATTTGAAATTTGGATCTCCAACTCCATAGTAGCTGTTGTGTTGGCTTCAAATTCCAATCATTACACATCACCCATATTAGCATGACCCTGGTCCAATATAGACAATGAGGATTTGAACAGAACTTTTTTTCACCAGTGCAAGAAAACTCACTGTTACATGTGTTATCATTTTGGATTTTCTTTTTAAAAAGTACATGAGAATTAAACTTCCCATGATTCATGAATGCTTTATATTCAAAATATAGATACTTATGTTGAAACTATCTTATGAATATTCAACTCCGTCTCATTTAAAAATAGTTTTTTCAACAAATAAAAAGTTCTTACATTATTGCAACGATTTGGCAGGCTGTCCTAGTCCACTGGTCCAGATTCAATAACAAAAATGTATGATTTGGCCTTGCATTTTCTTAATCAAATATATAACAGAAACATACAAGGCATACCCTAGAGTAGGTTTTCTCAAGGAAATAATATTGAAACATGGCGAATATCCCAGGGCAGGTATTAAGTACAATTTAAATCAATAGGCATTAAACAAATCTTAATGCTTGCGAAATGCCTGAATCAGAGCAGTACTGAGCTATTTTCTTAATTGACTGATTGTGATTAAGTACCGACTACTGATAACCCCCACAATCCTGAAAAAAAGAACAAGAAGAAGATAAAAGAGCTGTTTGGATTCAGCACTAGATTTATTCTTTTGAATTCCTTTGTCTGTTTGCCAGTGTCTCTGCATGAAGTAGCTGTCGTGTCTGATTCTCTTCAATCTTCTTTTTTTAGAAGATTAGTGATGTCTTATTCTCAAATCTCCGAGTTTATCACAATCAATACGCGCATTTCGGGATTTAAAATTAAAATCTTTAATTTGAAATCTTAATATCTCAATACTATATTGCCCTATGATAGTATATAATAGTAATTGATTTACAGGCTGTTTTAATAAAAACCTATGTTCAAATTATTTTGAGTGTAAAAATTTGAATTTTAAATAAAATTCACTCTTTAAAAATAGTATAAAAGTAAATTAAATGCGAACTTCTCTATTTTATTATAATAAAAATTAATATTGAAACTAACTTTTCAAAATACTCATCTAATTATTTTTTTTATTTGAAATATCTTTAAATGAATAAGATGAAGGTCATAAATATAATATAGAAAATAAAATGAATTAAATTTTATTTTATTTAAATATAATTATTAATTGAATTCAAATTAAATTTTATAATTGATAATATATTAGAATGAAAAGGTGGACAGAACAAATGTTTTGTTTCTTTTTGTTTTCTCCTTTTTTTTCTTTGTTAAATTAAACATTCAAATCATTAATTCTTCAAAGAAATGCTTTAGTGCGCTCAAAGTAACATTTACCTAATTAATTAATAATAATATAGACATCAGAAAAAAAAAAACAAGTTAAGGAAACTGAATTATTTTCTATACCTCGTTTGTTTGTTGAAAAGTAGTTTTTTTTTTAAAAGTGAATTCTGGGAAAGTGAATTATTTTCTAATATTTGGTAGTATAATGGAAAATAAATTGAAAAATACTTTCCAAGTGTTTGGCTATGTCATGGAAAATGAACTGAAAAATAACTTATTAATATTTTATTTTTCTCAAGTTTATTAAAATAATGAGAAACAAATCTTACAAATTAAAAGTTGAATGAGAATGAAATTAAAAAAATAATATAATTTCATAAATTATCTCAAATAAAATAAATAATAATCAAAATAATAAAGATCAAATCTAAAAAATTAAAAAAAATAAAAAATGAAGAAATTAAAATAATAATAATCAAAATTTTATAAATTATTTCAAATAAAATAAGTAACAATCAAAAGAATGAGGACCAAATTTGATAGATAAAAAATTTCAATAAAAAAATGATAAGGAAAAAGCAAATAGCAATTATAAAAATAATGACCAAAGTTAATATAAAAATTAAATTTTAAGAGAAGAAATTGAAAAATAAATATTCAAAACAATATATATATACAGTAATCAAAAGTTTGAGGATCAAATTTGATATAATCAGCAAATAATGACATTTCTAAATTTTTCACAGCTTCCGGAAAGTGTTTTCCGTCCAAATTTTCCAGGAAAACACTTTCATGAAAACCAAGCCAAATTTTTCTTTGTCTGGAAAGTGTTTTTCGTTGATCAACTTTTATAATGGCAAACAAACACAGGAAAGTTTGGAAAGTGATTTCTCAGAAACCACTTTCCGGAAAACAAACACAGCCAAAAAGAAAAATATTTTTCTGGAAACCAAGCCAAATTTTTCTTTGACTGAAAAGTGTTTTCCGTTGACTGGAAAGTATTTTTTGTTAACTAACTTTCCTACAACTTTTCTAATGGTAAATAAATACAGGAAAGTTTGGAAAATAATTTTCAAAAAAGTACTTTCCAAGAAACAAACATGGCCAAAAATACGATTTGAAATTTCTACTAAAATAGATTTAGGACTGCTCATTAATTAGTTATCTAAATTCGTTCACCTACATGACAGCTTAAATGTTATTGTAAGTTAAGGCTTACGATTTCCACTTGGAGAGGTTCAAGTGGAACGCAGGAAGAAATTTGATAGGATTTTGGAAAATTGGATCCGATGCGTGGTGCATTTGGCTACTGATGAAAATAAACACAAAAGGTTTCAGTTCATTTAGAAATCACTATTCTAAATTTTAGTTATTTTCTTTCCTTTTTTATCTCTACATTTTTATTACCGATACCTATTTATAATTGATTTTAGTAATATCCTAACTAAATTTTTTTCAATAAGCACCTTAAATTTACAATTTTCAATGCTTATAAGAAAAACAAAATTTATTTATCTTAGATATCATTTAATATATATGATAATTAGTTTATACTTATGTGTGACGTTGTTGGTCAGATTAAAATTTTTTTAAAATGTAAAAAAATTAATTAATTATAAAGATTTATTTAGCGTTGTTATTAAACCTAGTCTCATTTATTACATTTGAGACTTTTTAATCTAACTTTTTATCTATTTCAAGTTTAAAATCAAGTCATGTAAAAATTGTTCCAACATGACCCAATCAACTTGGTTAGTCTAAAAGTAACCCAACCTACCGAAAAAAAATTCTAAGAATGAAATTGATGAGAAAAAATAAAATTGATAGAAAAAATAAAATTGATAGAAAAAACTTCTTGCTAAACTTATTTCCTAGCATGGGTTTAAAATTAAGTTGTATGAGAATTACCTTAACATAACCTAATCAACTTGATTGGTTGCTTTAAAAGCAATTGGCTTGACTAGTAAAAAAAGTTTGAAGATGAAATTGAGAAGAAAAAAAAGATGAAGTTGACAGAGAAAGGCCTCTCGACTTGACCCTTTTCCTAGTCTGAATTATTAAACCATGTAAAAGTTATCTCGAATGATCTAGTCTATTGTTAAAGAATAATATATATTACATCAAGACGTTGTGGCAACCATAAAAAAAATTGTTAGAAAAAAAAAATATCTAACATCTTGTTTTTTGAAGAAAGATCTAGTTCAACACGTTGTCAACTACTATTATAGTCACTAAAAACCCTAAAAACCCTAATTGGTTAACAAAGATTTTATGATGCGAGACTGGTTGCGCAAAGAAAAAGATATTATCACATCTTAAACAATCTTCTTAGAGTAAATTATATTGCTGATTTTATTTTAAATTGCTAAGAGTTTATTAATTTATGCTATAATAATCTGCCTATAATATTCATAATACTAGTGTTAGTGAATATTCCACTACGGATATTTCTAATTCTAACATTTGCAAATATTACATAGAAAAAAAACATATGGTATTATTGATTTTGACATTTATAAATATCAAAGATTAGAATAATTCATAATTCTAATGTCAATATCCCTAACTTCATCGTTCATAAATATCGAGAGTATTTTTAATTTTAGCATTAATAAATATTAATATTTTTAATTTTGATGTAAGTAAATAAATTAATAAAAAAAATCTTATATATATATATATATATATATATATATATATATATATATATATATTGCAATTGGTATCAACTTATATCCAAAAAAAAATTAAAATTCCTCATTCACCGCAAATATTCAATTAAAATCAATAGCACACCATACCAAATTAACAGTGCAAATATCATACAGGAATAACAAACACATTTGTTCCAAATTCGCAATATATAATCAATTTGTTCAAAAATGGTTTGAAATCATGAATAGACCTTCCGAGGTGTTTAGTATGTCCCCAGTATACTGAAATGGGGTCCAAAGTGTTGCTGGAACAGTGCTGGTAAGGTCCTTAGTCCAGGGAAAAAGTGGCGGCGCGTGTACCCACGCGTCACGCCACTGGCACGCTCCGCCGTAAAAAACCGGGAACGAGTGGATCTGGATTGGCTTCTTCCCCTCTTCCCTTTCCTTCCGACGGTGGCTTTCACCGCGACCTGCAAAGAGAAAAACGCAACAAGCAGTCGATTTTATTTCTTTACTTTTTACAGATATATTCCCTTCGTTTTCTCAAACAATTTCTTCTCCTTTTTCCGGTGGCCAAGGTGCTGGTGATGGTGGGTTTCGGTCCAGATCTGTCACTGTGGGGGGGGGGGCGAATCGGGGTTATGGAGAGGCTGATGTTGCTGTTGCTGCAGTCGTCGTCGGTTGAGTGGATATGGGTAATTAGATCTGAGAGAGAGTTTTGTTCTTCGGATCCAAGTGAAATTTGGTTTAGGAAGGGGGTGCTCTGGTTTGCGGGTAGCGAGAGAAGATTTGAAGGAGAAAAGCAAGAGAAGTGAGGGGAGGCGCACCCTCTGCGATTCTAGGCCGGGGAAGACAAGTGGGGAAGATGAATGGGGCCGCGGCTTCTAGTATCGGGTTCTCCGGGGGTAGCAGAAAAATTGGGAAAAAGACCAGGGCTTCTGGTTCCTGTGAGGGTTACTGGAGATGGAGCCGAATGTCGTTGGCCAGGAGAGGGACAAGTTTCAAATAAATTTATTTTTTAAAATTTTAAATTTAATTAAAAATCAAATTTAAAAGTAAATATATACCATTATTTTGATGATAATAATAGAATGGCAAAAACACATTGTAGTCTCTAGTTTTCATATAAGTTTACAAATCATATTTTTTATTGAAATAAATCTATATTCTTTTAATTATATATTTTAACCCTTGTAAAATTAAATTAAAAACCAACAAATTAAAATTGGATTATAATAATATAAATCATATCTTGTTTTTTATTTTTAAATCTCTAGTCTTTTAATTTTATATTTTAACCCTTGTAAAATAGATTAAAAAACTACGGATCAAAATTGGGTTATAACAATATAAATCATATTTTGAAATCTCATCTAACATCTTAAACTTTTAGGTTGAACTGATTCTTTGACATAGTATCAGAGTCTTGACAACCAGGTGGTCATGAAATTTGAATATCACCTTTCTTATTTATTTGATAAAAATTAAGTAAAATGTAATATAAGTTTATATAAGTTTTAAACTCAAAGTATTTTTAATAATTTAAAGTTTTAGATTAAATTGAATCTTTAATATTTATTTAGTAGGTATAGAAACAAAGTTAATGACTATTAAAACAAAGTTTTAAGCATAAAATGGAGAAAAGAAATGATCAAGGTAAGTATATCTTGTACGAAACATCTAAAAGTGAGATACTCAATTAGCAACAATTCACGTGGAAAAAAGTAAGAGGACTAACTATGGGGTTATAATAACTATTCATATACCCTATCCCTTCCATGATCTGGAGGGAACCTTTATGCCTTGTTCTCGTACAACACCAAAGACTAGTATATGCCATCACATGTTGTACTCCATTTGGATTATTCAATAGAGGTGCTTTAACCACAATTAATGATTGCTTATATCCGAGAATGGGTGCATATCGACAACTTTTCTTCTCTTTTTTATATGGTTTTGGGTTTTATACTTGATAATTCGGAGTCTTCATAGATTTTCTTTCCCTTTTCATGTGCTGAGAATTGATTTATGTGGTTCGAGAGAAGCGATGTACTTTTATCGAGTATATTAATTATCACTTATTACCAGCAAATGTTTAAGACACTTAACATGAATGCTTTTACAAAAACAATAATGCTTTTACCATTTATATGCAAAAGCAATTGAACAAACAATGACAAGAATATGTTCTTTTCTTCCCCATGCAAATAACTCCAATCCTTAACTTCAAGCCCCGCCTTCCTTGCTACACTACATAACTCAATTCCACGAAACACTTCCATTCATCCGAACTCTTTCGAAATTCCCTTCATTTTCTTGCCCATAAAAGATGTCCACCGCCCAACAAGTACCAATTCAACATGAACGAGAAGCCCGGCCACTGAAACGCCACCATTCCGCCAGCTACTATGTCCATCGAGCCCGTGATAGTTTGACCACTCGGGTCTCCAAGATTATATGTGGCATATTCCTAACCCTTCTATTCATTGTTGGCATTGCTGCATTCATAGCATGGCTCAGTTTGCGCCCGCATCGTCCTCGGATCCACATCCGGAATTTTTTGATTCCAGGTTTGGATCAGCCAACTGGGTTCGATAATGCTGAGATAATTTTCAATGTCACAGCTCGGAACTCGAACCAAGTAATCGGGTATTATTATGATTCAGTGGAAGCCTTTGTTCATTACAGAAATCAAGTGGTTGGGTATGCACCTTTAGTTGACTCGTTTTATCAAGAGCCCAAAAATACAACTATTTTGTACAAGGTTTTGAGTGGGGCCACCCTAAATGTGACTAGTGACAGTTGGTCTGAGTTTAGGAATGATCGTGCGCTCGGAACAGTTGTTTTTCGTTTGGATGTAACGGGGATGGTTCGATTTAAGGTGTCCACGTGGGACAGTAAGCGCCATCGGATGCATTCCAATTGTGAAATTGGTGTTAGCCCAGATGGGTCCATCTTGGCAAGTTATAAAAATAAGAGGTGCCCTGTATATTTCAGTAATTGATTTGTCAGAGTGTAAGTTATGTAATTTTCTTTGTAGTTCTCTTTATCTTTTTAATTTGAATATATTTTACTTGGATATTGATTTTTTTTCCTAAGAGATAGAAGGGTGTGATTCATACATTTCCATCATATTTTTCCTTCAAAATGATCCAATTTCTAATAGTTTATTAAGTTATTAATTACTTTATTAAGTTTTCCATTAATTAAGTTCTTCAATCAATAATGATTCACATTTAAAAAATAACTATAACTAAATTAATATTAATATCTGAATTAAAATAAAGCCATCTCCATTTATTTTTGAAGAGAACTAGCTTGATTACAAAATTATATCAAAATTTATCTTTGGTACTTTCACCTTTTAAGTTTGTATTTGAGAATGTGGTGGTGATTATGATTCAAAGTATTTTTCACTCAGAAATATATCAAAATATATTTTTATTTTTAAAAAATTATTTTTTACATCAGTATATCAAAACAATCTGAAAACACAAAACAAATTAATTTTAAGCAAAACAAATTTAAATTTCTAGGAAACGTGATATCAACCGCAGCCCCAAACAAACTCTAAATTCCCTTCTACATCTTTAAAGTGGTTAGTATTGCAAGAAAAAAAATAGATATATAAAAAATAAAAATAAATTTAATTAGAGAGATATAAAATAAATTTTCTTTTAATATAATTTTAAAATTAATTTTTATACTTTCAAAATAAAAATAGCATACAAAAAATTAAACTATTTGTATTATTTTTGTGTAGATAATAACCAAACATTATCCAAGAAAACAGTCAAAAGACACTTCTTTTTCTTCTTTCCGAAACAGTCAGACAATCCTGACAAAGGGTTCATTCCTTGTTTGAAATGGACCTTAAATAATTCTACAAAAGAAAAGAAAGCTATGATTCTTCCTCTTTGCTAGACTCGGATTAAACTGTAAAGTGCTTTTAAAAAAAATAACCCTTTACTGCCACCAATATTCTCCTCAATGTCCAAATCCAAATAAAGCTGAGGTTGTAACCCAATAATAGATAATAATGCTAAGCAGGAAATTGAGCATCCATAGACTACTTGAACAGCACTTCAGAATTCTTTGTAATTCTTCATTATTTTACTTGCTTGATTCTTTCCTAACTAGCTAGGTTGTGAAAGAGAACATGTTTGACTGTATGATTATAATTGTTTTTCAAAGTGTTTTTTACTTAAAAATATATTAAAATAATATATTTTTTTATTTTAAAAAAATCATTTTTAACATAACATATCAAAATGATGTAAAAACACTAATAAATTATTAATTTTAAAAAAAAAAATTTAAATTTTTTTAAAAATACTTTTAAAATATAACAACAAACAGTTCGAAGGTCGAAGTAATTTATATATTCCAGGCTTGATGGAAGAAGCTTCATGCCCTTTTTTTCCTTCTAAAAATTCCTTCCAAAGCAAAGCATGTATTCTCTGTTCTTCAACCTCCACTAAATATTCCCTCAAAACTGCCACCTTTGGGCACAAAGCATCAAACTTCTCACTTTTCTTAATTCTCACTCAAAGCACTATTGCCTCATGCACAAACAAATCATATTTCAAGCTACCTTTAATGAACCCTTAATATACCTCAATCTCTTATTCCACCTCTCAACGAAGGTTATAATAATGTGTGAAACTAAACGTTTCCACCTATGGCTTCTCCAAATTATAGGCCTCTTAGGCCTCCTTGCCCTTTGTTTCTGGCTAAGTTTACGTCCCAAAGAGCCAAATTTCGCCATCATCGATTTCTCCATCCCAACTTCAGTTAGTGATGAGAATCCAAGGGCTACCTTCAATTATGTTCTTCAAGTTAAAAATTCAGACAAAGAGTCCAGCATCTACTACGATGACATTTTGTTGAGTTTCAAATATAAGCAAGACATGGTGGGAAACAATACAATTCCAAGGTTTGATCAAGGCAAAGACAATAATGCTTATCAACATGTACCTACAGTGGATATTAATCCACTGGTATGGAGAGCTCTTGCCAAGGAAATTTCTCATGGAACGGCTAAATTGTATGTTGAGTTAATTACTAGCATTAAATACAAAACTTGGGGTATCAAGAGTAAGCATCATAAGGTGAAGTACCAAGGGGTTCTTCCTATTGGTTCGGATGGGAAAATAAAAGATAAGAAGAAGAGGGTTAAGCTGCATCGTTCCAAGAAATGGAAAATAAGGACTAGTGGATTTCTTTCAGCAAATTAATTAATGTCTTCTTCTTCTTCTTCTTTATTTAATTAATGTATTTTCTCAAAATTAAATCATTTTTCCATAGCCTATATATTTCAGTTTCTTTGTAATATAACTTTTTTTTGTTTTTAATGCAATCTTTATAATGATATTGAATGCCATCTCATGTTTTTAATTACACTAGAACAAGTATTATGCCCTTCCGATGATAATGGTATTGAATGTGCATCTCATGTGTATCTTCATTCCTATGAATCCTGAAAATTATGGCAGATTTCAGCAGAGAACAATCACTTTACTATCCTATGTAATATTGTGGGGAATTTGAAATGCCAGAAACAAACTCATTTTTTAAGATAAAGACACTTGCAGTGGGAATCTAATCTCATTTGCAGTGGGAATGAACTGGTAAGAGGTTCTGAAGACATTCTACTCTGGTTTAATTAATGTTGGCTTGTGTATAGCTTTTGCTCTTGTTTTCCTGCCTTCTATTTTGCTATTTTTCTTTCTTCCTTGTTCAGAACTCCTTTCCCTTACCAACTAGATTGTCATTAACTTATTGGTAATTTTGTTCTCTTTTAATAAAATCTCGACTATTATTAAAATAAGAAGAAGCAATCTTTATAATGTAAATTGGAGAAAGTGATTTGTTTTTTATAGAATTATTCTTTTTTTTTTCCAAGGTAATTAAAACGAAGCCGTTCTTTGAAGCATTGTAATTGTAGAATTCGACTATAGTGAATATATGTGAATTTTGTCTGCCAAATTTGGGAATAAACTGAATAACATGATCTGACTGTTTAGCACTTTCATAAAAGGATTTTTTTTATTTTAGGCAGGGTTATTCCTTCCCCTCTATTTAATTTAGAAAGATTCCCACTATTTATCTTGTTGAAATAACTTGTAACCTTTTTTGTATTTGATTTTGTATGACTTTTTTTAACTGTCATAACTTAATTTTTAACTATTTTATTTTATCTTATTTTTTTTAAAAAAAATGTGAAATACAAAAAATAAAATGAATAAAGAATAAATTAAAATTTGGGCTAAGTCAACATAATTGGAAGTTTGAGGACTTAATTAAACTTGGGAGTAGTTTCATTAATCAAATAAAGAGCTTAATTGAAAAATTGATAAGTTTGGGGACTTAACTGACCTTGGAATTAATTTAATTAAATGAAATCAGGGGCTTAATTTAAGAAATACAAAAGTTTGGGGCTGATTCGGGTTACAATTGCAAGAAATTAAAGTCTAAGGACCATTATGTAAATAGAGATAAGTTTTAGGGGTCTAATTACAATTTACCCTGGATTGATTACAAAATTTAAGGACTTCAGTGACCAAATTGAAAATGGCTATTCCCATCCCAAAGCGGCACCGTTTCAAAGCAAACTGTTCATCTCCTCCATCCCGATTCAGCGGAAACGGCAGAGAACGTGGTAACGTCTTTCCCCCACGATGTGCCACTAATAGTCCAATAATGGATGCTATCCCAGCGGCTGCACGATCACTCTGAGAGGTGCAAGGGCGTTCTCTTGCCTATAAATACGAACACAACAGGACGCGAATAGGGGGGGCGAGGATGGATGAGAAACAGAACCAGGGAAGGCAAACAAGCCTAACACAGAGACGACAACGAGAAAACACAAAGGAGGGAGCTTCCATTCAACCAGAAGCACCTCGTGCCTTTATCACCATCGTCTTCGTCCTGAGCGAGGGGAAGGCAGGAGAGAGAGAGAGAGAGAGAGAGAGAGAGAGACCGAGAGAGAGAGGGCCGAAAACACAAACCAGAAAAAAAAGAAAAGAAAAGAAACAGAGAGGAGGGGACGGACGGAGAGAAAGTAGAGAGAGTCAAGAGAACAGAGAGGGGAAGAGAAAAAGAACGAACGAAACAGAAGTGGAGGGGAAGTTTTTGGCCAGCCACCACACCTTCATCACCATCGTCTTCACAGTCTTCGGCAACCAGTGACGAGCGAACAGAGGAAGGAACCAGGGAAGATAGGAGAAAAATAACAGAACAACAGAAAAAGAAAGAGCAAGGAGAAGGAAGGAAGCTTGAAGACAGGAGCTTCGCCCAGCGTCTGCCGATTCGTGCAAAGTCCCTGCAAAACCAAGTTCTTCCTTCTCCCTGCTTTGCAAATTCAGTTTCATTTGTAACTGTGAAAAGGTAATATAATTACCTTGTTACTGTTGCAAGCATGCGTGAATTATTTACGCATGACTGCAACAGTGCCCAGCCGGTCACTAGCTTGGGCCAGTTACCGGTCGGCTGGGTCTAGCCCAATCTATACAGGCCGAGTCAGATCCAGCCAAAAAATAAACATAAAAATAAATAAATAAAATATATACATGTATAAAAATAAATTTATTTTATTTGTTTATTCACTGATGTCAAAGTCAGGAATAAAATACTGATTTAAATTTTATTTTATTTTATAACTACTTAATTTTTACCAACGCCAGAGCTGAAAGTATCCGTAGTTGAATATTTACTAGTGTCAGAGTCAGGAATATTCTAATCAAATCATCATAACATAAACTAATAAACATTTAGCAATTTAAAACAGAACTAGCAATGCAGTCTGCCTCAGGCAGAACGATTAAGGAGTGATAATATCTTTTCTTTTACGTAACCAATCTTGTATCATAGAATCTCTATTGACCAGTCATGGTTTCTAGTGACCATAATACTAGGTAGTGACTCCTTAAACAAGATCATTTCCCATCAAAGAACAAGATGTTAGAAATCTGATCTTTTCATTGAAATATTTTTAAGGTCGTCGCGATGTCGGGTGCGACAATCTTGAACAAACTTTTATCTAGTAAGGCATAAAGTTTTTTCCAGAGAGCATATTCTCTAACCTCTTTTATCAAGACCTCTAAAGCTATTGGCTCAAACAATTCTTCTACCTTGAGCATCTCATCATCGAACCTCTTCAAATATTCCTATATAGACTCGCTTTGTTGTTAGGTAATAATAAATAGTTTCGTGGAGTTTTTCTTAGTAGATATGCTAGTGTTGAAGTGTGCCAAGAGCTTAGCATATAGGTCATTGAACTCATCAATGAAGTTTGGCTCTAAACTATTGTACCATGCACATGCAGACCCCCGGAAGGTTATGGGAAGGATTTTACACATTGAGTCATTGTCATAAATAACCAACTCTAAGTTACCGCATGTATTTTATACATGCTCCCTTGGGTCGGCCATGTCATCATAGTTATCTAGACTTATTTTTATGAAAATATAGTCCTTCGAAAGTTAATTGTTCAATACTCATTTGGATAAGAGATAACCTCTTTATTAATAGGAGTTGTAGTTATTAATTCTCATGGGTATGCTTATGTATCAATTTTCTTTTAATTCTTTGTTTGTCAAGCTCTTGGAAGCTCGGGGATTTTGACATGGAACGATGGTTATAGTAACTGGTGTCCATCTTACGGTATCCTGGAGGAAGACATTTAGAGTACCAATTCTATTTATGAGTATAGCAAAGACATGAGTGACCTCTTAAGGAACTCTAAGGATTGTCATTATGTTTAGTCTTTCTTGAGTAGTGTAATCATCTACGGACGCCTGATACAGCCAGTGGTCGTGACACTAGGATGTTGTATGTTGCTAAGGGTGTTAATGTCTAAATTTGACCTTGGGTTACAAACACATTTTGAGTGAGGAGTTCCAACTAATTGATGAGTTTTTAAAGATCTAGCTGGGTAGAAGTGTTCGTGATAACAAGTAGATTTGTCTTGCGTTCTGACCTATACTTGGTTTTGTGTAATGGAATTGTTTGGAAATATATCAAAAACAAGTTTTAGAAATTGATGCCTTTTTTATTAGTTCCCATAGACAACGCCAATTGATAAGTGAAAAAATAAAAAATGTTTAAGAATTAGGCTAATGTGTTGGATAATTGATTGATCTTTTAGTTCAAGCAATCCGATCCATTCTTCAAATTCAATGTATCTAGTAACTTGATATGAAAAGCTCAAATGGTTGGTAAGTGGTAGCAGGCGATACCTAGTAAGTCAGGTGACTGGTAATTGTTGAAGTAGCAGGTGATGCCTAGTAAGTTAGGTGACTGATAACCGGTACCTACAAAAGGTCACATTTAATGGACATGGGGACTCTCTAATAAAAATCAGTAACTTTATAGAGAAAGAAAATACAATGATATTTTATAGAGATAGACTCTGAAAATATATATGCTAAAAATGTTGAGAATAAAGAGATTATGAACCTTTAACTTGAAGGATTCATGATGTATTTATAACTCATGAATCTTATCATTTTGTGGAGAGGAGGGGTCAAAGTGTAATTTTTACCCTTGTGACATTTTGAGTTGTATTCTACTCAAAATAATACGTATTAGATCAGTATAAAATATTAAAATACCCGTGTGGGGTCTAGGAAAAATTCTTTGGCAAGTGTTGAGCTTGGGTAAGGTACCCAAGCCCATTAGATGTGAAAGTGGTTCCAAACGCACTATCGGACCCAAACATGCTGGGTTAGGGCATGACTGCCCGAGCCCACGAGTGCGTGGGGATGCATGCCCAACACCCTTGGTGTTGTGCGTACGCCTAATGGGGTGCATGGCGCCCATGCACTGAGAGTCCATGTGCCAATGCTTTTTAGGAGTTGGGCTGAGGTTACCATGTTCGAGCCCATGTTTCTTGAGTGTTTTTTTAGCTTTTTTATTTTTTAGAGGATTTTTTTAGTTCTATTTGAAGAATTGTTTTTAGTTCATTTTATTTAGATCTATCAATAATTAAGATAACTTCACAGAAGCTTTAAAAAAAATCTCTCAAAACTCTACAAAGAAAAGAAAAAAGAAGACAAATCCTAAACTTACGTAATGCATGGATTTAATAAATGTTTGTGTATTAATGTTTGAGGTGAAGGTGAGGTGTGAGGGTGGAGTTGTTTATGTGAGGTGATGCGGGTGCTGTTGGTTCTGGGATGCTTGGATGTTGTCATGGGGTCTTTGATTTGTTTTTAGTGGTTTTTTATCTATAATGGTTTGGTGTCCTTTGTTCTAGTTGTGTTTTATTATTATTATTATTATTATTATTTGTGTGCATTTGATAATTTCATGATAATATTTTTTTAAAGTAATTTTTTTTTATAGATAATACATTAAAATAATATTTTTTTTCTTAAATTTTTTTAATTTTTTTATATAAATATATTAAAATTATTAAAAAAACATCTAAAGACATCAATTTAATATTTTTGCAATGAAAAGCAATTTTAAATTTTTTTTTAAAAAAACTTATAAATGCACTCTTTCTCTTCAAAAAAGATGTGTTATATTAAGAAATCTTTAGTGTTTAATTCTATCAATTTTATTAACAAAGAACCTTCAATCTCTGATATGATCTTGCCCTCGTTGATCACATTTTTCTTGATATGAAAGCCCGGCAAAAAGCTTAAAATACATACCTAGTACGTACTATGATTTGGGCTTAATAGATGAAAGCCCAGGATAGGGTGGAAAAAATCAATTTTGGTCCCTCTTCTCATAAGATGTGGTTAAATCGATCCCTCAACAATATTCTGGTTGTGTTACACACAGAAAATATATAATCCAGAAAAAGCTTCCCGTATTTTAGAATTTGTCAACAAAGGCAGGCATCAATAAGCAAATGAGAGTCTAGAATCTATAGTCACAGAAGTGTCAACAATCTAGAATTGATGAAAATCCAGGGCAGTTTCCATCTCAGCAATCTCAAAATACACATGTTGAACTGGTCTTTCTAATTCTTCAGAGGAGTTATAAGTCGTGGCCATGAAAGATGACATTGTTCAGGAGCAGTTTACAGGACAGTTGCAAGAAGTGAATTGAATTTAAGAGACGAGATTAGTTTAATATTTCAATATTACACAAATTTGAACGGGACATCATTGATGACCTGTCCGTCGCGCATCAAGCAAATTCTTACAACAACCAGCGAATTAGAACCCTTAATTTCCCCTCTTATACTTGTTCAAACATATCCGAAACCGCAGCGCTGTACAAAAACATCGATTGACTCTCTATTTGATATCCTTAATTTCATTGTTACATCACTTCTGCCGTCCTTTCATATTTATTTTTATTTAATATATCGTTGATCTTAATTTGTCTATTTTCAGCTATTTCCCTTTCAAATTACGTCTATTAAAAAACTGAGTTTTTTTTTTCATTCAGAGTATGTTTTGGAATATAATAATGGTTATTTTTTTAAAATGTTTTTTCTCTTAAAATATATTAAAATAATATTTTTATATTTATTAACATTTATTTTAAATATTAACATATCAAAATAATTCAACAAAATAATTAAAAAAAAATATTCAGATTTTAACTACCCTTCATCTAGCCCCATCCCGAAACGGGGCTCGAGAAAAATGTAATTGACGGCCTCAGTCGAATGCATTTGTGAGAAATATTAGCATCGTCATAGATTTGAAAATTAAATGGTAATTTGGAAAGTATACCAACTTACCGTCCCATTCTCGGAATAAACCCTCAGAAAGCAGCCCGCCTACTCTTTTGCTTGGGAGAATGGAAAACCCTACAACATTTGAATAAGCGGTTTTATTGCTTGTTGGGGTACTTTGGTCTGGACCGAAACACACGTTGTTTGACTTGGTACATTGCTGGTTGCTGTTGTTTGCGTCAATGATTCAAAGTGGATGTTTTTTTAAGAAGATATAGCATTAAGCCGACAGACCACTTGAAGTGTCGGTAAATGGCTTGGAATTAGATAACTCTTGCAACCATATTATATATTCTCCCCTGTGGAAAGGGAAAACTTTGTTCATAAAAATACATTTTGTCTAAGGTAGCTGAAAGAGCACTTGGTCGCTAGAATGAATTCTCCGATCAAACTCTCCAATACAATCCTCCTATACTTGCTTACCCTCTGTATCATTACTAAAGCACAGAACCTCAATAACCCCAATTACCTCCATCATTTTTGCGACGACACAACCACTTCCACAACAATCTACAAGGACAATTTAAATACTCTTCTCTCATCACTTGCTTCTAATGCCACCAGCAACAGTATTGGATTCTTCAATGCCTCTGCGGGCCTGGAACCTGATGATGTCTACGGCCTCTTTTTCTGTCGTGGTGATCTTAGCACCGACGTCTGCCAAAATTGCGTGGCCAATGCCACCAAGGATATAGTTCAACGACATTGTCCAACCCAAAAGGTGGCTCTCATATGGTATGATGAGTGCTTCCTGCGTTACTCGAATAAGATCATGTTCTCCACCATGGAAAGAGACCCTAATTACACTTTGTGGAATACAAAAAATGTAGCTGTCCTTGCAGATTTTAATCGGGTACTTGTGAACACTATAGTCACTGCAGTTAATCAGGCAGCAAATATGCCAGCAGGTGCTAAGAAGTTTGGAGCCACGAAAGCTAATTATACAACGGAAGACTATCTGTACGTCTTGGTGCAGTGCACACCAGATCTATCTAGCGGCGATTGTCAACAATGTCTTCTAGCAGCTTATTCTGGGTTGGAAATTTGTTGTAATGAAAAGCGAGGAGGAAGAATCTTGTTTCCGAGTTGTATTGTTAATTTTGAAACGTATATAAATTACAATGAAACTTATGTCGAGTCTGCAGCCTTGGCACCATCACCTGTACCACAAGGTAAGAGTTTCATTTTCTTCGTTATGACTGCTTGATTTTCATGTTGCACCCTAGACCATCATAGGTTATTATCTACCTGTATAACTGCCTCGTACAAAATGAATTAGGAATTTGTCTAATTGAATTAGTTCTGAAAGTTGGAGTTAGTACTGCAATTTGTCTTTGCCTCATGTAAAGCACAATACACATTCAATTCTCTATAACGATGTTGAAGAAAAACATTTTTGCTATCCAGGAGACAAAGGAAGTAGCAAAAAAACTTGGATTATAATCGGTGCAACTCTATCTACAATTGTCGGGGTCCTACTGTTAAGTTCTTTCGCCTACATCATGTGGAGAAGGAAGAAACGAGGTAAAAAAAAATTATGTCTACCATTATTTATTAATCATGGTCCTGATAATCATCATCATTGTTGTTATTCTAACTACTATTATTTCGTAATCTGCACCTTAGAGGAAATACGAAACAGCCAGGTGATTCAATTACTTGATATGGAAGGAAGGACAATTGAAGATGACTGCTCGAATGAAATTATGTATGGGGAGGTGAAATCCCAGGATTCTCTTTTGATCCAGCTAGATATTGTACTCAAAGCTACAAATCAATATTCTAATGAAAATAAACTTGGTCAAGGAGGTTTTGGCCCGGTGTACAAGGTACTCATGGCTATAAAGTCCATAATTATATGGTTGGTAGCTGTACTAAATTGAAAGAAAAAAAAAGTCGTTTTTTGAAAACATAATTCAATCTTCACTATGTTTTTTGATTATTATGTAGAGATGACGCTTTTTTTTTGGTTCATCGAATATTTAATTGCTTATTAGTTTAGAAAATATATGTGCCTTCAGGGTGTAATGGAAGATGGTAAAGAAATCGCAGTTAAGAGGCTTTCAAGAACTTCTGGTCAAGGATTAAGGGAGTTCATGAATGAAGTCAATTTAATTGCAAGACTACAACACAGAAACCTTGTCAAACTCTTGGGATGCTGCCTCGAAAAAAATGAAAAGCTGCTTGTCTATGAATACATGCCGAACAGAAGTCTTGATGTCTTTCTCTTTGGTTTGACTCTAAAACTTCAAAGAACCTGATACTGTATATTCTTTTTTTTTTTTTTTAAATAGTTTAGTTGATTTTTTGTGCGTCTATGGGCAACCACAACCTGTTAACAGGGTGGAAAAACTAACTAATTGAACTTTCCATCGATGTTTCTTAGATTCTACCATGCGTGTGCAACTTGATTGGCAAAGACGGCTAAGCATTATAAACGGAATAGCTCGGGGGCTCTTGTATTTGCACGAAGATTCACGTCTCAGAATTATTCACAGGGACCTCAAGGCCAGCAACATTTTGCTGGATTATGAGATGAATCCAAAGATATCAGACTTCGGAATGGCAAGGATTTTCGGTGGAAATCATAGTGAGGCTAATACGAACAGAATTGTTGGAACATAGTAAGTATTACTCTCCATTTTGTCCAATGGCCTCTCCCAACCCTACCGGTCTAAACTTCAAATATATTACGAATGCTTCTCATCAGACTCCTCTTTCATGCTCAGTTGTTCTTTTAGTACCAATGGATTGTAGTCTTTTTTCCTTATATATTAGCTTCATTAAAGATAGGCACCATAACTTTGAACATATTCTATGAACAATTCATTGCTTTCCAGGAAAAAGGATCACACTTGGTGAATATTCCAAGCATTGCACAAAACCTTCACAACATTCACATGCCTCTAAATTGATTTTTTGTTATTATATTTGGATTTAACAGTGGATATATGGCTCCTGAATATGCCATGGAAGGGCTATCTTCTGTAAAATCAGACGTATTCAGTTTCGGAGTTCTCATGTTAGAGATAATTAGCGGGAAAAGGAATGGCGGGTTTCATCTTTCGGAAGAAGGGAAAAGCCTCCTCAATTTCGTATGCTCCTATCCTTGTATTTCGTCCATAGAAAAGATATTACTCTACTATGTCTATCAAAGAATAGTCTAATATTAATTCAGGACATTTTTAATATTTCAGGCATGGAAGCTGTGGTCTGAAGGTAAAGGACTGGAATTGATGGACTCTTTACTAGAGAAGTCAAGTGTAGCAACTGAGGTGCTGAAATGCATCCACATTGGGTTGTTGTGTGTGCAAGAAGACCCAGTAGACAGACCAACAATGTCATCAGTTGTTGTTATGTTGGCAGGTGATAACTTAAAAATTCCTATCCCTTCAAAACCTGCATTTTCTGTTGGGCGAGTTGTTGCGGAAGAAACTACATCATCAAATCAGAGAGTTAGTTCTGCTAACGAGGTCACTCTTTCTAACGTATTACCACGGTGATTGTGGTGCAACTCTTCGTTTTTTCTGGTAACAAAAATATTGAATGGTGGAAAGCAGCAGCTAATCAAATTTATCAACAAGACACTTGGCTTTTTAAGATCAGATTTTGCTCGCAAAAGATGGATTAAGCCATTTTGGGGATCATAGGGCTGAATATCTTAACAAATTAAAGGTTGCTGCCTAAATATAGTGCACAGTGTGACACGGACGCATATCAACAAGTTTTATCTAAGAAGAAATCTGGATGCATTAAACAAGTTTTCCGCTGAAAAAGGATATAAATTTTTATTTGACCATTAGATCATGGAAAAATTCTACAAGAGTGTTCTACTGTTACGTATGGAGGTTGGCTGGCTATACTAGGCAGCCAAGGTCAAGAACTGTCCAAATTCAGCTCAGAAGTTTCTGTTTAGAATTTTTTTTTTTATTTTCCTGGTTAATTTTAGATTTCTTTTCTAGTTAGATTTTAAGATTTTATTTGATTTATATTTTTTAGATAGATCAGGTTAAGCTCCTATTTAAACAACCGTGTTTTTGTTATTTTCCATGAGAGATTATTATTATTGACAATGAGCTTTTTTAAATTAAAAATTCACAATCTTATAGTTTAACATATAATCCGGCCCCTCATAGATTTTTTCCAATAGCCTAGCCAAAGAAGCATTGCCATTTTTTAAAGAAAGATCCTATCTACTTGGCTGAAGCCACCAATCGAACACTTGGCTGGTTAGGTAAAAAGAAACGGAAGCAAAAATTACTCAGACGTCTATGATGACGAACAAATTGTCAAGCCAGACGACATTAGCTTGTTCCTACTTCAAAATTTCTAGAAGAATGTGATGCAGACGGAAGCATATCAAGATAGTACCAAGCATAGAAAGATAGACTACAAATAATTTTAAAATCTTATTTTATTTATGCAAAGTTAATTTGACCAAATCTACTTCTAAAAAACATGAAAAAGACTTATTGAGGAGGTAAATTATGTTTAAGGAGAGAAAATAATCCATATAAATAAGAACGAACTTTCATGCACCAGAATAAAAACTTGGCATATCGCTTAATACAATAGAATAAATTGCAATACGAGAATGCTCCATAAGAATAAATTAGCCAGAGCTTGGGCTGTGTTTCTTTCTTACATCTCCTTGTGAATTTGCAGTCAGAATGTGGCCTCTGCTACCAATGCTTCATAAGAATCCTCCGTGATCATCCTGGTAAGTAGTTTCAGTCTTTAAAAGACAATCATTCTCAAATCAGTCTTAGGTTTTATATTTTGATTTTCTTTTTTTATCTATATATTTTGATTTTGCTTTTCTTTTTATTTCAATTTTAGGAATATTGGGTTCTAATATAAGGACTATGTACTGAAAAGGTTTATGAAAACCACCGTGTCTTTGTCTAGTGGTGCAGTTCTCATTTATAGAATTTCTTTAGCAATATTACAGCAAGGTAATTACTATACAAAGTTAACGTATTCTTCTATATATAGCTACTGTCTATAATCAAGGAATTGCCTAGAATCATGGGATTGAGTTTTGTTAACAGATACAACATGATTTGAGGAGAATCTTGGGGATCCTGCTATATGCATAATAACCCCCGCAAGCCTAGGATCTCAGAATCAGAGATGTGAAGCTTGGAACGGAAAAAAAATAAATGCAGGGTGGCCAAGACTTTTGGTGAAAATGTCGGCAATTTGTAAGTGAGTGGGAACGTAACGAATGGTGAGAACTCCTGAGGTCACCAACTCTCGCACAAAATGATAATCTAAATCAATATGCTTATAACGCTTATGGGAGATTGGGTTGACAGCAAGAAAAATTGAGCTTTGATTATCACAAAGCAGGACCAGAGGAGATGGAGAAGAGACATGAAGGTCCTGAAGAAGATGTCTCAGCCACTTAACCTCTGTGGTAGTATGAGCCAATACTCGATATTCAGATTCACAGCTGGACCGAGAAACCGTTGGTTGCTTCTTAGAACTCCAGGACCCTAGAGCACCACCAAAATAAATGGCATAGCCAGAAACTGAGCGACGAGTATCTGGACATCCAGCCCAATCGGCATCCGAATAAGCAAGGAGTTCTTTAGAAGAAGATGGAGTGAAAGATAAGCCAAAGCGAAGAGTCCCCTTAACATAACGTAGTATCCGTTTAACAGCCTGAAAATGAGAAATAGATGGCTTGTGCATGAACTGACTGATAGCACTTACAGCGTGAGCAATATCAGGACGAGTAATTGTAAGATATTGAAGAGCCCTGACAAGTGACCGCTAAAGAGATGGATCATCAAAATCAGGGCCAAGCACGGAAAGATGCTGGGCAACTACCATGGGAGTGCCCACCGGTTTGGAGTCAACCAACTGTGCACACTGTAGAATCTCATAGGCATACTTGGCTTGGCTAAGAAAGAGACCAGTAGATGTGCGATGAGCCTCCAAGCCTAAGAAATAGTTCAAAGAGCCAAGGTTTTTGGTTGAGAATTCATGAGTTAGCTTGCCAATAAAGGAATGAAGGAGTGTTGAGTTGCTGTCAGTCATGACAATATCATCAACATACAGTAAAAGGTATATTAAGTCATCACCCTTGGAGAGCACAAATAAGGATTGGTCTGCAGAACTACAAGTGAAGCTAATGGCCAAGAGAAAGGAGCTGAAGTGATGAAACCATGCGCAGGGAGCTTGCTTGAGGCCATAGAGAGCACGACAAAGCCGACAGACATGTGTAGGATGTTTAGAATCAACATAACCGGATGGCTGATCCATGTAAACTTCTTCCTGTAAAAGTCCATTAAGAAAGGCATTATTGACGTCAAGTTGCCAGAGAGGCCAATTATTTAGACTACCAGGGACAAAACAACTCTAACAGTGGAAGCCTTGACAACAGGGCTAAATGTATCGGTGAAGTCAATGCCCGGTTGCTGTGTGTAGCCCTTTGCGACAAGACGAGCCTTAAAACAATCCACAGTACCTTTTAGTTGGGTGATCTAGGCACTAAATCCCAAGCGTGATTGTGATGAAGGGCCTGAATTTCTGCATCCATAGCAGCAATCCAGCCGGGATGCTTAGCAGCGGACTTGAAGCCTTTGGGCTCGCGCATGGTGAGAAGAGAGTGGAACAAGCTGGAGTGAGGAATTGTGCACACATGGGAGTGGTGAGAAAGTTTGAAAATGCTTGATTTGGAACGAGTCTGCATTGGATGAGTACTAGTCTGGGAAGGATAGTTGGGAGCTATAGGAGAGGATGCATCAGGGACAGGATCTTGGTCAGCAGACATAAGAGGTGAGGCAGGCAAAAACTCATGCATCAAAGGAATAGTGGAGTCAACAGTAGGAGCCTGCAAACCTGAAAGAGGCACAACACTAGCAGATGGGTCAGTTAAGCAAAATCGACATGCACGTGGTATAGGATTAGGTTGTGTTGGTAGGTCAGCCACTGAAATGGAAGCAGGCTCAAGGAATGCACTAACAGGGGAGTTGGGCAGGGACCGAGAGCAAGAGGTTCCTTGAAAGGGATAATTAAGTTCATCAAAAGTAGCATGCCTAGAAATAAATACATGATTAGTAGAACGATCAAGGCAACGAAAACCATGATGGGACATACTTAGCCAAGAAAGACACATGGACGACTGCGAGGACTTAATTTGTGAAGAGCATGGTCACGTAAGTAAGGAAATACAAGGCAGCCAAAAGGATGAAAATTGGAATAAATGGGAGATTTACTGTACATAAGCTCAAAAGGAGACAAGCCATCAAGAGTTGGTGTTGGCAACCGATTGACGACGAAAGCAGTTGTGCTAAAAGCATTAACCTAAAATCATAGAGGAATATGTGAGTGAAAAAGCATTGCTAAGCCAGTTTCAGTTGTATGTCGATGTTTTCGCTCGGCTCGGCCATTTTGGGCTGGTGTATAAGGACAAGACATTTGATGATGAATGCCACATTTTAGCAAGTGATCCCGAAATTGATGATTTGTATATTCAGTGCCTTCATCGCTTTGAAATGATTTGATTTTAAGTGAAAACTGAGTTTCTACAAATTTCTGGAATTGAATAAAAATGCAGAAAAAATCTGATTTAAATTTTAAAGGATAGAGCCACGTAAATCAAGAGTGATCATCAACAAAAATAACATAATATTTATAACCTAAATTTGATGGAACAGGAGATGGACCCCATAAATCACAGTGAATAAGATCCAAAAAATTAGATGCCCGTTTGTCATTCTGATGAAATGGTAGTCTATGACTTTTTGCAAGTTGACAACTAGAGCAAATAGTGGGAGTGGGCAGTAAAGATGTCACACATAATTGACGCTTTTTATTTAAAAGAGAAATAATAGAGTGTGACACATGGCCCAAACGCGCATGCCAAACATCAAATGAAGCTCAAGGACAATTATTTGGAAAAACAGAAAGCAAAGAGTGATGTCCACGCTTAAGCACATAACGATCTTTTTCACACCGCCTGATTGCCACCACCTTTCTTGTGACTAGATTTTGTATAACAAAGCGATCATCAGTAAAGGTGATAGAGAAAGGAAAATCAGAGGTAAGTTTGCTAATGGAAATCAAATTTTTGGTTAAGCCATGCACGACTAAAACATCCTTTAAAGTAAGGGAAGAAGTGGGAGAAAGGATACCAGTATGAGAAATGGGAAGAGTGGCACCATTACCGACAACAACACAATCCTTACCAGTGTACGTATCAGACTTGTCCAACTGAGCAACATCATTGGTCATATGTGCAGTGGCGCCGGTGTCTGTATACCAATCAGAGGCTTGAGTAAAAAACTCCACAAGGTTGGCAGATTTTGAGGAATGAGAGTAACGGTCATGACATGAAGTAGCATAATGACCTTCCTCACAACAAATCTGACAGCGAATAGGACGGTTGCGTTGAAAACGACCATTTCCACGGCTACGATCCCCACGAAAGGGACGATTACCACCACGAGCAAAAACAAATTTATTACTGTGATAGGCAATGAAGGCAGCAGAAGTGGATCTCATGGGAGGCAGCTCCAATGATTTAATAAAATTTTCATAACTCTCCGCCATGGGAACAATCTCAGTAAAGGAAGTGAGAGATGGAAGAGATAGCTGTGTAGTAGAAAAGGTGGAGAAAGTAGAGCCAAGTCCACGTAAATACCAGTATATTTTGTCAAGATCATCTACAGGACGACCCATTGCAACCAGCTGGTCACAAACAGATTTGAACTCATGGCAATATTCAACAACAGATCGAGAATCTTTCTTCATGTGCTGCAGTTCATCTTTGAAACGTAACTCCCTGGATTTGGAACGATGACTGAAGGTTGTCTCCAAAGTAGACCAGACAACATGTGAAGAGGTTAAGCCAACAATAGCAGACATGGCTTCTTTAGTCAACGAAGTAAGAAGGAGGCTTAGTATGAGTTGATCGGTCTGCTGCCATTTAGCAAATGCTGGATTGATAGTGGCAGAGTCATCAGAACCGATAGTTGCAGAAGAAGGTTTAATAGAGCCATCAACAAATCCAAGAAGATGTTGGCACTACAGTAATGGTAGCACTTGGCTACGCCAGAGGAGGAAGTTGGAAGAAGATAACTTGATGGTCAACAGATGGACCATTGTGTTGAAAGACAAAGTGGAGGACGGAGTTTCAGAGGCCATTTGGATCGAGGAAGGAGAATCCTTAGGGAAGCTCTGATACCATGAAAAGGTTTATGAAAACCACCATGTCTTTGTTTGGTGGTGCAGTTCTCATTTATAGAATTTCTTTAGCAATATTATAGCAAGGTAATTACTATACAAAATTAACATATATATAGCTACTGTCTATAATCAAGGAATTGCCTAGAATCATGGGATTGAGTTTTGTTAACAGATACAACATGATTTGAGGAGAATCTTGGGTATCCTGCTATATGCGTAATATGTACATTTAATGGACACATCATTAGCTATCTAATAGATTCTAATGAAAAATATTTAATTATAAGAAGAAAAAATAATACTATACAGAAATTCATAAAAACCTAGTATTTTCTTACTGGTTTTATTCTATGACCACTTGAACTCGTGAATCTTGTTAGGCAGGGAAGAAAGAAAATACAAGATAAGATGGGGAATGTCATGGGATTGGTCACCCGAACCACAAAGAGTTTCAACTCCAAAATTCCCAGAGAGATGGCCCCAGTAACAGGGAATCCGTATTCATGGATTTAACATCCATTTATGCAGCTACGAAAACTTCTCTGACTCGAATTTGCCTGGAGAAGATGATTCTGGCCTGTTTATAAGGTAAAAGAAACATATTCCCTTCATGTCCTGGCTCAAATTCACACTTCGCAGTACTCTAAACGGAGTGCATACTGAGCGATGGAAAGGAAGTAGCAGTAAAGAGACTTTCAACTTTGTCTGAGAAAGACACAAAGGAGTTTACAATTGAAGTTCTGCTAATCATGAAAATTCAGCACAAAAATCTTGTCAAACTTCTCTGTTTTTGTGTTGATAGAGATGAAAAGCTTCTGGTTTATGAATTTATGCTTGACAGCAGCCTTGACGCTTCCTCTTTGGTTAGTTTTCTTCAATGCTTTCGATCAGAAATTTCCATTCATTGATATTTAGATACAATCTGCTTATTTCTCTTCAAATACTGGATTTTAAGTTGTTATTAACTAATTCATTTCCACCGATATCGAACACGAACTTGTATTGTAAATAGAATTGCGAAGGGAACTCTTTATCGCCATGAGGATTCTAATCTCAGAATCATTCATCGAGACCTGAAAGCTAGCAATATCTTGTTGGAAAAGGATATGAACCCAAAAAATATCTGACATCGGAACGACAAAGATGTTTGCTGGAAGTGAAGGCGAGGCCAATACTGCTAGGATAGCTATAACAGAGTGCGTTTTCATCTCTGATATTATTTACTCAAAACTATATTAAACAAGATAATTATTACAAGGTCTTCAATTATGTGAAGAACCGAGAGATGTATGGGTCTCCCATTCATATTGGGCTTGTGTGTACGAAAGGCTTATAAACAAGTATGGACACCTTAAACCTAGAAGACTGCGTTGTTGGGTTATGGGTATGGGCTTCTATATCTAATATTGGGTCTGTGTGTGTGAAAGCTTATACAATATGGACATACTCCAACCCAAAAACCTAAATTACTGGGTAATGAGTACATTTTATATATAAATAATTTTATTTTATCATTTATTTTTAAAATGGGATAATTAGAACTCATATGTGCACCCAAAAAATCTCACTCAAAGTAGCCCGCGTGATACCGTGGGTTGGACAAAATTATTTTAACCCAAAAAAAAAAGTTTAAGAGATTATGTTTTTGATAAAGAAAATTTAATTATAATTAAATTAAATCTTGATTAATTTGATAATATAATAAAAAAATTAGACAATATCAACAACAACAACCAAAAAAATAAAATTTAAAAAATATTACCCTGAGCAATGTTGGGTAACATGTAAAATTTGTGACTTGTATATGAGATATGTTTAGATTACATGTCTATTGTGTATTGACTAAAGTGATGAATATGGATAAAATAGGTGATGAATTTAAAACATAATTGGGTATTAATTTAACTTCTCTTCCTCCTAAAAGACATAATTGGGTATTAATTTAGGTTCAAAATGGTTAAATCATACAAAATAAAATTAAGTTCGAGGATCATATTAAAAATTAAAAAAAAATAAACTACTTTAAATTCTCAATCCATAGATCCCTTTAAATTCTCAATCCATAGATCCATAGTGATTTGTGAGATGATGAATAGTGATTAATTTACAAAAAAAATATTAGTATATATTAATATTTAACAATCATTTACTCAACCATGAGAAAGCAAACAAAGAATGGGAGCCTCACCACAGTCCTCGCCTGTATTGATTCTAATACCAATTTGATAGAAAGTTTTTTTGTATTCGGAGAGATACATGGACCTTCTCGTTCATATTAGGTTTGTGAGTATGAGAACTCATACACAAGGATGGATATATTTTCAACCTAAAAGAATAGATTATTGGATCCATTTCGTTTTTTCTTTTTCTTTTTTCAATATAAGATAATTATCACACGTGTGTATATATATACCTAATAAATTATTAATTTGTGCACGTACCATAATTTCCCTATACAATAATGTCAGGAAGTTATAAACAGAATTCATTATTTTTGTTAGCTGTGTTTCATGTTTCAACTCTTAAATTCTATCTCCAAAGTGTCCAGAACATCTGGGAACACATGGGGTCTGCTTGATATTTATGCCTTTTGTTTTCACGAGTTACTTATTATTCCTGAAGTGATAGTGGATACACAGCACCGGAATACGCAGCGGAGGGACTTTACTCCACCAAATCTTATTTTTTCTTTTTTTTAGTTTTGGAGTTCTTCTCTTGAGATCATAACTAGAAGAAAGAAATCTGGATCCCACAAATCAAAACGAGCTCCTAGCCTCCTGGCTTATGTGATTTTACTCGGCGTAAATGTAAAATACACCCAACTCACTATTTCTGACACTGATAAAAAGGTTAACATTTAGTTACCCCTCTAAATGGTGAATCAGGCATGGCAATTACGCCATGAAGGGAATGAACTAGAGGTGGTAGATCCACTGTTGGCCGATTCATGCAGTCCAGATGAACTTTCAAGATACATGCATATCGTTTTATGAATTATGATGCGTTCAAGAAGATCCTTAATAAAGACCTACCATGTCATCTGTTGTTTTGATGCTGAAAAGTGAAAGTCCAACTCTTCACCAACCTGAACGGCCGGCCGCATTTTCTGTGGGGAGATTCACACACCAATATAAGGCTAATGCTAGCAATTGGTCCCTCAATATATGGTTTAACAATTTCTGGCATTTCGTCTTCCGGTGAGGAAGCTGATCACTGAGCCGTAACAATCTCTGATATTCACTGAAGCCTGACCTGCACTGTATTCTGTAGGGTTCGGTAATTTGCATGTTCTATTTACTTGTAGCATATATATATTGCTCAAGCAATTCTAGAAGTGGACAATCCCTCACTACCCTCTTTTCGGTAAATATGCATGATTTCGATTGCTGTGTCTATATATCTTGAACATTTAAACAAGGAAAACTTTGTGATATATATTTCCTCTTCATTTGTCAATAGCTAATTATCATAGAGTATTATCCTTCGTTTTTAATTTTCATGGATACGAAAAATCAGAAAATCTTTACTGAAATGGCAAGTTAGATTACCAAACCTGAGATTGTAAGAAATGGGAAAGGCCTGCACAGCTCAAGGGAAGGCCTGCATTGTTTTTTTAGTAGAAACATTGCTTTTTAAATATAAAAAATTATCATGATCTGAAGTATCAAGTAAAAAACATTGAAAATTATGTCTTAATATTTTATAAATAATTGAAAGTAGAAAAGAACAGTTAATTTGAAAAATAATTATAAAATATTTATAATAAAAAATAAAAAATAAAAATTTTATTTTTTATTGAATATTAATGATCACAATTTAATAAGAAAATCACCTTAGATTCATATATAATAATTAATGGAATCCTCGCTAATATTATTAAAACAAATGCTATTGTCTTATTTTAAAACAAAGCAACATTAAATGATATTTTTAATTATTTTATTGATAATAAATTTTGATTAAAATTTAAGAAAATAAATGGATAAAAAAAGGGGTGCATGAGCCTCAAAGTTTATTCTCACGTGTCTAGCCCAATATAAAGAAGCTTGGACAAGCGTGGGCCTCTTAGGCCCAGCCTTCTCTCTTAACCTTCTCACTTTTTTTTTTCTTTTAATTGAGTAAGTCGACGAACATAAACTTTTATACGAGAATTTGAAAATAACCCCGTTATTTTTTTTTGGGTAAATCTTTGAATTATTTTTATATTAAAAATTTAAATCATATTTCATCAAATTAATTTCTATTTCAATTCTAAAATTTTAGTAAACATCTTGAATTGTCAATTGTCAAGAACATTGAAAGAGATGAAAATATCAATAAATAAAAAATCACGAACATCACATATAAGGTTGAAATTAGAAAAAATCATAATTAAAGTTCATTGATAAAATTTAAAAAATAAAAAAACTTTATTGTTCAATGAAAGGAATGGAGACATTTCTACAAGGACAAATAGTGAAAGCATGTTAGGTTTATTATGTAATATATTTGAGTTATATAAAATATTTCATGAACAAAAACAAAGAAGGTAACTAACATGTATACGAAGATGAATCCATATCCCAACAGTCTAAATTTTTAAATCAATTTTCTCACCTCTTTGCATTTATTACTCTCTTTTCGAGGAATGGGCCATCTAGGGTTTGCCCCTCCAACCCCCGGTTCTCTCTCCCCAAACAAATTCACTTCAAACGATCAACATTGTTCTGAGTGTCAATGTGTAATAAAATTAGTTCAATGACAATTTACTATGATTTCTTATCAGGATTAGATTTTCTTACTGTTTATTTTTATATTTTAAAAGTATTTTTAATTTTAAAAAAAAATTAATTTTTTTGGATATTTTTATATTATTTTGATGTACTTATATCAAAAATAATTTTTTAAAAATAACAAAATTATTATTTTGATGTATTTTCGAGTAAAAAAACACTTTAAGAACAGACAGGAATACCTTATTTTTTTATAATATTTACCATCAATAAAGTTTAAAAATTTTTGTAGTCAAATATTTACTAACGCTAGAGATAAAAATATTATAGGCAAATTATTAAAAGTATAATACAACAAATCCTTAGCAATTCAAGACAAAACCAACAATACAGCTTATTTTAGATAGAATGTTTAATATGTGATAATATCATACCCTTTCACATAACCAATCATGTATCATAGAATATCTACTGATCAATTAGAGTTTTTACTAGTTTACAAATCCTTAAACTAGATCTTTTTCCCTCTAAGAATAAGATGCCAAATATTTATTTTTTTGTTTGAAAATTTTAAAAGTCATTGTAATATTGGGTGTGACAATCATGACCTGAAAATAAAGTATCAAATAAAAAACATTGAAAATCATGTTAAACTATTTTATATATAATCAAAAGAAAAAAAAAGTAATTAATTTGAGAAAATTTTATAAAATATTTATAATGAAAAATTAATAAAATATAAATTTCATTTTTATTGAATATTCATGATTACAATTTAAAAAGAAAATCAGGTTCATATAAAATAATTAATGGAATCCTCGCTAATATTATTAAAACAAATGCTATTGTCTTATTCTAAAACAAAGGCAACATTAAATGATAGTTTTAATTATTTTATTGATAATGAATTTTAATTAATTAATTTGGTGCGATTTTGGTGGGTTTTTCTTGAACTGATCCTCCCTTAGATGAGAAAGAAGGAGATGAATAATTGATTTAGAAACGACATTGTTTCTTTTTTATTGAATTTACTTCCTACTTTATAATTTTATCTTTATTAGTTTTTTTTGTCTTGATCAAATTCACAAATTATTTTTTAATATTTATTCAACAAAATCTTAATTTGTTTATTCACCTGTTATTCTGAATGAAAGTACATACCTTATTAATCTGAGTTATATTATTATTATTATTATATTTTAAATTAAATTATTTATGTTTTTATATATTGTTTTAGAAACTCAAAATGACAATACAAATAAATATAATTATTTATAGTGGTGCAAGAGAAGTCATACTTAGCTTATCATCTTTGCCCTGGTGTTTGTATTAATTCTCTATCAAGCTCGGTATCTTCTTGTTTTTTTTTCTAAACCTAACAACTAACCAGTGAAAAAAAAAAAAAAAAAAACTAGTTTGATTCATTCATCAAATAACCCGACCTTAGTTTTTTCAAGTACTCGTGGGCTTGGAAACTACGAGGACAGTGACAGATTCATTGAAATTTGCTACAGCGTACAAGTAGGTCACGGTTGATGTCTTGATCCAGTGATTTCCATATATATATATATATATATATCAACAGTGACAGATTCATTGAAATTTGCTACAGCCTACAAGTAGGTCACGGTTGATGTCTTGATCACAGTGATTTCCATATATATATATATATATATATATATATATATATATATATGTAAAGTCAACATCTTCTTGCACTGGCTCCCATCATAAACATAATGACAATGTGACAAGTGAAGAAACAACTGGCTGAAACCAGACTTGATTCAAGGGGAATGAGATGTAGATAAAATTTATAAATAAAATATTTTAAATTATGATTTTATGATTTTTTTATTTATGTCTGACAAGTGAATCTTTTGATAATATTTATTTTGTATTTGAATTTTTTTATTAAACAAAAATAATTTTCATTTCATTAAATATAATTGATAAATATAATTTATTTATTTATTTTTAAAGCTAGAAGTCATTGTCCAAGTGATTCTCAGCTAAAATCTGATATGATTAAATGGCATGACTATATTACTTCATTTTCAAGGCTCTTAAGCCCTTGCTGGAAAGTTTAGCCATGAAATATGGGCGAGGTTAGTATTCTTCTAATGCTAAGGTCATGTACTGTTCTAGTCACTTTATTTTGGTATTTAAAAAGAAGACATTTGAATAAAATATTGTGAGATTAAATAATTATATTAAAAAATATGTTTTTTTATTAAACTTGTTTTTTAAAATATTTTTGCTTGAAAAAAATATTAAATTATTACTTTTATTTATATATATATATTGATTTTAATGTGCTGATATAACAATAAAAAAATCTAAAAGAAATATTTTAATTAATTTGTAAGTAAAAAATACTTTTAAAAAACACTATATACCATATTATAAAACCTACACCGCGTATTGAGAAATTAAAATCAAGGATTGGGTCAATGTTAAAGAAAGAATTGTTAATCAAATAAAAAACATTTGTCCTTGTAGTAAACGTTTGAACAATAATTTTTAACCTTCAAATTTTCAAACTAATGAACAATAATTTTGCGAAGAAAATCCCTTAATCTTGATAGTCTACGGATCATTATTACTGACTGCATCCAATAGTTTTATTGATCAAGTAGATTCTAAGATTAGTCAGTCATCCCTTTAGTCAATCATCTCCCATAAGGTATATTTGTTATTTTAATAGTGATTTTAAAATATTCTTTACTTTAAAATAAATTAAAATAATATTTTTTTAATTTATATTTTACATCAATATATATATAAATTAATATAAAAATATTAAAAAAAATAAATTTTATAAAAAAACACAGTGCAACCAGGTAGACTATCGGTATCTTAAGAAAGTCTGCACCACTAACCTCCAAATTCAAGAATAATCTCTTCACAATAGAATGGTCAAGCAAGACAACTTAATAATAATCTATTGCCCATTTCGTGTTACACACAAGGATTATGTATTTTATTAATTATCCATTTAATTGATAATGATAAAAAAGTTTTCATAATGGTTGGAGTTTTTTAAATTTAAAATTTACATGATCGAACTAATTAAATTATTATTTTACGTCTAATTTTATCAAATAAAATTTAAATAATAAAATTTAAATTCATAATTAATTGATCAACAAATTTTTTATACAATATAAAAAAAAACTATCTCAACTAAAAATTAATAGGCAAGATTCTAATTTTAACATAACAAAAACAAAAAGAAATACACACTCAATTATAGGAGTGATCATTTTTTGTTTCGGTTTGGTTTGGTTCGGTTTTTTAGAGCAAAAACCGGTTCAAACCGGTTTGGCCTGGTTTTTCCAGTTTTGACTCGGTTTTCTCGGTTTTGGCTTGGTTGTTTTGGTTTGACTCGGTTTTTTTTCCGGTTTTTTTGTTTCGGTTCGGTTTTTTGCTTATAAAACCAAAACCGAACCGAATCGGCCGGTTTTTTCAAAATTTTAATCGGTTTAATCGGTTTTTTTTGTTCGGTTTTTTTAGTTTTTTTTCCGGTTTCTCGGTTTAATCGGTTTTTCGGTTTTTTTGCTCATTCCTACTCAACTATACTCGGAAAAGTGTCCATGTATTAATTTGAACTTATAATATAGCAATACAAGCCATACCCCATGTATTTGAACTTAGCAAATAAAAGGATAAGCTCTGCTCAGCAGGATTCATATAGAAAATTTTCATTTGAATGCCAATTTATTCCTGGTCAACCAATTAAGTCAATGCTCAGGCCGTTCATTTTTAATTTACAAAGTAAAACGTATTCTCAGGGATGATTACAGTTATTCTCTCCCCATGATATCACCTGTACAGCTTTAGCTTTAGTAGTTCCATTACTCCACATGGTTTCAAGTGAATTTCCAAGCCCCTTTTCATTGTTTCGTTAAATTTGCTCCAAAATGATCCTGATGACAACCATAGATGTAAATTTAGTCATGTTTTTGCTGATCATACCGTTTTCAGCTCTCCCAGCCATTACTGTTGCAGACCATCTTGTTACATCATGCTCCGATAACACAAGCAACTACACTCTCAACAGTCCATTTGAGAGCAACCTCAAGCTTCTTCTTGAGAACTTGCCTTCCATCACGTCATTAACAGGTTTTAACCACACCTCTGTTGGAGATTTCCCTGCCAAGGTCTATGGCCAAGCACTGTGCAGAGGTGATATTGTCAACTCAAGTTCTTGTCAGGCTTGTGTGGAGAAGGCAAGCCAAGAAATCTTTAATGATTGTAGAAATTATAAAGATGCAATCATATGGTATGAACTTTGCCAAGTTCACTACTCGTTTCAGAATATGACTTCCTTGTATGTTTATACAGGGAAGTATCCAGACTGGGATTCTCAGGAGAAATTTCTATCAGATCCAAAACATTTCTCTGATGTTCTAATCTACTTAATGACTAACCTGTCAACTGAGGCCGCTGTCAATCCTTCCAAGCACATGTTTGCAACTGGGTCAATCAAATTTAGAAGCGAAACCGTATATGGTCATGCACAGTGCACACGAGATATCGTAGCAGATGATTGTCAAACATGTTTGACAACTGCTTTGGCTGAACTCAAAGGATGCTGTTCGTCACGGCAAGGTGGAATTATTGTTAGCAGGAATTGCGGCGTGAGATTTGAGCTGTACAAATATTACAATGCGTCGAGTTACTCGTTAACATATCCGAATCCTAAAGGTTAGTGAACAGAAATTTTTTTGCTGAAAATCTGTGAGCGAAAAGAAGTAATCATGTCTTGCATTAATGACTGATATGGTTATTCTTAATTCTTGCCCGTGGCGGATAACATGTAGCGCAAAATTGTCCAGAATCTTAGTTTATTATTTTTGGAGATTAAATATTTTTCTTCATAAATTGAATCTTATGCAAGTCTCTGCTTTGCATGGCAGGAAGTAATTGGAAGATTGGGATAGTGGCATTTGCTGCTTGTGCTCCTGTAGTGGTGATTGTAATTGTCATTGGGTCTTGCATTGTCTGTCTGCTGAAAAAAAGAGGACAACAAAGAGGTAAATTAACAAAGCGATCAGCAGATTGTTAGGCTAAATTGATATGATCAGAACTACAAAAGAGTAAAACTCCGATTCTTTGTCAGGCGTGGAAAGAAGTCACCTAGCATTATTACAGGAATTGGCCTGTCCAAGAGGGGTCACAATGACAGATGAAGGTCAGTTGGTAAGTTCTGAGGACCTGCCTTTCATGGACTTGACTACTATCAGAGAAGCTACAGACAACTTCTCCGATTCAAATAAGCTTGGACAAGGTGGGTTTGGCACTGTTTATAAGGTAAGTGGTCAAGGGGCTTTGCTGTCATAATCCACTGAGATTCAGGAGTATGTCTTTCCAATCCATCCCTCTAGGAAAACCGAGTTTTTTGTTCAGTTTGCCATGGCTTAATATTGCTTCAGTTGATAATACTTGCCTCATTGCAAATTTGTTTCAGGGTGTGTTACCAGATGGGAAAGAAATAGCTGTTAAAAGGCTGTCAAGGAAGTCATGGCAAGGCTTAGAGGAGTTCAAGAATGAAGTCAAAGTAATTGCAAAATTACAGCACCGAAACCTTGTGAGGCTATTGGGATGTGGCATGGAAGGAGAAGAAAAGCTGCTCATATATGAATTCATGCATAACAAAAGCCTTGATATCTTTATCTTTGGTCTGTTCCTTTCATTTAATTTGCCTTTGAATTCTTAAATATTACATTTTCAACAATTAAACGATGCAAGAGGCTGAAGTTTTTTCTTATTCAAATTTCAGATGCCGAAAGACGCGCACTTCTTGATTGGGAGACATGTTACAACATAGTTGGTGGGATTGCTAGAGGACTTCTTTACCTACACGAGGATTCCCGGCTTAGAATCATTCACCGGGATTTGAAACCTAGCAATGTGCTACTAGACCATGAAATGGTTGCCAAGATATCAGATTTTGGCATGGCTAGAATTTTCTGCGAAAACCAGAACAAAGCTAACACTAGAAGAGTAGTAGGAACATTGTAAGCCCTCTTTTAATTTCTTTTTTTTTACCTCTAATTTCTTTTTCTAGTTTGGTGATGATTTTAGTCCTAAATTCTTATAACTTATCCAAAGTACGTCTTACGCACGAAACAGCGGATATATGGCCCCGGAGTACGCAATGGGAGGGCTATTCTCAGTGAAATCAGATGTCTTCAGCTTTGGTGTTATACTACTGGAGATCACAAGTGGAAAAAGAAGTAGTGGCTTTTATCTCTCAGAACATGGCCAGACACTCTTAGCATATGTTTGTACAATACATCGCAGCCATCAAAATTTCCATTCAAATAATTTTCAACCTATCAAAAAGAATTTGAAGCCTGAAAATTATAACTAGGTACTGTTATGATAGTTTTTTTCATGCAATTTGACAGGCGTGGAGATTGTGGAATGAAGGGAGAGAAATGGAATTAGTGGATCCTTCGTTGATGGACAGAAGTCAAACAGAAGGGATTGTGAGGTGCATACATGTTGGGCTGTTATGTGTGCAGGAAGATCCAGCAGACAGGCCAACAATGTCATTTGTGGTTCTAGCTTTGGGAAGTGACCCAATAGCACTTCCTCAGCCGAAACAACCTGCTTTCTCTCTAGGTAAAATGGTTCCAATCTACAAGTCTTCACCGACAGATCCTTCTGTAAATCAAATGACTGTTTCTGGTATCACACCGCGCTGATTGTTAATAAGATTGCCACTGTTCTTGTCAATGTCTGTGCGGCAATTGGTGTGGTTCAGAATAGCTAGTTTTCTTAGCCATTTTGTTAAGATCTCAAAATGGTCAATAGAAGACCTCAAATTGTGTATAATAACAACGTGTCAGAATAGCTAGTTGGAATTATAAGGGGTTCTGACAAATTATAAGCCAGAAATAAATAGCATGACGAGACACTGTCCACTAATTTTAAGGTGGTACTGATATAGTTTTGGTTCTGGTCACGTTGGTCTCTATCACTAACCAAAGCTAAATTGTAAAAATACCCCTCTGATCTTACGCGGGAAAAAACATAGTTTAATAAAAAACATAATTTAATAATATTTTTTTTATAAATATTAAAACAGAAACATATTAGATCAATCTAAATTAATTCAGATTAAAATGTAAACTTAGACTATTATAATCTCATAAAAAAATATATTAAAATAAAATTATCAATCAATCCAAATATTAAAGGATGATATAAAAAAATTAATTAAAAAAAATAAAAAAACCCTGAATCAACCAAGTTAACCTACAAAACTCATGATCTGGATCATAAGATTATGATAACCTTAGAGAAAGTAAACCAAAAAAAAATTATAAAGTTCAATCCTTTAATAAATCTAATATTAAAGGATTAAATTAAAAAATACTAAATTAAAAATTAGAAAAGAAAGGAAAAAATTATTGTTTCAATTAACACTACTTTAGGAGGAGGTGATAAATGATTTTAATTATATTTTATATTTGTATAAATATTAAATTTCCCTTCAACCAACCTAATAATAACATAAAAATCAATGTGAAAATATAAAAAAATCTCTTAACATCAGTTTTAGATTTTTTACTTACAATTATATTTTAGTAATTTTACTATATATTAAAAATAAAAAAAACTTATTTATACTCAATGAATTTGGTCATGACTAATGATTCGGAGACAAGATAAAATCATCATTGCATTATTTTATTAATCATTATTTTCGCTCACAGTAAACATTGTTTACACTTATAGTGAATAGTTTTTTTTTCAAGGGGATTAATTAGGCTTTGTTAATGTTTTTCTAAGTAGGTTGAGAAAACGATAGGAATTGATCAGAGGGTTTTTATAGATTTTTTCCTTCAGTTTCTCAACAAAATCCTAATGGAAAGGAAACATTAAAAAAATCATATTGTTTAAGAGGTAAAATCAAGGATTTTTTTAGTTCAAAGGTTTTAAATTTTTTTGTTGTTGAATTGCCAAAGAGAGAGTTGGCTCTCTCGACTCACAAGTTCAACTAAAGGATTCATAAATTGGCATTGTCAAGGAATAATTAAGAGGTTGTATTTTAATAATTAAATCTATTCTTAAAAAAAAAGTGCTATTACTTTCATTAATAATAGTTAAAAATATTATTGGTTATGCTATTATTTCAATTTTTGAATGGTTCCAGTATGCTAGTAGAGTTTATTTAGCATCGTTGTAATTTTTATTTTTCAAAATACTTTTAAAATTATTTTTCATTTGAAAAATGCATCAAATTAAATTTTTAGATATTTTTAATGACTTTGACATGCTGATATTAAAACAATAATAAAAATAATAAAATAATATTATTTCAATATATTTTCAATTGAAAAGCACATCTAAAAAATACTCTATACTACAATACTAAATACATAATTAGTTGAGTAGTTTAATGAGTGCCCTCATCATAGGCATATGTGATGCAGTTTTTTTTCCTTTGTTTATTATAATATAGCTAAAATACGTGATAAAAGTACTTTAGTTTTTTTTATATGTTATTGTGGATTGTTATAGTGTTTTTTTTTGTTTTTTTTTCAAAATTATCTTTATTGTTTTTTTTAATATTAAAATATTTAAGAATTTAGCTTTGTAATGTTTTTTCTTTAAAACATTATAAATTGTTACAGTGTTTCCCCACATAGTTTTTATTATTTTTTTTCAAAATTATTTGTTGATTTTATTTTTTTAATATATATTGAGTTGGTTGAGAATTACAGCTGTAGCTTTTCTCATAAAACACTGTGGATTGCTACAGTGTTTTCCCATATGATTTTTTTTTGTTTTTAAATTTTTTTTTTTAAATTATATTTGTCGATTTTATTTTTTTAATATTGAGATGGTTGAGAATTTAGCTTTGTATTTTTTTTCCTTAAAACATTGTGGATTACTACAATGTTTCCCCACATGTTTTTTTTTTGTTTTTTTTTATGTTTTATAATTTTTTCCAAAATTATCTTTTTTGATTTTATTTTTTAACATTGAGCTGATTGAGAATTACAATTATAATGTGGGGAAAACACTGTAACTTTCCTCACAAATTACTATGGATTGCTATAGTGTTTTCCCCACAAGATTTGTTTTAGTTTTTTTATGTTTTTTTTTTAAATTGTCTTTGTCGAATTTTTTTTTTATATTGAGATGGTTGAAAATTACAATTACAAGCAATATAAAAAGGGCTAAATCATGTGGGGAAAACATTGTAGCTTTCCTCACACAACATTGTAGATTGCTACAGTGTTTCCTCATATCTTTTTTTCCCGGTCTTTTTTGTTATGATTTTTTCTAAAATTATCTTTGTCGATTTTATTTTTTTTAATATTGAGTTGATTAGAATTTAACTTTGTAATTTTTTTCTTTAAAATATTGTGGATTGCTACAGGGTTTCCCTACATGATTAGTTTTTTGTTTTTTTGTTATCATTTTTTCTAAAATTATCTTTGTCAATTTTATTTTTTTAATATTGAGTTGATTTAGAATTACAATTATAAACACTGTGGTTTGCTACATAGTCAACCCACATAATTATTTTTTCTTATGAATTTTTTAAAATTATCTTTGTCGATTTTTTTTTTAATATTGAACTGGTTAAGAATTATAATTACAAGTAATTACAAGCAAGGGTAAATCATATAGTAAAGCACTATAGCTTTCCTCGCAAAACGCAGTGGATTGCTATAGTGTTTCCAACATGGTTTTTTTTTGTGTTTTTTTGTTATGATTTTTTTAAAAAATTATCTTTGTCAATTTTATTTTTTAATAATTAGATTTGTAAATTTTTTTAAAACATTGTGGATTGCTGCAGTGTTTCCCCATATGTTTTTTTTTGTTTTTTTATTATGTTTTTTTTTTAAATTATCTTTATCAATTTTATTTTTTTAATATTGAGTTGGTTGAGAATTACAATTACAATAGAGCTAAATCATGTGGGAAACACATTGTAACTTTTCACACAAAATATTGTGGATTGTTATAGTAATTCCTTACATGGTTTTGTTTTGTTATGATTTTTTTAAAATTATCTTTGTCAATTTTACTAGGAAAAACATTGTAACTTTCCTCAGAAAACACTGTAGATTGCTACAGAGTTTCCCCTCATGGTTTTTTTCTTTTCAAAATTATCTTTGTCGATTTTTTTTTAATATTGAGCTGGTAACAAATTAAACTTTGTAATGTTTTTTTTAATTAACAGAAAAGCTAAATCATATGGGAAAAAACTGTATCTTTCCTCACAAAATATTGTGGATTGATATAAATCATTCTATCTGGTCTCTAAATTTTTTTTATCATCAACAGAACTTTTTTGTCTTCTTGAAATATTAGCTCCATCATACCTTCAGTTTTTATTACTTATTTAGTGCTGGTTTGCAATTATAACATCATCAAACATATTTATTTCATAAGCCCGCGGCAGTGCGCTGGCATGCCTTCTAGTTCTACACTATATCCCATATATAAAATATTTGGATATGTAGAAGGGGATATAAAATATTTGGATATGTAGAAGAATTCTACATTTTTATACATATTTTTGAATTTTATGTCCACAATGATATCATAATTTGTAGTTCAAACGATATTTTACAATTTAATCTTTCATTAGACTAAAAGAGTATATCCCATATATAAAAATAATAGAAATTACAACTTGGTATTTGAAAATTTCGTTGAGAACATTAATACATGGTCTTCTTGGCGTATGGAGAATATAAAAAACTCTTTGAACTTCCTAAATTTGGATTGTTTATGTAGAAACGATTGCATCGCGCATACATAAATGAGTTTAAGCCACCAAGAATCAACAACAAACGAGCTGCATAAGTAATAACTACCTTACGTAAAATATTAAATTTCAAATAAAACGATGGAATTCTACGAATCAGCTTGCATTGATAAAACTAATTTAAAGTTTTTTTTTTATTGTTTTCGTCTGTTTTTTTGGTGAACATTAACCAACAAAAAACACAAAAGTAACAACAAGCACAACTAACATAGAATCACCATACAAAAATCTTAATTTTAAATTTTATTATTGGATAGTTTATCTTCAAATAGTCTCTTGAAATACAAGCAGAATAATAATATTTATATAAGTCCAACATCTATCTTGAAGAGAAAAAAATCCTAATAAATAATTACATAGTTATTCTATGAATTTTTAAACTAATTAGGAAAAATAAATTTACTAAGTATAGTATTTAATTTTCTAAACTAAATAAAAGATATAAAAACACCATTAAAAAATAATTTTCCAAACCATATAGAAATACAAATAATTAATAAAATAAATATTTTAATTGCTAAAAATCCCCCGCATCCTAAACTGATAGACGATCAAATAAACTGATTTATATATGTTTCAATACACACAGCATAGTCATTACAATGCCTATGACCACTCAGAGGTTCTTTGGGTTGCGGTGCAACCTCTATCTCATGATTTTTTAAATTTATTTTTGTTTAAATTTATTTTTTATATTTTTAAATTTTAATATAATAATATTAAAAATAATTTTAAAAGAATAAAAAATATTATTTTAATGTATTTTTAAGTAAAAAATATTTTATAAAATAACCGCTACCACATATTTAAATACTCTTTTAAATATTTAATTTTTATGTATCATTAACTATATTTGAATACTCTCAAAATACATTTAGTTTAAAAAAATATTAAATTTATATTTTTTAGTATTTTTAAAAATACTAGTTTGCCTTGCACTTTTTGTTTTTAAACTTCTGCTGCGTTTTCTTTTCACAACGCACCTCTCATATATATACTTGTGATATTACGGGAACTGAATGTATAATTTTTTACCCATAAAATTTGGTTTTTCGATCCGTAGATGACAAGGGAAACATTCTAAGTAATTTGTGTTTCTTAAAATATTTTTTTTGTCCAAAAACAAATCAAGCTTATATAATTTTAAATATTTTTTAAATTATTTTAATATGTTGATATAAAAAATAAAAAAATATAAAAAGTTATTATTATTATACATTTTAATTAAAAAAATATTTGTAAAAATTACTTCATACAAATCACCGAATATGTACCTCGAGGCTGAAATTTAAATTCATGAAGAAAAAGTGGGCCGATCGTAAATGCAGATTCTTACACTTTTCCAAGTACGAAATATGAATCACAAAACAAGTCCTGTTCAAACTCGGAATTGTTGTTCAAAGACGAACATTGAATATTCATGAAGCATTGGTTAAAACTTTGAGTCCAGGTCAAATCATTAACGTCCAGCCATGTTCTTAACAAAACTTACAAATTACATAAGACCTTCCTGGAAACTACACACCACGAATAGATCGCTGTAAAAAATTCAGTATTCATTGTCTAATATAGTTTTCTTGACCATAGCAAGTCCATTTTTCGATGATCTTTAAGATCTTTGCTAATGTGTTGATTTTTTTCCAAGGATATGACATTAAATTTGATAATTAAATATGAATTTAATCCAAAATATTAAAAGTCAGTGGTGAATGACTCATTAATATTACCTTATATTCTTATAATTATTTGACGAGGGACTTCGTTCTATAACAATATTTTTCTTCTTGCCTTGATTTATCCCAATTCTTCCAAGAAAATTCCCATCTGCTATGCTTTTGGATGACCAACCATATTTGACTGCTTTATATATATAAATATGGTCTCCCGGCCGTAAGGTGAAGCAAGACAGCAAACAATTTCAGCTACAAATTATAGCTGATTCTTGATAGCTAGTGTCGAAATCTCAAAACACAAGATATGGGTCACAATTTCCTTGTTAAAAAAAGTTTTCAAATTCTTCTGCTGTATTTTTCCATTGCCAACCTTCTTGATCTTGCTTATGCTGATCCTCCTTACAGACTTTGCTCGAACAAATCTGACTATATAGATAATAGTCCATTTCAAAAGAATCTCGAGACCCTCATGGCTTCTCTTTCTTCAAATGCTTCAGTTTCAAAAATTTTCAATACCTCTACTGGAATTGATCCAGACAGAGTGTATGCTCAATATATGTGCCTCAACTATGTAACAAATGAAAGCTGCCGTACCTGCGTAGCTGCAGCATCTCAAGATATCAGGCAGCTTTGTCCAGGAGATAAGGAAGCAGTTGTGTGGGGAGACCTATGTCAATTGCGCTACTCGAATCAAAGATTCTTAGGCCACTTGGATGTTTCAAGAAACATTCCCCAATATAATGCAAAGAACATTTCAAATCCAGAACATCTTAGTTTAGTAGTCAATAAAACCTTGAGTAGTCTTATCAAGAAGGCAGCTTTTGATTCTTCAGCGAATATGTATGCTACTAGAGACGAACCTTTCACTGATAGTGACAGCTTTTTCTCTCTAGTACAGTGCTCTACAGACTTGTCTCCAAATGATTGTTACAGATGCCTTGAGGTTGCCATAAAAAATGTTACGACTTGTTGCTATTTTTCTCGTGGAGCAAGGGTTTTCAGCCGCAGTTGCTATTTAAGGTATGAGTTATATGCTTTCTATGACGGCGCATCCGACTCTTCTCAAAGTCCGGTGACCGGAAAAGGTACTAATTTGCTTATAGATTAATTAAGACGTAATAAGTGGTTATATTTGGTTGTATTTGCTAATAAAAAAAAACTATACTTCATGCACTGAAAATAATTTCTTTTCCCTAATGACAGGCAACGAAAGCGAAATATGGATAATTACCATCAGTACTGTGGCATCAACACTTTTGGTGGTAGCAATTTTAGGCTCCTTCTTCTGCCATCTTGCGATGAAATTCAGAAAGCGAAAATGCAAGGATGCTTCTTATGAAATTCACTCACATGTTCTTTTTGGTTTTCTTTGTAACCCTTGTTGACTACTTGAATCTTGTCATACAGGTAAGAAAGAAAATACTAGTCAAGATGGTAAATTCAGTGGGTTTGATCACCCAAACCGCAATGATTTCCAGAACCAAGATTTTCAGAGAGATGGCCTTAATGATCGGGAATCCGCAATTATGGATTTGGCATCCATAAATGCAGCTACCGAGAACTTTTCTGAAGCAAACTTTCTTGGGCAAGGTGGTTTTGGCCCAGTATACAAGGTACATGAATTACAATATCTTATGTTCAAGCTCAAATTACCTTACGAAGTACTCTAGAGAAGAGATAGAAGGAGGTTTTACTAATTCCTTTGTTGTGAATTTTTGAAGGGTATACTGAGTGATGGAAAGGAATTAGCAGTAAAGAGACTTTCAGCTTCGTCCGAGCAAGGCAAAAACGAGTTTACAAATGAAGTTCTGCTAATCATGAAACTTCAGCACAAAAATCTTGTTAAGCTTCTCGGTTTTTGTGTTGATGGAGAGGAAAAGCTTCTGGTCTATGAATTCATGCCTAACAACAGCCTAGACATGGTCCTCTTTGGTAACTAGTCCTCTTTAATAAGTTTCTTAGTGTTTTGAAATCAGAAATTTCCATTCATTGATCTCAGAGACAATATGCTGAAATTTTATTTCTCAAATACTGAATACAAGCAATAATTTGATTTCCTATCAATTTTGATTTAACTGTAGATCCGAGGAAAGGTGCTCAACTTAGTTGGAGAAGTCGTATTCATATTATCAATGGGATTGCAAAGGGAACTCTTTATCTCCATGAGGATTCTAGACTTAGAATCATCCATCGGGACCTGAAAGCTAGCAATATCTTGTTGGACAATAACATGAATCCGAAGATTTCTGACTTCGGAATGGCAAGGATCATGGAAGCTAATGAAGGCGAAGCCAATACTGTTAGGATAGTGGGAACATAGTAAGTGAATTTTCACCTGAATTATCTTTGTATATTAAGTATAATCACTTCATTAGTTACCCGATTTCCTAGACAATAATAATATAACAAAGCATAATGACATGATCCATCATTTGCCGTGTTTCATGTTTCTAACTAATTTTCCGAGTCTGGAGTTTTTTGGGCCACCTCTGTTGGAGCACAGCACATAGGGCTTGTTGGATATTTACTTTTTCCAGGATTACTAAAAATTTCCTGTCCCTTCTGTTGAATAGTGGATACATGGCACCAGAGTATGCAATGGAGGGACTTTACTCCACCAAATCTGATGTTTTTAGTTTCGGAGTTATTCTGCTGGAGATCATAACCGGAAGAAAGAATTCTGGATTCCACAAATCGAAACGTGCTCCTAGCCTCCTAGCTTATGTAAGTTTCTTCGGCATAGAATACACATAATCACTTACTTGACACTATGATAAAAATGTTTAGTTAAATGCACTTCCGAATCCTGAATCAGGCATGGGAATTATGGAAAAATGGAAAGGAACTCGAGATGATAGATCCAGTGCTGGCTGATTCATGCTGCTCTGATGAATTTTCCCGATGCGTGCATATCGGTTTATTATGCGTCCAAGAAGATGCTAGTGAAAGGCCAGCCATGTCGTCCGTTGTTTTAATGCTGAAAAGTGACAACTCAATTGATCTTCCCCAATCTCAACGGCCGGCCATTTTTGCTGGGAGATATACAGACCACCACGAGGCAAAAGCAAATGATTGTTCTGTCAATGGCTTAACAGTTTCTGATATTTTACCTCGGTGATGAAGCTGGTGAATGAAGTGTGTGACCACGAAGCTCTCTTAGGTATGTCCGCGGCTATATAGGATGGGGCAAAACACGTTCATTGTTTCTCAGTTACAAAAATTGGTATGAAAGAGTAAAAATGGAATGAAATCAATTATCTGTTAAAAAATTTGTTTAATATAATTGTTTTTTACAATATTTTGAATGTGGATACTGAATATTTGATTTGGTATTTACAATGATAATTGAAAATTTTCTTTGATAGTAATGTAAAAGGTATACACATGGATGGAGGGACCATGAGTCACCAATCACTGAAAGTATAGGGACTTGGATGACCAAAATTCCAGTAAAGGAGTTGATATGACTAATTTTCAAAACTTGAGGGATTACAAATAATAAAACTAGTTTTATACTAACTAGCTCACACAACACTCACTATGAATAACTAAAGCACACTCAAAACACACCACACCACACCAGGGGTGGGGATTGGAGAGGGTGGTAGGCAATCACCACCTTAGTGTTCTCTAAACCACACTCAATTGATGGATGCAAAAAATTGGGAGAGGAAACTATTTATAGTATCTTTTTAACATAAAAAGCAAAACTAAAAAAGGTGCATTAATTCACCTCTCCCGAGTCCATGCAGATCGCACGATGAGATTGTGCATGCCATGAAATTTCAACTTTGTCAGGTGAAGACAAAGCATGCATTACACAGTTGAAGACAAAGCTGCTGGTTCCCTTTCATGTCGGTGCTGAGTATCGGTAGAAGATGCGAAGCAAGGGCAGACAAATACCGTGTTGATAACAAGTCAATTTTCATGTATTGGATTCTTTTGCATGAATTATTAAAAAAAAAGAGAGTATCAATGACAAGAGAAGAAACTTTTTTTAGTCAATAATTTAAATTCAATGTTACCTTTTATCTAATCTTTGTTTAAAATGATTAACAAATTGAAGTCAAATTATTCATGCGTCACATGTACATATGAACTTCATTAATGTAATGAAATTGGAGGATTACACACGACCAAGTTGGATGACCCCACCCATTTTACAATTACTTTTTTATCCTAGTCTTATATAAATAATAAAGTGCACGCGTGATTTTAGTGGGTTTTTTCTCTCTCTTTAATTTCATTAGTTAATAAAGCACATGTAAGGAACATGTGTAAGTAATTAATAATATTTGGTTATTATATTAAGGTAAAATAGATAGGGATAGTATGGATGAAAATGACATGTCTATCTTTTATTTCTTACTTTAAAAGTCTACATTCAAACTTAGGTGGGGGCATAGCTTCCTTTTCTCTGATAATCCGAATATCCCTTTTGTTTCTTCTTTTGAAATTTAAGTTCATGGATTAAGTTTTGAAAAGTAGACGGCCAATACTGGATTGGGCAAGAAATGGGAAAAAGCCTTAGTGGCTATTGGATCTTCTTGTGGAAAACGCACACCAACCTTTCGGCTTTTTGATCTTCTTGTGGAAAAGGGCAGAGATATGAGCATGTTAGGGTGTGTTTGCGAAAACATCACCTCCGGACCTGCTAAAAAATCATTATGAAATGATGAATTCACCCTGCAAAGTTCAAGATACTATAGATGCCTGTCGAACTTGATGCATGTCGATGTTATGAAGTAGATCTATTCCTTTGGATTGCGATGGTGAATTTAGAAGTATAGAGCTATTTTTGAAGCTAATATATTAGTGAATGAAGGGGATGTAAAGATCACGTTAGGAAATTTTGAGATTATGCACGAACCATGTGGCTAATAGACCATTAGGAAACATGGTTGGTGAGAAGCACCAATCCTGGAATAAAGTACTAAATAGTGGCTTCGCTTTGGTAAAAGCACTTCGTTAAAGTAAGTAAGACTGAAAGGAGCCATCAACGGGTAAAGTAGCAAATGCCTGCGAGCAGGAGAATCTCAATATCCCTTTTTATGGATTAAAGTTTTGAAAAGTAGATGGCCAATACTGGATTGGGCAAGAAATGGGAAAGCCTTAGTGGCTATTGGATCTTCTTGTGGAAAACGCACACCAACCTTTCGGCTTTTTGATCTTCTGGGAAAACATCACCTCCGGACCTGCTAAAAAATTATTATGAAATGATGAATTCACCCATGCAAAGTTCAAGATACTTAGATGCCTGTCGAACTTGATGTCGATGTTAAGAAGTAGATCCATTCCTTTGGATTGCGATAGTGAATATAGTGAATGAAGGGGATGTAAAGATTTTAGGAGCAATGAACCACGTTAGGAAATTTTGAGATTATGCACGAACCGCGTGGCTAGAAGACCATTAGGAAACATGGATGGTGAGAAGCACCAATCCTGGAATAAAGTGCTAAACAGTGGCTACGCTGTGGTAAAAGCACTTTGTTAAAGTAAGCAAGACTGGAAGGAGCCATCAACGGGTAAAGTAGCAAATGCCTGCGGGCAGGAGAATCTTAATGGCTTTCCAACAATTAAAGAGTCATCCATTACAGGACTTTCTTTTCTTGTAACTTAAATGTCAATTGTTTGATGACTTATTTTTTCAATTTTATAGCAAAGGGAGACTTTAATTTTTTATAATAAACCAGAGGACGAGTTTTTCTCAAATCCGGAGAGTGTATTTTATAATTTCAAGTACATTTGTCTTTATTCTAATCTTGTATTAATTGTAAAGGCTTCCTAGAATTTCTTACCTTTAATTTATCCAGACAAGTGTTATTAGCAAATTAGTACTCTAGCTAGCATTTTATTTTAATTTTTCTTATTTAGTATTATTAGAGTATTCTATTTTTTAGTTATTTAAATAATTATAATAGCCTTTTGACAAATAAAAAAATTAATGAATAAAAGTTAAATTTTTGCGTTCTATTGTGTTTTTTTTTTTTTTTGTAAATTTTAATTGTCCTGGGGTTTATTTATATGTTTTCTAGCTATATTTTACCTAAAAATTTTAATTTATTTTAATTAATTAGATCCTGTATTTTTTTTTCACTTTGTATAAATTTCAATTTCGTCTCCAACATTATTTATGGAAAATCTCAATATTACCGAAAGGTGGAATGAAAAAATTGAAAAAATCATCAAAGAATGATAATTTTTTAATAAAAAAATATGATAAAAAGTTTTTTTTTTCCGCCAACATTATATAGCAGTCTTTTGACAATACAAGAATAAAATTGAACTAAAAACAGATATGAAAAAAATATATTTTTAATTAATAAAATTACCTACCACCATTATTGCTATCTCTTAGACACTCTTTCACTAGCATTATACACACACACTTTTCATCCATTTTTCTATTAAATTAATCTTGAAAAAAAAATCTAGGCAAAAAAAATTAATATCCCATATAAATGGAATATGGTAGCTTGAATACCCGATTTTACCCGATTTTACTAACTAGATATATTATATAATGATTAAAAACCTAGACAACTTTAACATCACATAAAGCATGATTATTTTTTGAAAAATCAAAATGCTCCTTGATGACAACATCAAAGAAAGAAAGAGACATGATGGTGGAGACAGATCAGAATGGGGAATGTTTTGATGAAGAAAATTAAAAGAGAGTTAAATAAATTTGAAAATTGATTTTTATTTAACTATATATAGTATTAACAAAGGAAAATACGAGATTACTAAATGACAATTGAAGGTGGTAATATTTGAGAATTGTTTTTTTTTTTGAAAAACTAACCCTATCAAGTTTTATCATGTTTGTTCTAATAAACAAATATATTTTCGTTTTCATCTTTGTAATTTCAATTATTTAATTTTATTTCCTTAATTACTTCTTTAATGAGATTGTGATTTTAATAATGCAATTAAAATCCACACACCCGACAGAAATGGGGGGAGGGAGAAATTGGAACAAAGATGAAAGAAGTAAGATCTAATTGAAACAAACCAAAGATTTTAGATGAAATTAAAATATATCCTTTATTTTTTTGAGTTTTTTAATAAGACCAAATTCCGTATTCTTTTCTCCATACGCAGCATTAAGACGTACAAGAAGACTTTTCTCTATCCTTTGATGCACAAGCTGCATAAAATAGCAAGAGAAGACCTTCGACTCTTGAACCCAATCGAGGAAATTGCGACCATACGCGAACAGGCATTTGAGATTCTGAGTGGATAAGTCTGGACAGTAGTCGTGGCATGGAGTGAGACTCTTGGACATATTTTCTCATAAATAAGAGGACCAAAAAGCAAGTCAATGGTACGTTGGTCCCCATAGACAAGATTAATAAAGATGTTTGGCTTGTGGGGTAACATGTTTTTTATTAAAATTTTAATTTAATTTATTAATTTTAAATTAAAATTTTTAGTATTTTAAAATCATTATAATATATTGATTTAAAAAAATTAAAAAATTATTTTTATACATCATCTACTACACTCCAAACACCCTTAGATAGTCCTATTAAGAATCGAGAATAACTCAAAATCTAGATTAATTCAACCAGGGGAATGATTTGATAAATTTTTTTTTTAAAAAATCATCCAGACTAATCAAATATATAAAATGTCAGGGATTTTAGTGGAGACTAAAATATCCTTTGCAAACTCTTTTGAATATTCTGCTAATATTCTTAACAACAGTGCTGCATCTAATAATTTATAAGTTAATAATTGAAGTCATTTTATATCAGATTCTGAGTTTAGTAAGTAATATCATTCTATAAGAAATGAAACCATGACTAATCTTTTCAAAAAACGCTTATGCTATCAAATTATATTTATAAAATTTCACAGCATTAATCCAAGTAATGGATTTTGAATAAAATACTCGGTCGTTGTTTATAAAATATTAAAGAATATAACATAAATTATATTTTGAAGCTTTCCTTAATTATTTCAAATGATTATTTAGTATAATATTAGAGTTTTCATGATTAAAAGATTACAAGTTTGAAGTTTGAATATGAAGATTTTTATTGATCTTTTGATGTAAAGCCGCCAGAAGTTGCTTTCGTAAATGGAATGCCTTGCATAAATGTTTTACTCATCTCAATCCTAGCTTTTTATTGCTTGTCTTGTCTAAATTTTTGTTAAGATGTTCATCCAAAATATAATTATGACCAGGCATGCACTTTTAGCCATGTGTTTCTTAATTAAACTGCTTTCAATGCTCTTTGCCCTTGTTCTTGCAGACCCTCTATTCACTATTTGTTCAACTACTGAATATGGTGACTATGATCAGAAAAACCCATTCGGAAAGAACGTGAAGATTGTCCTTGAAACCTTGCCTTCCATCACTTCATCAACCGGCTATAACAGCACAGCTATCGGTGAATTCCCTGACAAAGTCACTGGCAAAGCACTTTGTAGGGGAGATGTCACTTCGAGTGCTTGTCAGACGTGTTTGAGAAATGCAAGCCAAAAACTGTTGAAAGTTTGCAGAAGTATAGAAGCAACCATATGGTATGAACGATGCCAAATTCACTACTCGTTTCAGAATATAACTTCATTGGATGTTTATGCCGGGAAGTATCCAGATCACTTGGAATCTCAGAATAAATCCGTATCAGATCCTGTTCATTTCTATGACAGTGTAAGGTTCCTCATAGACAACCTGTCAAATGAGGCGGCGCTCAATCGTTCAAAGCTCATGTTTGAAACTGGGGAAATCAAGTTTTCAAGGAACGAAACCATATATGGCCTTGTACAGTGTACTAGAGATATCAGAGAACATGAGTGTCAGAAATGTTTGAGCTCTGCTTTGATTGATCTCAAGGGATGTTGTTCTTCGAAGCAAGGTGGAATTATTGTTAGTAGGAATTGCAATGTAAGATTTGAGCTGTACAAATACTACAACACCTCAAGTCACTTGATAACATTCCCAACTCCTAAAGGTGAGTAAACAGAATTTGTTTTTACTGATAAACTGTCAGCAAACAGAAGTTATGTTTTGATTACACTTTAGTAAGAAAGGGTAGTACCACCAGTAACTCTTGGTGTTTCAAATGCTGGCTGTACTCATAAGTACCCAAATTGTTAATGATTAATATTGTTACTATTAATTCATTCTTTGAAAGGTAATGTATTGGTACCAACTTGTCCAGAATCTTAGTTTATTATTATATGATATGATACCAAATTCTTGCTTTGCAAGGCAGGAGTAATTGGAAGATGGTGGCAATTATTGTGTTTATACCTACAATGATGTTTACAATAGTCATTGGATCTTCCATTTTCTGTCTGAGGCGAAAAAGAAGAAGACAAAGAGGTATCTGAACCAAGTGATCACGTCCACTTTAATTAAATAGTTTAATTTACATCCGAATTCAAAAGTACTAAAACTCCTATTTTTTTGGCAGACATGGAAAGAAGTCACCTAACATTATTAAAGGAATCAGCAAGTCCAATAGGGTTCACAACGACAGAAGAAGGTCAGTTGGTAAGTTTTGAGGACCTGCCTTTCATGGACTTAAATACTATCAGAGCAGCCACAGACAACTTCTCCGACTCGAATAAGCTTGGACAAGGTGGGTTTGGCACTGTTTATAAGGTAAGTTGTAAAGGGGCTTCTCTTTCACCATCCACTGAGATTCAGCTGTCTTTGCAGTCCATCCCTCTAAAAGGAAAACTCAGTTTTTTATTTAGTTTGACATGGTTAAATATTGCTTCAGTTCACAAAATTTTCCTCATTGCAAATTGTTTCAGGGTGTGTTAACAAATGTGAAAGAAATAGCTGTTAAAAGGCTTTCAATAAAGTCATGGCAAGGTTTAGAGGAGTTCAAGAATGAATTCATGCTAATTGAAAAATTACAACACCGAAACCTGGTGAGGCTGTTGGGATGTGGCATGGAAGGAGAGGAAAAGCTGCTCATATATGAGTTCATGCCTAACAAAAGCCTTGATTTCTCTATCTTTGGTCTGTTCCATTCATTTATTTTGCATTTGAATTCTTAAATTTTACATTTTCAACAATTAATTGACGCAAGAGGCTGAAGTTTCTTCTTATTCAAATTTCAGATGCTGAAAGACGTGCACAGCTTGATTGGGAGACATGTTACAACATAATTGGTGGCATTGCTAGAGGACTTCTTTATCTACACGAGGATTCTCGGCTTAGAATCATTCACCGGGATTTGAAACCTAGCAATGTTCTACTGGACCACGAAATGGTTGCCAAGATATCAGACTTTGGCATGGCCAGAATTTTCGGCGAAAGCCAAAACAAAGCAAACACCAGAAGAGTAGTAGGAACATTGTAAATCCTCTTTCTTCTCCGCTATTTCTTTTTTCTTGTATTCTGACGATTTTGATCCGTAATTTTAATCTCCTGGGGTTTTCTTACATGTGAAACAGCGGATAATGGCTCCAGAGTACGCAATGGAAGGAATATTCTCAGTGAAATCGGATGTCTTCAGCTTTGGTGTTATACTTCTTGAGATCATAAGTGGGAAAAGAAGCAGTGGTTTTTACCTCACAGAGCATGGCCAGACACTCTTAGCATATGTGCGTACAATAGTTTCCCTACCCTTGAACATTTTCCCTTAATCTTGGCAGGTAATGTTATGACATATTATGAAACCAAATTCACAGGCATGGAGATTATGGATCGAAGGGAAGGCAATGGAGTTTGCGGATCCTTTGTTGGTGGAAAGAAGCCCAGCAGAAGGGATTTTGAGGTGCATGCATATTGGGCTGTTATGTGTGCAGAAGGATCCAGCAGACAGGCCCACAATGTCATTTGTGGATTTAGCATTGGCAAGCGACCCAATAGCTCTTCCTCAACCACAGCAGCCAGCCTTTTCTCTTGTTAAAATTGTTCCAGCTGACAAGTCTTCGTCAACAGATCCTTCAGTTAATCAGATGACAGTTTCTAGTTTCTTACCGAGGTGATTGTCAATGAAATTGCCACTATGTTAATGTGTCCGGCAACAGGCATGGTTGGGAATATATTATTTCAATATATGTTAATGTGTCTGATATTCTTTTTTGATAAATTTGCTATGCTGACCTGTATTTCATCACGGTTTGGAATTTTTTTTTTTGATAAAAAACAAGATAATATTAAGGCTTTTTAATGTGTATTTTGTCCAAAAAAAAAACCCTAATCATATATTCAAAAGTTTATGCATATATTTAATTAAATAAATAAAAAATCATATATATCAATAATTATATAAAAAAGGTGTTTACGTATCTATTGAATTTTTTTCACTACAAGTTGGATATTTTTTCTTTAACACAAGAGAATAAATATGTAAATATTATTAACGTGTTTTTTTTACCAATTTATATATAATTAATTATTTAATATGTATTGAAATATTTTTTAAAAAATACATATTTAAAAAGGTATCAATAAAAAAAAAAAAAAAGTAATCCATGCATCTAGCTCGTGTCATGGTTTAAACTTATAAAATGTTAATCAAATTCTTGACTTGATCCAAGTTTTAAATTCAACTATGTGAGTATTTGCTTCAATGTAACATTTTTGATTTGACAAGTTTAAACTTGTCATCTTGGTTATAGACTCCACTTAGTTGAATTGTTTTTTAATTTTATCTTATAATAAAAAAAATATATAAATCAATCTATAATTAACTTAATATTAAATGATAAAAAAAACTCACATTTAAATAATAAAATTAAATAAATAAAAAATAAAAAATAAAAAAACCAATAAAAAAATCTAGTCATAGTGGGCTGGCCTTTATGAGTAGAATTTAAACTTAACTCAATGCTAGCTACTTGAGCAACAACACAAAGTTGTTAACTGAATAACTAAAACAATATATCAACTTGGTTAATTGATGATATAAACATATAATCCCACCTATTTTTTTGTTGTATTTATAATTCCTCATCATAAAAATGAAATAATACTATTATTAGTTAATTTTTTTTTAAAGGATTAGAGTACAAACCTCAGTTTGGTCACGATCAGATATAAAATTTTCAAGGATTCTCTAATTTCCAAAGCAGGTATCTTATCTTTGATAACACTAAAAAGAAGAAGTTAATGAAAAATCAACCTAAAAATACCACAAAAAAAAAATCAGGTAGCCAAAGAGAGTGAAGGACTTCAAGATGTGAATTATTAAATAATTACTACCTTCATAAATCCTAATTAAGAACACTACTAGAAAATCAATAAATATAAATGGAAATACTGAGGGAATATTTCTGTCGCACGTGTGCGGCGTCGCGGCGATCGCCCTCCACACTCAATTGTGTGTGGTATCTGGAAAATATGGGGAGACAAGGAATTCCTATCTCTTATCAGTGTAAAATGGAATGAGAGTCGCCACCTAGTATTTTGGTCATTAGGAACCCTAACTGGTCTCAGAGATCGAGTACGGAGACTGGTTGCGTAAAGGGAAGGTATTAGCACCCCAAATACGCCCTACCTAAGGTAAGTTGCAATGTTTTATTTATCTGATCAAAATCTAAGGTTTGGTAGCGTTTTTCTAATTGTTTGTCCTGACTGTCTAAGATTCAAGAAAAGCCCTCCTAAAAAAGGAGGTTCTTATCTTAATGGAGTAAAACCTAACTATTCTCGTCAAAAATAAAAAAAGCTATCTTTTTAATATCAGGAGTACATTTTACGTATAAATTCGTAATCCCGGATATTAAAAGAAAATAAAATAATTTTTTTGGATTTTTTTGAAATATTGGCCAAATTCTCGTGACTTTAATAAACTGGTTATTAAAGCCAAAATGCATGCTAAAATATTTTTTTGAAGTTTTCTTTGTTGTATGAAAATATGATGTAATTTTTTCTTTGAGAGACTTGGCCATATGCATGAAAACAAAAAAAAAATATTTTTTTAAGTTTTGACGAAAACCGGGTACTTTAATACCAGATTTGTATTTTTATGATATAAAAAATACAGACCGATATTAATCAAAATGGCGTAGAAAAATACGCGGGAAAATCACACATTTTCAAAAATGATTTTTGAATATAATTTTTTTTTTAAACTGGGCTGACCCGGCCCAAAAAGAGGTTGGGCCGAAATCAACCCAAAAAATAAAATCGGGCCAGGACCGGCCCAAAAAAGAACCTACTCGTGGCTGGACTCAACCCAGCCGCGTGGGCTGGGCTCATGTTCCAGCCTAAAAAAACCCAACAGGTGGTTACTGTTATATATACACACAGTAACCAACTAATTATTTTCCACTTTGCTGCGGAACGTGAATTCCTCAAGTTCTGCATGCAAATGGTGAACACAGCAGAGGAGCCAGAAAAGGGGAGGAGATTACCTGGAGTGAGGGAGCGTGGTTGCTGTCTCCGGTGGTGGTGGTGGCGGGTCACGGCTGAGGACGATGGTTCTTCCTCTTCTCCTGTATGCTTCCTTTTCACGCCGCTGTGTTTCCTTTCTCTTCTCCTCTTCGTCTACCTCAGCTTCCCCCTATTTTTCTGTTCTTCTTTTATTATCTGCTGGTGGTGGTGGCAGCTACTGGGACTGCTGACGGTGGTTGGGAAACCAGGTGGCAGCTGTTGTGATGATGGTTTTGCAGCGGTTCTTCTTCTCTGTTTTGTGTTCCTCCCCCTGTCTGTTTCTGTTCTCCTATTGCTCTCGCTTCTGCTGCTCCTTCTTCGGTCTCTGACAATGGTGGAGCGGCTGTCGTTGATGGTGCTGCTGGGTGGTGGCCGAAGGCCACGGTGGAGAGAGAGGAGGAGCTGCTGGGAACTGAGAAGGATGATTTTTTTATAACTTTGGACCCGAAAACCCCCCCTGTTTCTGCTTCGTTCCCTCTCTTTTTCTGTTTTTTTTCTCTTCTATCTGGCCTCTGTTTTCTATTCCTTTCTCCCTTCTCTCATCTTGCTTCCCTCTCTGTCTCTGCCCTTCTCTTCTTCTCCAAAATTTTGCCACCCTCTTCTCTTCGTCTCTCTTCCTCTATTTATAAGCAGTAAAAGAAGGAGCCCCCCCCTGCTCTGTCCCATCGTGGTGCAGGGGGGAAAACGGGCTACCTTACCTGTGCAGGGTAAGGTGGCCGGCTGTTTGCAGGGCATGGTGTCCCTCTCTTTTATTTATCACGTTGGCAGGGTATGTGGGAGTATGGGCTGTTGTCAGTTTTATGCAAGTGGGAGGGAGATAAACTGAGCGGGAAAAGATTTAAAATCTTCTTCTTCCCTGCCTCTGCATGGGCAGGGAAAAAGGGGAACAGTGCCGTTCAAAACGACACTGTTTTGGTTTTTTTTTTAAGGAAAAGAAATGTAATTTGGAAGAAGAAAAAAAATTTGGGAGTGACACAAAAATGGGTTATGACAATTTCCGTCGGTAAATTTTCAAGGAATTTTACCGACGGCAATATTCCCTCGGTATATATTGAGGGAATTACAGTGGGAAAAAAATTAAAACAAAGCAAAAAAAATGATGACTTGTCATTTTTACAAACGAAATTACCGATGAAATTATGTCGGTAAAATCATTGGTAAACTGTGAATACTATTCATCATGTCAATTACAAAGGGAATCACCGACGGACAATTCCGTCATTATTTTCCAGAGAGCTCCAGAACTGTTCACTTTCTAATTGCACTGTTAATTATACTTCTCTACGGATAAAATCACTGACGGATTGAAAAGTTGTCGATGTTATTTGGCGATTTTCTGAAAAAATTCAATTAATTTAAAATTTTCATTTAAATATTACAGACGGAATCACTGACGGATTGAAAAATCATCAGTGATTGTTAGTGGTTTCTGAAAACTTTTTATGAAATTAAATATGACAGACGGAATTACCAACGAAATAATTAAAAAATATTAATATTTAATTATCCTTTGGTAAAACCATCGCTAACGCATCCCAATAAAAAACCTGAATCCTCTTTTTTCACAAGAGACATGCTCATTTCTTATTCGTCTTCTTCTACTTCTTCTTCTTCTTCTTCTTCCCTATGTGTAAAAAATATCAATATCTATTTCTTTCTCTTCTCTTCTCTCCTCATCTTTTTCTCTTCTCCTCCATGCTCGGGTATGTCTTCTTCTTCTTTCTTCTTTTATCCTCTTATTTTTTTTAATTGATATGCTTTACGGATATGTTTTTCTCTCCTTAGCTTCACTTGCAACTACATTAAGGTAACATTTTTCTTTTTTCTTCTTTTTTCATGATTTTTTTCACTATATTTGTTTTTTTATTTTATTTTTAATTGTTTTTGTTCTTAATAATTGTATGAATGTTGTTGTGAGATTTTACTTTTCATATGAGATCAATTTTTAGTTGATTTATTTATAGGATTTTTAAATTTTTAGCAATCACAACTTTATTTTTTTCATATGAATTTTTTTAGTTGAATTTATTGTTTCGTTTTATTTATTTGTTGTAAATTTTTTGATTTGATTTTCTTCTTTTTTCCAAGCATTTTGAGTATATATTATAGAGTGTTAATTTAATTATTTTATAATTTTATAAAATGGATTTTTTTAAATGTTTTTAAATAATTACCGACAGAATTACCGTTGATATTTTTCAAGGGATATACTGAAGCAATGAAGCGGGTAATTTTTTTAACGCGTCTATTCCGTCAGTAAATCCATCGGTAATAATATTTTTTATTACCAACAAATTTACTGACAAATAAAAAATTACCGATGAAAGATTTATCGACAGAGTGTTTTTATCGATGATTTTATTGGTAAATTAATTACCGACAAAATATATATCTTATACCAACAGAAAAATTCTGTCGATAAAATTATTAAATGTTGTAATGTAAATTCTATTAGGACATCATCAAAAAAGAAAAATAACTTTCCAACGTAGAAAAACACACAAAGAAGAACTAACGGTACATGTTCTGCGCAACTAATGATCATTATACATACCTTAATCCCAAGGCAAAGCAACATAAAATCCAAATTATAAATTTCAGTATGGTGGGTGATTCGCTTCCTGAGAATTATTTTCGAATGACTTGTAAAAGTATTAAGGAAGGAAAATCTTTTCTCAACCACCAAGCAAGAATGATTTATGTCGAACATTCAAATATATCCAGAAGATGGAAATATACCTATATATATATATATATCCTCAAAAAGAAAAATAGAAAAAAATATTATGTTCCAATAACGTTGCACATACATGGTACACCACTTTTTCCAGGCACTTTTGTTCTTATTTTTGTACCTTTCTATACAGACCCAGTAAAAGTACCATTTATACTGTATTTGCTAACTTCACATGTAGAAAATTATTATTTTAAAAAATAATGTTCCAAATATGTAAAAAAAAAAAGATATTTGAAAAACAATGAATATATCCTCCTACAGGAGATAGGAGATAGCATCGGGAATTTTTTTACAACAGCGAAAGCTTGACGAGCAATGTTGCAGGGAGGTAACAGCATAGCTATTAAATTTGGACCAATCTGGTACGTTGACTCATGATCTAGAGATCTGATGCAGACCAGGTGGCAAGACTCATATTTAAGACACCCAAAACAACAAAAAGGCTTGACATTGCTAGGTCATAAATTTCACAACTGGGCACTTTAAGTTTTTTATGTAACGATTGGAGTTTCATTCCCGTTTCCTCATGTAGCTTTTATTTCCCTAATTAATTTGAGGTTGTTTGCTTTAGGAGTTTAAGAGTTTAATTTTCTTTTCATTTCTCCATTCAACTTTTATTTCCTAGTTAATGCAGGATTGTTTCCTGATCTAAGGAAGTTGTTTTTAGGAGTCTAAGAGGTCAGTTTCTCTATTTATTTGATGGTAATCGCTTTGCGACAGATATGATGGAATAAAAATAAAAAAACTTCTTTGAGTAGTTAACTCAAAAATCTTTTTTTTTTTGTTTTCTGCGGAATTACAGATCGAAGAAACCCTTGTGTTTTGGAACGCGTGTGAGTTCCGTTCTAGTCTGCATCAAGATTTGATAAAATCTGATTGAGATTTGTTTTTTTAGCTAAAGATTTTTTTTTTATTTCTTAGTTGGTTATTAACTTTTTTTTTAAAATTTTACTATATAAATATTAAAAAAATATTTTATTTTTTCAAAGTGGATATTTTAAAGCTCTTTAATATATATATTCTATGTTCATAAAAAAATATTATTTTTTCAATGTGGGATTTGAAACCATTTATTTAATATATATACTCTATGTTCACAAGAAAAAAATTGTGTTTTTTCAATGTGAGATAAAACATATTTTTGAATTAAATACTTCAATTTAAAAGGATAATATACTAATATAGTATCTTTTCAATGTGGGATGAAAAATCTTTAGAAATAATCTTTTAAATTTCATTATTTATAACATGTATAGCCTATATTCACATGGATTATTTCATAATTTTTTCATATAAAATATTAAAACTTCAAATATTTTTTTAAATTTTTCCGGATTGATTCGAGTTGAGTTAGGTCAACCCATGTAACCCAGGTCCTGACTTCTTGGCCGGGTCAACCCTGGATCGGGTCTAATAACTATGGGTAAAAGGTCTATGGATCCCAAAATAAGCTATATTGATGAAAGATGTTGAATTTATTAAGAATTCTTATCAATCTATAGACTTATTAATTTTGACTTTAATATTAAAAAATTAAATACAAAATTATCTGTTTAGATAATATATATATATATATATATATATATATATATATATATATAGAGAGAGAGAGAGAGAGAGAGAGAGAGAGAGAGTATTAATACATATTTGTTATAAAAAAAAAAAGTCATAGAGAGGATAATTGTATCTTGAAGAATAGAGAGAGCTATTCTCTTCCGATCGAAGACTGTATTAAAATTAAATAGGAAATATATTTTTAGGTTTCTTTGTTTGTAATAAAAATGTATAAGATGTTGGCGTCTGGTATCCCTTCCATAGGTGTCCCTTTTGCGTTTATCCCCTACGGTTCATGTGAGAAGGGTACAGGTATACTAGACAACGTCTAGTTATTGTCGTGAGATATAAGCGATGAAAATAGTGAATACATAAACATATTTTATTTAAAAGATAAAAATATAAAAATAGATTTGTTTTTAAGATAGATTTAAAGTTAATTTTTATACTTTTAAAACAGAAAATAGAGAATATGTGTCTAGAAATAATATTTATTATTTTTATTTATAAAATATCCTTGTAAAAAACTCTAAAGTTCAAAATATCAAACTAAAACATGTAAAAATAAAAATAATTATTATCATAGTTTTACCAACTTGAGGGTCAATCCATGACAAAACCTAGATCACTAATCGAGGCATAGGTCATAAGTCGAGTTGACCCGATTCAATGTAAGAATAAAAATGATTATGATAATAGTTTTAAAACACTATTTGGTGGTCGATCTCGGGCAAGGCTCGGTTCACGAGTGGAATTGACCATTGAACCAGGTCAACATAATAACAAAAATAATTATTAATATAGTTTTAAAACTTAACTCAAGAATTGACATAGGATAAGGTTCAAGTCACATGTTAGGAGGATCAACCTGTATTGACTCAGGTTAATATAAAATAAAAATAGTTATTATCATAGTTTTTAAAACTTGATTAGGGGGTCAACCAAGGAGCAAGACTCTAGTCATAGATCAAGTGGGTCAACTCGGGTTGACCCGGAGAAATGTAAGGATAAAAATTGTTATTATTGTAGTTTTAAAACCCTATTCAGGGTCAACTGAGGCAAGGCCCAGGTCACACGATTAGGAGGTTCAACACAGGTTAACCTGAGTCAATGTGTAGATAAAAATAGTTATTATCATAGTTTTAAAACCCGACTCGGGAGTCGACTCAAGATAAGATTCAAGTCATGAGTTAGGAGGGTCAACTCGGCTAGCCCAAAATTTTTAATGTTTTTTTCAAAAAAATCAATGGGACCCGTGTTTTATCCAAAGTTGACCTGAGTTTTTGACTGGGTTAGGTTGAGTCAATCCTTCCTTTATTTTTCTTATACTTGGACTACTTCAGGCTTCGAATCAACTCATCAAGTCGGTCATGGTTTTATAACTAGAGTTATTATAATATTATTAATTTCAACACTTAATATAAACTAAAGTAAAAATAAAATAAAATATTAAATTTATTTTTTAAAATATTTAAGTTTAATAATAATACATACTAAGGGCAAAATAAATTTTTTTTATATTTTATTTTGTTTTATCTATCATGACCAAATATAATACAAAAATAATCATTTTATCTTATATATGATTACTAAACATAATTATATCTATGTCTCATTTTATATCTTGCCTCCTCTATTCCCATTGTCTCTATCAATAATCAAAAACTACCTTAAAAAATAGCCAGGAATGGTGGAAGGTGACTAAAGTCCCGTTTGAATCAAAGAATGATGGTTTTATTGAAAATCCATAACTATATATAAAAACTTAAATTATGCATCAATAATATTTAATTCAACTAAAATATCTTGAAATTTTGTTCTCTTTATAACTAAAATTGGAATTTTAATAACGATTTTAATGTCTTTTTCGTTAAAGCTAATTATTAGTAATTTAATTAACTTTGTTTGTAAGAAATTAATTATTAGTATTTGTATTCATCCTATCTCTAATTAGGAAAGTTATTAAAAAAACAATACATAATTTCTAAATATAGTACGGAAATGACTATGCATTTATACTTTATTTAAAATAATAAAATTAATATTTTTTTTATTAAAAATTATTTTTGATATTAGCGCATCAAAATTATCTAAATAAACAAAAAAAATATTAATTTGAAGTAAAGAAAAAATAAAAATTTTTTAAATCTTTTTAAAAGTGTTTTTGAAACGTAAAAATAAAATTACCATTAATCTTTCATTAATTGTAAGGCTTCCTATAATTTCTTACCTTTCATTTATCCAGACAAGTGTTATTAGCAAATTAGTACTCTAGCATTTTATTTTTATTTTTCTTATTTTGTATTGTTAGAGTATTTTATTTTTTATTTAAATAATTATAATAGCTTTTTGAAAAATAAAAAAAATAAATGAATAAAAGTTAAATTTGTGAATTCTATTGTGTGTGTGTATTTGTTTTTTTGTAAATTTTAATTTCTGCGTCTTCTTGGGGTTTATATGTTTTCTATATTTTACCTAAAATTTTTAATTTATTTCAATTAATTAAATCCCGTATCTTTTATTTTTGTTTCACTTTGTGTAAATTTCAACTTCGTCAACAAAGTTTATGAAAAATCTTAATATCACCACGAATAGTGAAATGAAAATATTGAAAAAATCATCAAAGAAAGACAATTTTTTTTTTCAAAAAAAATATGATAATTTTTTCCCCACCAACATTATATAACATTCTTTCGACAATACAAAAATAAAATTAAACTAAAAACAGATATGATAAAAAATATTTTTAATTAATAAATAAAAGTATCAACCACCATTATCGCTATCTCTCACACACTCTTTCACTAGTGTGTGTGTATATATATATCTTGAACAAAAATCCTAGGAAAAAAACAATAATATCCCATATAAATTTAATTTTAGGGATTATGTTTTGAAAACCAGATGGCCAAGTATACTGGGTAGGGCAAGAAATTGGAAAACGCACAACAACCTCTCGGCTTTTGGATCTTCTTGTGGAAAATGCAGCTACGGGCTCATAAATACTCGTTGGGTCAAGTGCGGATAAGGACATAGATTCTTTGAAATTAGAATGTGATTGTCGATGCCTTGATGATATTCCTTAATAAGACCAAATTCCGTGTTTTTTTCTCCATTCATAGCATTAGATTATTATGTCGTACTTAATTTTATCAAATAAAATATAAATAGTAAAACTTAAATTTCTAATTAATTGGTCAAAGAACTATTTTAACTTTAAAATTAATTGGTGAAATTTTAATATATGATTTAATTTTTTTTAACAAAACAAAATAATAACAAGTATACACTCAACTATACTCGGAAAATGTCCATGTATTTGAACTTAGCAAATAGAAGACTCGGCAGGATTCATATAAAAGTCATATCTAGAAAATTTTCATTTGAATGCCAATTTATTCTTGGTCAATCAATTAAGTCAATGCTCAGGCCGGTCATTTTTAATTGACAAAGTAAAACGTATTCTCAGAGATAATTACAGTTATTCTCTCCCCATGATCACCTGTACAACTTTAATAGTCCCATTACTCCACATGGTTTCAAGTGAATTTCCAAGCCCCTTTTCATTTTTTCGTTAAATTTGCTCCAAAATGATCCTGATGACAACCATAGATGTAAATTTAGTCATGTTTTTGCTGATCATACCGTTTTCAGCTCTCCCAGCCATTACTGTTGCAGACCATCTTGTTACATCTTGCTCCGATAACACAAGCAACTACACTCTCAACGGTCCATTTGAGAGCAACCTCAAGCTTCTTCTTGAGAACTTGCCTTCCATCACTTCATTAACAGGTTTTAACCACACCTCTGTTGGAGATTTCCCTGCCAAGGTCTATGGCCAAGCACTGTGCAGAGGTGATGTCAACTCAAGTTCTTGTCAGGCTTGTGTGGAGTGTTGAAACTTAAACTCAATCCAGAAGGTCAAGGAAGGCAACCACCCACCGACCAGCCGCAGCCGCCAGCTGCAGCCGCTAGTCGCCTTCACACTTGAAGGTTGAATTTTCTTGTTTTGAATTCGTGTATAAATAGCAAGCTGAGCTTATGCTATTATGTGTGGAGAGAATAGAGAGAAATACTAGAGAGAAAGAGAGGGTGTGTATTGTTAAGCTTTTGTGTTAATTAATTGTAAGTTTGTGTTTTTGTAATAAAACCTTGTGTTTTATCCCCTCTGAGTGTTTCAAAGCCACCACCAGTGGTTCCTCCCACCAACAATTGGTATCAGAGCCCCGTTTGTCAGAAAACAGAAGTGTTTTGGGAGATATCTGAATTTTCAACGTTGTCCAAAACAAGTTTTGATCATTCCACAGTGTAGAGCTCCTCCATACGAGATCACTGACGCAAGAATCAGCTTGATCGGAGACGGAGGTAGACCACACGCGCCACCTAAAGATTCTGCACTGTTTGCCCAGTCGCAGCCACGCGCTCCAGAGGTTGAAGACGAGTGCCGTCCACGCGCGCCATATTCAAGCCGGTTAAGCCTCGCCGAGCCGCGCCGAAAGCCGAGCCCCAGCCGCGCCGAAGAATATTCCAGAGAATATTCTCTTTTCAAGCCGAGCCGCTCATTAGCCGTAGCCGAGCCGATAGAATATTCCACAGAATATTCCCGGTTCACCCCAGCGAACCGCCCGCCGTATAGAATTGGTTTTTTGACCGGTTCACCCATTTTCTGACCCGATTTATACAAAGTCAGGCCGGTTCGCTACTATTTCGACCATTCCGGATCGATCTACAGTGTCTGTTTTGCCAAATTCAATTCCCAGAAGGTGATATAGGCATTTAAAGAGCAAAATGACTACAGAAAGTACACAAACACTCATCCCGAAGCTGACCAAAGACAACTATGATAGTTGGTGCATCAGATTAAAGGCATTCCTTGGTTCAAAAGAGCGTTTGGAGATTGTACACTATGGTTATGATGAACCAGAATCCAAAGAAAAAGAAGATGCTTTACAAGAGGCAGAGAAGCTAGCCTTGAAAGTCAGCAGAAAGAAAGACAACAAAGCAAAGACGATCATCTATCAAGGTCTTGATGAAGACACATTCGAGATCATTGCTTCCGCTGAAATATCACATGATATATGGGAGGCTCTCCAACAAAAATACAAAGGTGCTGACAGAATCAAGAAGATTTGTCTTCAATCTTTGCGAGGTGAATTTGAGTTATTGCAAATGAAGTCCTCGGAGTCTATTTCTGATTATCACACAAGAATTATGGTGATAGTCAATCAGATGAGGAGAAATGGAGAAGCCATCGTCGATTCCCGAATTACTGAGAAAATTTTAAGATCCCTAGATCCAAAATTTGATTTTGTTGTTGTCGCGATTGAAGAGTCCAAGGAAGTGGACAAGTTGACAGTTGATGAGCTTATGAGTTCTTTGCAAGCTCATGAGCAGAAGATTGTAAAGCGAAATGGAGATAAGACCATCGAGCATGCCTTACAAGCAAAGCTGTCTCTCAAGGATAGATATGAGCAAGGGGAGACTTCAACAAGTGGATATACCACTCAAGCAGGAAGTCAACAATCCAGAGGAGGATTCCAGAGATTCCAAGGAAGAGGTTCTTGGAATACAAGCTTTAGAGGAAGAGGTGGTAGAAACACCACCAGAGGAGGTCGAGGACAACAAGCATTTACTTCTAGAGAAAGAGGAGGCGGTTACAATAACCGTGACAAGAGGAATATCCAATGTTATAGTTGCAATCAATTTGGGCACTATAGCACTGAATGCAGAAGGAAAGCTCCGTTGGAGATACGTGAGCAAGCCAACTATGCAGAGAAGGATGACAGAGAAGAAGCTGCATTACTTGTCCAACAAGGACTTGGTGAGAAACAGGAGAACATGTGGTATCTAGATACTGGAGCCAGCAATCACATGTGTGGCTACCGAGAGTTATTTGGTGATCTAGATGAGACCAAGCAAGGTCTAGTTACTTTTGGAGATACCTCAAAGGTTCCATTCAAAGGTAAAGGCAACATCCCAATCAAATTGAAGAATGGCGATTCCAGCTACATCGCCGATGTGTATTATGTCCCAGCCATAAAGCAGAACCTGATCAGCTTAGGTCAACTTTTGGAGAGAGGATATACTTTTTACTCGAAGAATTGTCATCTGACAATTAGAGACAACAATTGGAGATTAATTGCCTATGTGAAAATGTCCAAGAATAGGATGTTTCCTTTGAACATCCAGTATGATGCAGCAAGGTGTTTGAGTGCCATCACCAACAGTGAAGAATGGCTTTGGCACCTGAGGCTTGGACATCTGAATTTCACAAGTCTGAAGATGCTAGCAAGCAAGAAGATGGTCAAAGGTTTGCCCCACATTGATCATCCAGATGAAGTCTGTGAAAGTTGTGTCCTCAGCAAACATCACAGATCCAGTTTTGCCAAAGAAGTCAACTGGAAAACAAAGAGGCCACTGGAGTTAGTACACACAGATGTGTGTGGCCCAATAACGCCTATGTTGACTGGACAAAATAGGTACTTCCTCACTTTTATTGATGATTTTAGTAGAAAGACGTGGATATACTTTATGAAGAGGAAGTCAGAAGTATTCAATTGTTTTAAAGATTTTAAAGCAATTATGGAGAAGCAAAGTGGCTACATGATCAGAACCGTGAGATCTGATCAAGGTGGAGAATATATAGCAAATGATTTTGAAGCCTTCTGTATACAACAAGGCATCAGACATCAAACAACGCCTGCATATACACCATAGCTGAATGGTGTAGCTGAAAGGAAGAATCGCACGATTCTTGACATAGCAAGAAGTCTGCTCAATGCAAAGAAGTTGCCCAAGCAATACTGGGTTGAAGCTGTATCATGTGCAGTGTATTTACTGAATCGCTGCCCAACCAGAAGTTTGCAAGCTGTCACTCTAGAAGAAGCATGAAGTTGTCACAAACCAAGTGTTACTCATCTACGAGTCTTTGGTTGTGTGGCATATGCAAAGATCCCAGATGTAAGAAGGAGAAAGCTCGATGATAAAAGCGAGAAATGCATCTTTGTCGGATATGGTGAAAGAAGGATGGGATACAAGCTATATAATCCCATCACGAAGAAGGTGATTATGAGTAGAGATGTTATCTTTGAAGAAGATAAATCTTGGCAATAGACTGATGATGAAGAAGCAGTCAGATGGATCAACATTGATTTGATCCTTGAAGATGAAGTGGAAGTACCAACAGTACTTACAGAAGGTCCAATAGTACCAGCAGAGTCACAAAGTCCAGAACACAGATTCCCTGTATTCAACAGGAGAAACACACCAGAATCATCATCAACACCAGCATCAACATCCTCATCGTCAGAAGGACCAAGAAGGATGAGAAATCTAGACGAGTTGTACGATGCCACGCAAGTCATCGAAGATACAACTCTATTTTGTTTCTTTGCAAATAGTGACCCACTTAGCTTTAATGAAGCTATCACAGAAGAGAAGTGGATAAAAACAATGGATGAAGAAATACATGCCATTGAGAAGAATGATACCTGGAAGCTGACTTATCTACCAGAAAACAAGAAAGCAATAGGTGTCAAATGGGTCTACAAGACAAAGAAAAATGCAAAAGGAGAAGTGCAAAGATACAAAGCCAGATTAGTGGCTAAAGGCTACAAACAGAGAGAAGGCATTGATTATGGAGAAGTATTTGCTCCAGTAGCCCGGCTAGAGACAATTAGACTGATGATCTCACTAGCTGCACAACATAGATGGAAGATCTATCAACTCGATGTGAAGTCAGCATTTCTGGATGGCTTCCTAGAAGAAGAGATCTATGTTGAACAACCACTTGGATACATTGAAGCTGAAAATGAAGGCAAAGTATACAAGTTGAAGAAAGCTCTCTACAGTTTGAAGCAAGCTCTGCGTGCTTGGAATACTAGAATTGACAGGTATTTTCAAGATAATGGATTTGAAAAATGTCCATATGAACACACAATATATGTGAAGAAAGGAGCAGATGGCAGCATCTTTTTTGCGTGCCTATATGTTGATGATTTGATATTCACCGACAACAACCCTACCATGTTTGAAGACTTCAAACGAAGCATGGTACAGGAGTTTGAGATGACTGACATTGGTCTAATGTCACATTTTCTTGGCTTGGAAGTAACGCAGAAAGAAGAAGGGATTTTTGTATCCCAAAGCAGTTACGCCAAAGAGAATGGAGTAGAATTGAGGAAGAGTAAGGTTGGAAATGTTGATCCAACTTACTTCAAAAGCTTAGTAGGAAGCTTGAGGTACTTGACATGTACCAGACCGGATATACTCTACGGAGTCGGACTCATCAGCAGATACATGGAGACGCCAGACCAGTCTCACTTAAATGCAGCCAAGAGAATTCTTCGCTACATCAAAGGCACAATGAATGAAGGTATGTTTTATACCTCAAGTAAAGACTTTAATCTTGTAGGCTACTCGGATAGTGATTGGGGTAGAGATTTGGATGAAAGGAAAAGCACAACAGGGTTTGTCTTTTTCATGGGAGACACATCTTTCACATGGTCATCCAAGAAGCAATCGATTGTAACATTATCAAGCTGTGAAGCTGAGTATGTTGCTACCAACTCAGCCATATGCCACTCAATATGGTTAAGGAATATGCTGAAGTTTTTGGGATTTCCTCAAGAAAATCCTACGAAGATTTATATTGACAATCGATCAGCAATCGCATTGGCAAAGAACCTAGTGTATCATGAGAGGAGCAAACACATTGATACATGTCATCACTTTATCCGGGAACATGTGAAGAATGAAGAAGTCCAACTGATATCTTGCAACACAAATGATCAAGTTGCTGACATCTTCACAAAGCCATTAAAAGGAGAAGTATTTATCCGATTAAAGTTCATGCTTGGCATGATATCCCTCGATTGAGTTTAAAGGGGAGATTTGTTGAAACTTAAACTCAATCCAGAAGGTCAAGGAAGGCAACCACCCACCGACCAGCCGCAGCCGCCAGCCGCCTCCACACCCGCAGTCACCAGCCGCCTTCACACTTGAAGGTTGAATTTTCTTGTTTTGAATTCGTGTATAAATAGCAAGCTGAGCTTATGCTATCATGTGTGGAGAGAATAGAGAGAAACACTAGAGAGAAAGAGAGGATGTGTATTGTTAAGCTTTTGTGTTAATTAATTGTAAGATTGTGTTTTTGTAATAAAACCTTGTGTTTTATCCCCTCTGAGTGTTTCAAAACCACCACCAGTGGTTCCTCCCACCAACATGGAGAAGGCAAGCCAATAAATCTTTAATGATTGTAGAAATTATAAAGATGCAATCATATGGTATGAACTTTGCCAAGTTCACTACTCGTTTCAGAATATGACTTCCTTGTATGTTTATATAGGGAAGTATCCAGACTGGGATTCTCAGGAGAAATTTCTATCAGATCCAAAACATTTCTCTGATGTTCTAATCTACTTAATGACTAACCTGTCAACTGAGGCCGCTGTCAATCCTTCCAAGAACATGTTTGCAACTGGGTCAATCAAATTTAGAAGCGAAACCGTATATGGTCATGCACAGTGCACACGAGATATCATAGCAGATGATTGTCAAACATGTTTGACAACTGCTTTGGCTGAACTCAAAGGATGCTGTTCGTCACGGCAAGGTGGAATTATTGTTAGCAGGAATTGCGACGTGAGATTTGAGCTGTACAAATATTACAATGCCTCGAGTTACTCGTTAACATATCCGAATCCTAAAGGTTAGTGAACAGAAATTTTTTTGCTGAAAATCTGTGAGCGAAAAGAAGTAATCATGTCTTGCATTAATGACTGACATGGTTATTCTTAATTCTTGCCTATGACGGATAACATGCAGTGCAAAATTGTCCAGAATCTTAGTTTATTATTTTTGGAGATTAATATCTTTCTTCATAAATTGAATCTTATGCAAGTCTCTGCTTTGCATGGCAGGAAGTAATTGGAAGATTGGGATAGTGGCATTTGCTGCATTTGCTCCTGTAGTGGTGATTGTAATTGTCATTGGGTCTTGCATTGTCTGTCTGCTGAAAGAAAGAGGACAACAAAGGGGTAAATTAACTAAGCGATCAGCATATTGTTAGGCTAAATTGATATCAGAACTACAAAAGAGTAAAACTCCGATTCTTTGTCAGGCGTGGAAAGAAGTCACCCAGCATTATTACAGGAATTGGCCTGTCCAAGAGGGATCACAATGACAGATGAAGGTCAGTTGGTAAGTTCTGAGGACCTGCCTTTCATGGACTTAACTACTATCAGAGAAGCTACAGACAACTTCTCCGATTCCAATAAGCTTGGACAAGGTGGGTTTGGCACTGTTTATAAGGTAAGTGGTCAAGGGGCTTTGCTGTCATAATCCACTGAGATTCAGGAGTATGTCTTTCCAATCCATCCCTCTAGGAAAACCGAGTTTTTGTTCAGTTTGCCGTGGCTTAATATTGCTTCAGTTGATAATATTTGCCTCATTGCAAATTTGTTTCAGGGTGTGTTACCAGATGGGAAAGAAATAGCTGTTAAAAGGCTGTCAAGGAAGTCATGGCAAGGCTTAGAGGAGTTCAAGAATGAAGTCAAAGTAATTGCAAAATTACAGCACCGAAACCTGTATGAATTCTATGCATAACAAAAGCCTTGATATCTTTATCTTTGGTCTGTTCCTTTCATTTAGTTTGCCTTTGAATTCTTAAATATTACATTTTCAACAATTAAACGATGCAAGAGGCTGAAGTTTCTTCTTATTCAAATTTCAGATGCCGAAAGACAACCACTTCTTGATTGGGAGGCATGTTACAACATAGCTGGTGGGATTGCTAGAGGACTTCTTTACCTCCACGAGGATTCCCGGCTTAGAATCATTCACCGGGATTTGAAACCTAGCAATGTGCTACTAGACCATGAAATGGTTGCCAAGATATCAGATTTTGGCATGGCTAGAATTTTCTGCGAAAACCAGAACAAAGCCAACACTAGAAGAGTAGTAGGAACATTGTAAGCCCTCTTTTAATTTCTTTTTTTTTTTTACCTCTAATTTCTTTTTCTAGTTTGGTGATGATTTTAGTCCTAAATTCTTTTAACTTATCCAAAGTACGTCTTACGCACGAAACAGCGGATATATGGCTCCGGAGTACGCAATGGGAGGGCTATTCTCAGTGAAATCAGATGTCTTCAGCTTTGGTGTTATACTACTGGAGATCACAAGTGGGAAAAGAAGTAGTGGCTTTTATCTCTCAGAACATGGCCAGACACTCTTAGCATATGTTTGTACAATACATCGTTGCCATCAAAATTTCCATTCAAATAATTTTCAACCTATCAAAAAGAATTTGAAGCCTGAAAATTATAACTAGGTACTGTTATGATAGTTTTTTTCATGCAATTTGACAGGCGTGGAGATTGTGGAATGAAGGGAGAGAAATGGAATTAGTGGATCCTTCGTTGATGGACAGAAGTCAAACAGAAGGGATTGTGAGGTGCATACATGTTGGGCTGTTATGTGTGCAGGAAGATCCAGCAGACAGGCCAACAATGTCATTTGTGGTTCTAGCTTTGGGAAGTGACCCAATAGCTCTTCCTCAGCCGAAACAACCTGCTTTCTCTCTAGGTAAAATGGTTCCAATCTACAAGTCTTCACCGACAGATCCTTCTGTAAATCAAATGACTGTTTCTGGTATCACACCGCGCTGATTGTTAATAAGATTGCCACTGTTCTTGTCAATGTCTGTGCGGCAATTGGTGTGGTTCAGAATAGCTTGTTTTCTTAGCCATTTTGTTAAGATCTCAAAATGGTCAATAGAAGACCTCAAATTGTGTATAATAACAATGTGTCTGAATAGCTAGTTGGAATTATAAGGGGTTCTGACAAATTATAAGCCAGAAATAAATGGCATGAAGAGACACTATCCACTAATTTTAAAATAATTTTTTTTTTATATAAATATTAAGACGAAAATATATTAGATTGATTCAAATCAATTAAAATTAAAATGTAAACTTTGTAATCTGGATTATAAGACTGTTATAATCTCATAAAAAAAATATATTGAATTTAAATTCGCAATTAACTCAAATATTAAAAGATGAAATAAAAAAAATTAATTAAAAAAGAACAAAAAAACCTTGAATCAACCAAGTTAACCTACAAAACCTATTATCTGGATCATGAGATTACGATAACCTCAGAAAAAGTAAACCAAAAGAAATTATGAAGTTCAATCCTCTAATAAATCTAATATTAGGGATTAAATTAAAAAAATTAAATTAAAAATTAAAAAAAAGGAAAAAATTATTGTTTCAATTAACACTACTTTAGAAGGAGGTGAACAACGATTTTAATTATATTTTATATTTATATAAATATTAAATTTTTTTTTAACCAACCTAATAATAACAAAAAAATCAATGTGAAAATATATAAAAAATCTCTTAACGAACAATTTTAGATTTTTTACTTGTAATTATATTTTAGTAATTTTACTCTATATTAAAAATTAAAAAAAATTATTTATACTCAATGAATTTGGTCATGAATAATGATTCGTAGAGAAGATAAAATAATCATTGCATTATTTTATTAATTATTATTTTCGCTCACAGTAAACATTGTTTTTTCAAGGGGATTTAGGCTTTGTTAATGTTTTTCTAAGTAGGTTGAGAAAACGATAGGAATTGAGAGGGTTTTTATAGATATTTTTCTTCAGTTTATCAACAAAATCGTAATGGAAAGGAAACATTAAAAAAATTATATTGTTTAAGAGGTAAAATCAACGATTTTTTTATTTCAAAGGTTTTAAATTTTTTTTGTTGTTGAATTGCCAAAGAGAGAGGTGGCTCTCTCGACTCACAAGTTCACTTAAAGGGTTCATAAATTGGCATTGTCAAGGAATAATTAAGAGGTTGTATTTTAATAATTAAATCTATTCTTTTTTAAAAAAAAGTGCTATTACTTTCATTAATAATAGTTAAAAATATTATTGGTTATGCTATTATTTTAATTTTTGCATGGTTCGAATATGCTAGTATAGTTTATTTGGCATTGTTGTAGTTTTTATTTTTCAAAATACTTTTAAAATTACTTTTTATTGAAAAATATATCAAACTGATTTTTTAGGTGTTTTTTAATGATTTTGAGATGCTGATATTAAAAAAATAAAAAAAATAAAAAAATAATATTATTTTAATATATTTTCAATTGAAAAATATATTTAAAAAAAATACTATATACTACAATACTAAATACATAATTAGTTGAGTAGTTTAATGAGTGCCCTCATCATAGGCATGTGTGAAGAAGTCTTTTTTCCTTTGTTTATTATTAAAGAACTCTAAAACGCGTGGGATATTCACTGTAGTATTAGGTTTTTTTTTTACTTTTGTTTTTTTTTTACATGTTTTTTTTTTGCTTTCTTTTTACCCAAAATTGATTTCTTCTTCTTTTTTTTGTTTCTTTTTTTTAAAATTTTTTGTTTCAAAATTATCTTTGCTAATTTTTTTAAATATTGAGCTGATTGAAAATTTAACTACGTAGTTTTTTTTTTAAAACATTGTGGATTGCTATAATATTTTCATACATTGTTTTTTTATGATTTCTTTATTCTTTTTTTTTTCAAAATGATCTTTGTAGATTTTATTTTTTTTATATTAAGTTGGTTGAGAATTTAGCCTTGTAGTTTTAAAAAAAAAAAACAATATGGATTGCTACAGTGTTTCCCCTACATAATTTTTTGTTTTGCTGCAGTGTTTCCCCATATATATTTTTAAAAAATTATATTTATCGAATTTATTTTTTTAATATTGAGCTGATTGATAATCTAGCTTTAGTTTTCCCCATATGTTTTTTTATTTTTTTTTATTTTTCTTTTTTTCCAAAATTGTCATTTTTTACATATTTTTTTTTGTTTTTTTCAGAATTATTTTTGTTGATTTTATTTTTTTACTATTGAGCTGGTTGAAAATTTAGTTTTTTTGTCTTTTTCTTTAAAACACTGTAGCTTTCCCCACGTGTTTTTTTTTTTCACTTTTGTTTCCTTTTTTGTACATTTTTTTTCATTTCTTTTACCCAGAATTGACTTCTTTTTTTTTTTTTTTAGATAGCCTTTGTCATTTTTTTTTATATTTTGAACTGGTTGAGAGATTAGCTTTGTAGCTTTTTTTTAAAAAAAAAATACTATGGATTACTATAGTGTTTCCCTTACATGGTTTTTGTTTGGCTACAGTGTTTCCCCCACATGTTTTTTTTTAAATTATCCTTGTTAAATTTATTTTTTCAATATTGAGTTGGTTGAGAATTTAGGTTTAGCTTTAGCTTTCCCCATTTTATTTTATTTTTTAAATTTTCCCCACGTTTTTTCATTATAATTATAATTATAATTATTATTATATTGTATTATATTATATAACTGTTTTTTTCTTTTGTTTTTTCTTTTTATTTTTTTTAATGAATTTTTTTTGTTTGATTTAGTTTGTTAATTTTAATTTTTTTTATTTTGTTATCAGATTTTCATGATACGAATCTCGAGTTGATGGGTTAACTTGATTTGACGAGTTATTTTTTTCATTTAGTTTAGTTTGTTAAAGTTAATTTTCTTTCTATTTAATTATCAGACTTTTATACTTTCATAACACGTATCCTGGGCTTGACAGGTTAACTTGGTTTCATGGGTTAACCCGGTTAATTCTAGGTAAACCCGTCATTCTATTTAGTTATCAAACTTTCATGACGCAAATCCTAGGTTTTACGGGATAACCTGGTTTAAAAGGTTGACCCAATTAATTTAATGTTTTTTTCTTTTTCTTCATTAGTTTTTTCCTTCCTGTTGATTTTTTTTCTTTGTTTTTTTTAATTAATCTATTTAATTATCACACTTTTATGACACGACCTTATAGCCAGACCCACATCCAGTATTCTTGGGTCCGGTATTACAACCAGACTCACTTAAACTTGGGTCATGCAAGTTTAATTTTATTATTAATATTATAAATATTATTCTTAGGTCAAGCGTTGCAGCCAAACCCAAGATTCTTGGGTATAACTTTGCAGAAAAACCCAAGATTTTTAAATTTTTATTTTTTTAATATTTTTTATGCAAAAAAAATAACCCGCGGCATCGTGCGGGTATCAAAGCTAGTAATATAGCTAAAATACGTTGTGAAAGTACTGTAATTTTCCTTATATATTATCGTGGATTGCTATAGTGCTTTTTTTATTACTTTTTTTCCCAAAATTATCTTTGTCACTTTTATTTTTTTAATATTAAAATGGTTAAGAATTTAGCTTTGTAATATTTTTTCCTTTAAAACACTATGAATTGCTATAGTGTTTCTCCACATGATTTTTATGATTTTTTTTTAAAATTGTTTGTCGATTTTATTTTTTTAATATATATTGAGTTGGTTGAGAATTACAGCTTTAGCTTTTCTCATAAAACACTGTGGATTGCTACAGTGTTTTCCCACATGGTTTTTTTTCATTTTTTTTATAATTTTTTCCAAAATTATCTTTGTTGATTTTATTTTTTAATATTGAGCTGGTTAAGAATTACAATTATAATGTGGGGAAAACACTGTAGCTTTCCTCACAAATTACTGTGGATTGCTATAGTGTTTTCCCCACTTGATTTTTTTTAGTTTTTTTTAAATTGTCTTTGTCAATTTTTTTTTATATATTGAGATGGTTGAGAATTACAATTACAAGCAATATAAGTAAGGTTAAATCATGTTGGGAAAGCATTGTAGCTTTCCTCACACAACACTGTGGATTGCTACAGTGTTTTCTCATATGATTTTTTTTCTGATCTTTTTTGTTATGATTTTTTTTAAAATTATCTTTGTCGATTTTATTTTTTTAATATTGAGCTGGTTAGAATTTAACTTTGTAATTTTTTTCTTTAAAACACTGTGAATTGTTACAAGGTTTCCCTACATGGTTTTTTTTTGTTGTTTTTGTTATCATTTTTTCAAAAATTATCTTTGTCGATTTTATTTTTTTAATATTGAGTTGATTTAGAATTATAATTACAATAAAGCTAAATCATGTGGGAAAAACATTGTAAATTTTCTCGCAAAACACTATGGATTACTACATAGTCTCCCCACATGATTCTTTTTTTCTTATGATTTTTTTGAATTTTTTTTTAATATTGAACTGGTTGAGAATTACAATTACAAGTAATTACAAGTAAGGCTAAATCATATAGTAAAACATTATAGCTTTCCTCGCAAAACATTGTGGATTGCTATAGTGTTTCAAACATGGTTTTTTTTTCTTTTTTTGTGTTTTTTTTGTTATAATTTTTTTAAAATTATCTTTTTCAATTTTATTTTTTTAATATTGGGCTAATTGAGAATTTAGCTTTGTAATTTTTTTTAAAACATTGTGGATTGCTGTAGTGTTTTCCCACATGTTTTTTTTTGTTTTTTTATTATATTTTTTTTGAAAATTATCTTTGTTGATTTTATTTTTTTAATATTGAGTTGGTTGAGAATTATAATTACAATAGAGCTAAATCATGTGGGAAAAATATTGTAGTTTTCCACACAAAACATTGTGGATTGTTATAGTAATTCCTTACATGGTTTTATTTTGTTATGTTTTTTTTTTAAATTATCTTTGTTGATTTTACTGGGGAAAACAGTGTAGTTTTCCTCAGAAAATACTGTGGATTGCTATAGTGTTTCCCCTCATGGTTTTTTTTCAAAATTATCTTTGTCAATTTTTTTTTAATATTGAGCTGGTAACGAATTAAACTTTGTAATGTTTTTTCTTTTTATTAACAGAAAAGATAAATTATGTGAGGAAAACATTATATCTTTCTTCACAATTTACTAAGTGAATTTTATGAATAAAGAGATATAAAAAAATCCTAATAAATAATTACATAGTTATTCTATGAATTTTTAAACTAATTAGGAAAAATAACTTTAATAGGTATAATATTTAATTTTCTAAACTACATAAAATTTATAAAAACACCATTAAAAAATAATTTTCCAAACCATATAGAAATAAAAATAATTAATTTTATTTCTAAAAATCCCCCGCATCCTAAACAGATAGACGATCAAATAAACTGATTTATATTTGTTTCAATACACACAGCATATATAGTCATTACAATGCCTATGTAAGCAAGTATCCAAGTATGGAACTAACTCCAACCGAACCTCCTGAAGAATAGGATTCAAGCTATTGATAAGATTTGTATACAATGGAACTCTAATTATTGTGTTTCATTAGAACTCTGCAACATTATCTCTACTGTATATATATAACCTCTGATTCAATGAATAAAGATGAGTTTCTACGTTCCACAATCAGATTTCATCTCCACAGCCTATGACCACTCAGAGGTTCAATACACACAGCATAAAAATAATTTTAATTATTTTAAATACTGATATAAAAAATAAAAAAACATAAAAAATCATTATTATTATACATTTTAATTAAAAAAATATTTGTGAAAATTACTTCATACTATATCACCGAATACGTACCTCGAGGCTGAAATTTAAATTAATGAAGTAAAAGTGGGCCGATCGTAAATGCAGTTTCCTACAGTTTTCCAAGTACGAAATATGAATCACAAAACTAGTCTTGTTCAAACTCGGAATTGTCGTTCACAGACGAACATTGAATATTCATGAAACATTGGTTAAAACTTTGAGTCCAGGTCAAATATTCATTAACGTCCAGCCATGTTCTTAACAAATCTTACAAATTACATAAGACCTTCCTGGAAACTACACACCACGAATAGATCGCTGTCAAAAATTCAGTATTCATTGTCTAATATAGTTTTGTGGACCATAGCAAGTCCATTTTTCTTTTTCAACACACACATGCATGCATATATATTGTAAAAAATGGAAAAAAAATGAAGTTATGAAATAGGATGCAACTGTTTCATGAAGTTATGAAATAGGGTAAAAACTTGATTCGTATTTATTGATTTTTTTGGTTGAAATTTGATTTCATCCGAAAAATTTAATCTTATCGATGATCTTTAAGATCTTTGCTAATGTGTTGAGTTTTTTCCAAGGATATGAAATTAAATTTGATAATTAAATATGAATTTAATCCAAAATATTAATTAAAATTCAGTGGTGAGTGACTCATTTAATATTACCTTATATTCTTATAATTATTTGACGGGGGACTTCGTTCTATAACAATATTTTTCTTCTTGCCTTGATTTATCCCAATTCTTCCAAGAAAATTCCCATGTGCTATGCTTTTGGATGACCCACCATATTAGACTGCTTTATATATATAAATATGGCCTCCCGGCCGTAAAGAAGACAGAAAACAATTTCAGCTACACATTATAGATGATTCTTGATAGCTAGTGTCCAAATCTCAAAACACAAGATATGGGTCACAATTTCCTTCTTGTTAAAAAAAGTTTTCAAATGCTTTTGCTGTATTTTTCCATTGCCAACCTTCTTGATCTTGCTTATGCTGATCCTCCTTACAGACTTTGCTCGAACAAATCTAGTTATACAGATAATAGTCCATTTCAAAACAATCTCGTGACCCTCATGGCTTCTCTTTCTTCAAATGCTTCAGTTTCAAAAAATTTCAATACCTCTACTGGAATTGATCCAGACCGAGTGTATGCTCAATATATGTGCCTCAACTATGTAACAAATGAAAGCTGCCGTACCTGCGTAGCTGCAGCATCTCAAGATATCAGGCAGCTTTGTCCAGGAGATAAGGAAGCAGTTGTGTGGGGAGAGCTATGTCAATTGCGCTACTCGAATCAAAGATTCTTAGGCCACTTGGATGTTTCAGGAAACATTCCCCAATTTAATCCAAAGAACATTTCAAATCCAGAACATCTTAGTTTTGTAGTCAATAAAACCTTGAGTAGTCTTATCAAGAAGGCAGCTTTTGATTCTTCAGCGAATATGTATGCTACTAGAGACGAACCTTTCACTGATAGTGACAGCTTTTTCTCTCTAGTACAGTGCTCTACAGACTTGTCTCCAAATGATTGTTACAGATGCGTTGAGGTTGCCATAAAAAATGTTACGACTTGTTGCTATTTTTCTCGTGGAGCAAGGGTTTTAAGCCGCAGTTGCTATTTAAGGTATGAGTTATATGCCTTCTATGACGGCGCATCTGAATCTTCTCAAAGTCTGGTGACCGGAAAAGGTAATAATTTGCTTATAGATCAATTAAGACGTAAAAAGTGGTTATATTTGGTTGTATTTGCTAATAAAAAAACTATACTTCATGCACTGAAAATAATTTCTTTTCCCTAATGACAGGCAACGAAAGCAAAATATGGATAATTACCATCAGTACTGTGGCATCAACACTTTTGGTGGTAGCAATTTTAGGCTCCTTCTTCTGCCATCTTGCAATGAAATTCAGAAAGCGAAAATGCAAGGATTCTTCTTATGAAATTAATTCACTAACATGTTCTTTTTGGTTTTCTTTGTAACCCTTGTTGACTTCTTGGATCTTGTCATACAGGTAAGAAAGAAAATACTAGTCAAGATAGTAAATTTCGTGGGTTTGATCACCCAAACCGCAATGATTTCCAGCACCAAGATTTTCAGAGAGATGGCCTTAATGATCGGGAATCCGCAATTATGGATTTGGCATCCATAAATGCAGCTACCGATAACTTTTCTGAAGCAAACTTTCTTGGGCAAGGTGGTTTTGGCCCAGTATACAAGGTAAATGAATTACAATATCTTATGTTCAAGCTCAAATTACCTTACGAAGTACTCTAGAGAAGAGATAAAAGGAGGTTTTACTAATTCCTTTGTTGTGAATTTTTGAAGGGTATACTGAGTGATGGAAAGGAATTAGCAGTAAAGAGACTTTCAGCTTTGTCCGAGCAAGGCAAAAACGAGTTTACAAATGAAGTTCTGCTAATCATGAAACTTCAGCACAAAAATCTTGTTAAGCTTCTCGGTTTTTGTGTTGATGGAGGGGAAAAGCTTCTGGTCTATGAATTCATGCCTAACAACAGCCTAGACATGGTCCTCTTTGGTAACTAGTCCACTTTAATAAGTTTCTTAATGTTTTGAAATCAGAAATTTCCATTCATTGATCTCAGATAAAATATGCTGAAATCTTATTTCTCAAATACTGAATACAAGCAATAATTTGATTTCGTATCAATTTTGATTTAACTGTAGATCCGAGGAAAGGTGATCAACTTAGTTGGAGAAGTCGTATTCATATTATAAATGGGATTGCGAAGGGAACTCTTTATCTCCATGAGGATTCTAGACTTAGAATCATCCATCGGGACCTGAAAGCTAGCAATATCTTGTTGGACAATAACATGAATCCGAAGATTTCTGACTTCGGAATGGCAAGGATCATGGAAGCTAATGAAGGCGAAGCCAATACTGTTAGGATAGTGGGAACATAGTAAGTGAATTTTCACCTGAATTATCTTTGTATATTAAGTATAATCACTTCATTAGTTACCCGATTTCCTAGACAATAATAATATAACAAAGCATAATGACATGATCCATCATTTTCCGTGTTTCATGTTTCTAACTAATTTTCCGAGTCTGGAGTTTTTTGGGCCACCTCTGTTGGAGCACAGCACATAGGGCTTGTTGGATATTTACTTTTTCCAGGATTACTAAAACTTTCCTGTCCCTTCTGTTGAATAGTGGATACATGGCACCAGAGTATGCAATGGAGGGACATTACTCCACCAAATCTGATGTTTTTAGTTTTGGAGTTATTCTGCTGGAGATCATAACCGGAAGAAAGAATTCTGGATTCCACAAATCGAAACGTGCTCCTAGCCTCCTAGCTTATGTAAGTTTCTTCGGCATAGAATACACATAATCACTTACTTGACACTATGATAAAAATGTTTAGTTAAATGCACTTCCGAATCCTGAATCAGGCATGGGAATTATGGAACAATGGAAAGGAACTCGAGATGATAGATCCAGTGTTGGCTGATTCATGCTGCTCTGATGAATTTTCCCGATGCGTGCGTATCGGTTTATTATGCGTCCAAGAAGATGCTAGTGAAAGGCCAGCCATGTCGTCCGTTGTTTTAATGCTGAAAAGTGACAACTCAATTGATCTTCCCCAACCTCAACGGCCGGCCATTTTTGCTGGGAGATTTACAGACCACCACGAGGCAAAAGCTAATGATTGTTCTGTCAATGGCCTAACAGTTTCTGATATTTTACCTCGTTGATGAAGCTGGTGAATGAAGGGTGTGACCACGAAGCCCTCTTAGGTATGTCATTGTTTCTCAGTTACAAAACACGTTCATTGTTTCTCAGTTACAAAAATTGGTATGAAAGAGTAATAATGGAATGAAATCAATTATCTGTTAAAAAATTTGTTTAATATAATTGTTTTTTACAATATTTTGAATGTGGATACTGAATATTTGATTTGGTATTTACAATGATAATTGAAAATTTTGGTTGATAGTAATGTAAAAGGTATACATGGATGGAGGGACCATGAGTCACCAATCACTGAAAGTATAGGGACTTGGATGACCAAAATTCCAGTAAAGGAGTTGATATGACTAATTTTCAAAACTTGAGGGATTACAAATAATAAAACTAGTTTTATACTAACTAGCTCACACAACACTCACTATGAATAACTAAAGCACACTCAAAACACACCACACCACACCACACCAGGGGTGGAGATTGGAGAGGTTGGTAGGCCACGCCCCCCCCCCCCCCCCCCAAAAAAAAAAAAAAGCTCATTAATATTTTAATTTTTAAAACTAAAACTAGTAAATTTTAAATTTCAAAACTAAAACTAGTAAAATCTAAGTTTTGCTTTCCTTTAAAAAAAGTTATCTTAAAATTTTAATCCTTCTCACTCTGCACCACTCCTTAAGATTAATAACCTGATAAAAAATATTTTTAAAGTATTTTTTATTTAAAAATATATTAAAATAACATTTATTTTTTTAAAAAAATATTTTTAATATCAACATATAAAAATAAACTAAAAATATATATATAAATTAAAGTTAAAAACAATTAAAAAAACACAGTTTCACCCCCAATGCAATCACCACCTTAGTGTTCTCTAAACCACACTCAATTGATGGATGCAAAAAATTGGGAGAGGAAACTATTTATAGTATCTTTTTAACATAAAAAGCAAAACTAAAAAAGGTGCATTAATTCACCTCTCCCGAGTCCATGCAGATCGCACGATGAGATTGTGCATGCCATGAAATTTCAACTTGGTCCCGTGAAGACAAAGCATGCATTACACAGTTGAAGACAAAGCTGCTGGTTCCCTTTCATGTCGGTGCTGAGTATCGGTAGAAGATGCGAAGCTAGGGCAGACAAATACCGTGTTGATAACAAGTCAATTTTCGTGTATTGGATTCTTTTGCATGAATTATTAAAAAAAAAAAAGAGTACCAATGACAAGAGAAGAAACTTTTTTTAGTCAATAACTTAAATTCAATGTTACCTTATCTAATCATTGTTTAAAATGATTAACAAATTGAAGTCAAATTATCCATGCATCACATGTACATATGAACTTCATTAATGTAATGAAATTGGAGGATTACGCACGACCAAGTTGGATGACCCCACTTTACAATTACTTTTTTATCCTAGTATTAAATAATAAAGTGCATGCGTGATTTTAGTGGGTTTTTTTTCTTTAATTTCATTAGTTAATAAAACACATGTAAGGAACATGTGTAATTAATAATATTTGGTTATTATCTTAAAGTGAAATAGGTAGGGATAGTATGGATGAAAATGACATGTCTATGTTTTATTTCTTACTTTAGAAGTCTACATTCAAACTTAGTTGATTGGGGCATAGCTTCCTTTTCTCTTATAATCCGAATATCCCTTTTGTTTCTTCTTTTGAAATTCAAGTTTATGGATTAAGTTTTGAAATTCAAGAAAATATTAATATTAAAAATAATTTTAAAAAAACAAAAATACTTGTGAGGACATGGATTCTTCGAAATTAGAGTGAGATTATCGATGTCTTGATGTATTCCTTACTAGTTTTTAAGGGACCCCGAAGCCAGATTTTGCGGTGGCCCCCATAGCAAATAATGCTTGTGGTAACCATGCGACTGAATGAGAGAAAAACTAGGGAATTATTTATTGCTGATATTTACTATTATCACTTTATTCTTGTTGGAACATTTTCAACATTATCTATGAGTTATTATTTTTATTATACTGAATATTTATTTTATTAATCAAACTTACTGATCTTACTTTTTGTAAATGTTAAAAAAAAAAAAAGAAACTTTGAGGGTACCTTAACCACTTAAGTTTTGGATTTACGTTTTGAATTTACTCTCTGATGATCAAGAGTGTTCGAGTCTTTTTAGGGTCAGTAGAGGTTTATATAGTCATTAATTTTAGAGTATGTGAGATTAATCGAATTACGGATAAGTTGTTAAAATATTTATATTAATAATAATTAAAAAAAAAAGACAAGGAAAGGAAACCGGAGAGGGGAAATTAAGCCTGCATAGCTAAAATGAAATCGCAAGAGAAGACCTTTAGCGGAGACATGACTTTGGAAGGGAGCATATTTCATAATTTTGCACTTGATTATTTTTATTTTAATCTTTTTTTTAATTGTTAAATTTTTCTAGAATTTGTATGTAAGTGGTTTTATATAATAACATTTGATAAGGAAAATAATGAATGAATAAAAATTGATCGAGTTTTTGAACTTTCATATAACTTTGCCATGCTGTCTTCTTTGAGAATTTTTTAGTATGAATAAACTCTGTATCCTTTTTACTACCAGTCTTGTAAATTGTCATTAAAATGCAATTAATCTTTAAAAATTTTAAAAAATCACAACCCGTAAAATCCCAAATATAAATTAAAGCAAGAAACTTAATCTCCATTCAATTTAATTTTAAAAAATAAAATTAAAAAAAAACAATAAAAAAATGAGAACCAAACATGGAAAAAAATGATGATAAAATCACAAGAAATACATAAAATTTATAAGTCATTCTAAAAAAAAATCAAATGAATAAAAACTAAATAACAAGGTTAAAATTAAAAAAACTTTTCAATTTAAAGTAATTTTTCCAAATAAAACAAATAAAAGAGAGAACAAATCTCAAGAGAAAAGAAGTTTAAGGGTTAATGTGAATTTTTTTTATGGGCAACATGCAAACCGAGGCTGATAAGAGAGAAATGAAGGGAAAAAAAAGAAAATTGAACCGACATCAAATTTGACATAATTATTATATACGCACTATCTAGAAAGAAAAAATACCAAGACGCATCAAATAACATGGTAAAACAATGTTTTCAACCACTGTAGTTAGCCACACACATTATTCAAAAGTGACGAGGTAGCTGACACGCTGATGTAGCGATATATTTTTTAAATTTTATGTATATGAAAACAACATCACCTCCGGACCCGGTAAAAAATCATTATGAAATGATGAATTGACCCTGCAAAATTCAAGATACTGCCTGTCGAACTTGATGTCGATGTTATGAAGTAGATCTATTCCTTTGGATTGCGATGGTGAATTTAAAAGTATAGAGCTATTTTTGAAGCTAATATATTAGTGAATGAAGGGGATGTAAAGATTACGTTAGGAAATTTCGAGATTATGCACGAACCATGTGGCTAACAGACCATTAGGAAACATGGATGGCGAGAAGCACCAATCCTGGAATAAAGTACTAAATAGTGGCTTCGCTTTGGTAAAAGCACTTTGTTAAAGTAAGCAAGACTGAAAGGAGCCATCAACGGGTAAAGTAGCAAATGCCTGCGAGCAGGAGAGTCTTTATGGCTTTCCAACAATTGAAGAGCCATCCATTACAGGACTTTCTTTTCTTGTAACTTAAATGTCATTTGTTTGATGACTTATTTTCTCAATTTTATAGCAAAGGGAGAGTTTAATTTTTTATAATAAACCAGAGGACGAGTTTTTCTCAAATCCGGAGAGTATATTTTATAATTTCAAGTAAATTTGTCTTTATTCTAATCTTGTATTAATTGTAAAGGCTTCCTAGAATTTATTACCTTTAATTTATCCAGACAAGTCTTATTAGCAAATTAGTACTCTAGCATTTTATTTTAATTTTTCTTATTTTTTTATTATTAGAGTATTCCATTTTTTTTATTTAAATAATTATAATAGCCTTTTGACAAATAAAAAAATTAATGAATAAAAGTTAAATTTTTGCGTTCTATTGTGTTTTTTTTTTTTTTAAATTTTAATTTTTCCTGGGGTTTATATGTTTTCTATATTTTACCTAAAAAATTTAATTTATTTCAATTAATTAGATCCTGTATCTTTTTTTTTTACTTTGCATATAGGACAATTAATTTAACATCACATAAAGCATGATTATTTTTTGAAAAATCAAAATGCTCCTTGATGACAACATCAAAGAAAGAAAGAGACATGGTGGTGGAGATAGATCAGAATGGGGAGTGTTTTGATGAAGAAAATTAAAAGAGAGTTAAATAAATTTGAAAATTGATTTTTATTTAACTATATATAGTATTAACAAAGGAAAATACGAGATTACTAAATGACAATTGAAGGTGGTAATATTTGAGAATTTTTTTTTAAAAAAACTAACCCTATCAAGTTTTATCATATTTGTTCTAATAAACAAATATATTTTCGTTTTCATCTTTGTAATTTCAATTATTTAATTTCATTAATTTCCTTAATTACTTCTTTAATGAGATTGTGTTTTTTAATAATGCAATTAAAATCCACACACCCGACAGAAATGGGGGAGGGAGAAATTGGAACAAAGATGAAAGATGTAAGATCTAATTGAAACAAACCAAAGATTTTAGATGAAATTAAAATATATCCTTTATTTTTTTGAGTTTTTTAATAAGACCAAATTCCGTATTCTTTTCTCCATACGCAGCATTAAGACGTACAAGAAGACTTTTCATCAAGTGACTTTTCTCTATCCTTCGATGCACAAGCTGCATAAAATAGCAAGAGAAGACCTTCAACTCTTGAACCCCATCGAGGAAATAGCAACCATATGCGAATAGGCATTTGAGATTCTGAGTGGATAAGTCTGGACAGTACTCCTCGTGGCATGGAGTGTGACTCTTGAATGTATTTTCTCATAAATAAGACGACCGAAGAACAAGTCAATTTTGGTACAATCAGGGCGGAAGCAGGGGAGGTAATACAGGGGCGGCTCCTGAAAAACATTTTAAAATTTTTTATTATTTAATATTTTTTAATTTAAATAAATAAGCTTTTTAATAATATATATTATTATATTAATTTTGGCCCAACCCTGTAAAATACACCTAGCTCCGCCCCGGGTACAATGATCCCAATAGATAAGATTAATAAAGATGTTTGGGGTTGTGGGGTAATATGTTTTTTATTAATATTTTATTTTATTTTATTTTAAATTCATATTTTTAGTGTTTTTAAATTGTTTTAATATATTAATTAAAAAAATAAAAAAAATTATTTTTATACATCATCTACCACCCTCCAAACACTTCTTAATAGTCCTACTAAGAATTGAGAATAATTCAAAATCTAGATTAATTCAAGCAGGGAAATGGTTTGATAAAAAATTAAAAAAAAATCATCTAGAATAATCAAATATATAAAATGTCAGGGATTTCAGTGGAGATCACATACAACAACTTGTAACATTCCAACGCATGAGTTTTTCAAACTAAGAATATATTATTCCAATTCTTTTGTTAACAAATTCCGTTTTGAATATTCAATATTCAAACTCTTTTGAATATTCTGCTAATATTCTTAACAACAGTGCTGCATCTAATAATTAAGCTAATAATTGAAGTCATTTTATATCAGATTCTGAGTTTAGTAAGTAATATCATTCTATAAGAAATGATACCATGACTACTCTTTTCAAAAAACGCTCATGCTATCAAATTCTATTTATAAAATTTCACAGCATTAATCCAAGTAATGGATTTTGAATAAAATACTCCGTCGTTGTTTATAAAATATTAAAGAATATAACATAAATTATATTTTGAAGCTTTCCTTCACTATTTCAAATGATTTTTTTAGTATAATATTAGAGTTTTCATGATTAAAAGGTTATAAATTTGAATATGAAGACTTTTATTAATATTTTTATGTAAAGCCGCCAGAAGTTGCTTGCGTAAATGGAATGCCTTGCATAAATTTTTTGCTCATCTCAATCCTAGCTTTTTATTGCTTGTCTTGTCTAATTTTTGCTAAGATGTTCATCCAAAATATAATTATGACCAGGCATGCACTTTTAGCCATGTGTTTCTTGATTATACTTCTTTCAATGCTCTTTGCCCTTGTTCTTGCAGACCCTCTATTCACTATTTGTTCAACTACTGAATATGGTAACTATGATCTGAAAAGCCCATTCGGAAAGAACGTGAAGATTGTCCTTGAAACCTTGCCTTCCATTACTTCATCAACCGGCTATAACAGCACAGCTATCGGTGAATTCCCTGACAAAGTCACTGGCAAAGCACTTTGTAGGGGAGATGTCACTTCGAGTGCTTGTCAGACGTGTTTGAGAGATGCAAGCCAAAAACTGTTGAAAGATTGCGAAAGTAAAGAAGCAATCATATGGTATGAACGATGCCAAATTCACTACTCGTTTGAGAATATAACTTCATTGGATGTTTATGCCGGGAAGTATCCAGACATGGAATCTCATAATAAATCCGTATCAGATCCTGTTCATTTCTATGACAATGTAAGGTTCCTCATGGACAACCTGTCAAATGAGGCGGCGCTCAATCGTTCAAAGCTCATGTTTGAAACTGGGGAAATCAAGTTTTCAAGGAACGAAACCATATATGGCCATGTACAGTGCACTAGAGATATCAGAGAAGATGAGTGTCAGAAATGTTTGAGCTCTGCTTTGATTGATCTCAAGGGATGTTGTTCTTCAAAGCAAGGTGGAATTATTGTTAGTAGGAATTGCAATGTAAGATTTGAGCTGTACAAATACTACAACACCTCAAGTCACTTGATAACATTCCCAACTCCTAAAGGTGAGTAAACAGAATTTGTTTTTACTGATAAACTGTCAGCAAACAGAAGTTATGTTTTGATTGCACTTTAGTAAGAAAGGGCAGTACCACCAGTAACTCTTGGTGTTTCAAATGCTGGCTTTACTCATAATTACCAAATTTGTTAATGATTGATATTGTTACTATTAATTCATTCTTTGAAAGGTAATGTATTGGTACCAAATTGTCCAGAATCCTAGTCCATTATTAAATGATATGCTTTGCAAGGCAGGAGTAACTGGAAGATGGTGGCAATTATTGTGTTTATACCTACAATGGTGCTTACAATAGTCATTGGATCTTTCATTTTCTGTCTGAGGCGAAAAAGAAGAAGACAAAGAGGTATCTGAATCAAGGGATCACGTCTACTTTAATTAAATAGGTTAATTTACATCCGAATTCAAAAGTACTAAAACTCCTATTTTTTGGCAGACATGGAAAGAAGTCACCTAACATTTTTAAAGGAATCAGCAAGTCCAATAGGGTTCACAACGACAGAAGAAGGTCAGTTGGTAAGTTCTGAGGACCTGCCTTTCATGGACTTAAATACTATCAGAGCAGCCACAGACAACTTCTCCGACTCGAATAAGCTTGGACAAGGTGGGTTTGGCACTGTTTATAAGGTAAGTTGTAAAGGGGCTTGTCTGTCACAATCCACTGAGATTCAGCTGTCTTTGCAGTCCAACCCTCTAAAAGGAAAACCCAGTTTTTTATTCAGTTTGACATGGTTAAATATTGCTTCAGTTCACAAAATTTTCCTCATTGCAAATTGTTTCAGGGTATGTTAACAAATGTGAAAGAAATAGCTGTTAAAAGGCTTTCAATAAAGTCATGGCAAGGTTTAGAGGAGTTCAAGAATGAATTCATGCTAATTGAAAAATTACAACACCGAAACCTGGTGAGGCTGTTGGGATGTGGCATGGAAGGAGAGGAAAAGCTGCTCATATATGAGTTCATGCCTAACAAAAGCCTTGATATTTTTATCTTCGGTCTGTTCCATTCATTTATTTTGCCTTTGAATTCTTAAATTTTACATTTTCAACAATTAAATGACGCAAGAGGCTGAAGTTTCTTCTTATTCAAATTTCAGATGCCGAAAGACGTGCACAGCTTGATTGGGAGACATGTTACAACATAATTGGTGGCATTGCTAGAGGACTTCTTTATCTACACGAGGATTCGCGGCTTAGAATCATTCACCGGGATTTGAAACCTAGCAATGTTCTACTGGACCACGAAATGGTTGCCAAGATATCAGACTTTGGCATGGCCAGAATTTTCGGCGAAAACCAAAACAAAGCAAACACCAGAAGAGTAGTAGGAACGTTGTAAATCCTCTTTCTTCTCCGCTATTTCTTTTTTCTTGTATTCTGACGATTTTGATCCGTAATTTTAATCTCCTGGGGTTTTCTTACATGTGAAACAGCGGATACATGGCTCCAGAGTACGCAATGGAAGGAATATTCTCAGTGAAATCGGATGTCTTCAGCTTTGGTGTTATACTTCTTGAGATCATAAGTGGGAAAAGAAGCAGTGGTTTTTACCTCACAGAGCATGGCCAGACACTCTTAGCATATGTGCGTACAATATTTTCCCTACCCTTGAACATTTTCCCTTAATCTTGGCAGGTAATGTTATGACATATTATGAAACCAAATTCACAGGCATGGAGATTATGGATCGAAGGGAAGGCAATGGAGTTTGCGGATCCTTTGTTGGTGGAAAGAAGCCCAGCAGAAGGGATTTTGAGGTGCGTGCATATTGGGCTGTTATGTGTGCAGAAGGATCCAGCAGACAGGCCCACAATGTCATTTGTGGATTTAGCATTGGCAAGCGACCCAATAGCTCTTCCTCAACCCCAGCAACCAGCCTTTTCTCTTGTTAAAATTGTTCCAGCTGACAAGTCTTCATCAACAGATCGTTCAGTGAATCAGATGACAGTCTCTAGTTTCTTACCGAGGTGATTGTCAATGAAATTGCCACTATGTTAATGTGTCCGGCAACAGGCATGGTTGGGAATATATTATTTCACTAGTGTATAATAACAATGTGTCTGATATTCTTAACCACTTTGTTTATGTGCCATGCTTGTGAATGAACATATTCAACTTGTGTCTAATTTCAACAACAACAACAACGAGAAAATAGTGACATTTAGTTACTTGATTAGCACTTAATCTCCTAAAAATGAGCTAGGTTAGTAGTCCAGATGCAGTAGGTTGATTGGTATACCTAGGTAAATACAAATATGGGCTTAAAGCCTACTTTCCATCGGATTTTGTTTTTTTCGAAAATCAAAACAAAAGAATATTCAGATTTTATTAATGTGTATTTAGTTAAAAAAAATATAATCATAAATTAAAAAGTCTATGTATTTAATTAAATAAATCAAGAATCATATTTTTTAATAATTACAAAAAAAAAGTGTTGATGTATTTATTCGACTCTCCTCACTGCGAGTTGGATATTTTTTCTCTAATACAAGAGAATAAATGTGTAGGTATTGTTAATGTGTTTTTTTAACCAAAATATATTAAATTAATTATTTAATCTGTATTAAAAATTATTTTTTAAAAAATACATATTAAAAAATATATCAATTAAAAAAACAAAATTTTAAAAAAAAGTGATATACACACCTAGCCCATGTTTAAAAGGGATAGACAATATGTTATTTGCACTATTGACAGTGGAAAAAAAAAAAAAAGCTCAATCATGCATACCTGGAAGTGTAAAGTAAAAAATATCTCAAGTGTCAAGAATAAGAAATAATAAATTTTTTTAGAAAAAAATTTAAGGGAAAAAAGCAAAAAATTACAAAAGAATATAGATAAAATAAAAAGAATGTTGATAGATATGCCAAATTTAAGGGGAAAAAAGGAAAAAACAACAAAAGAATTCATGAAATGTTTTTTACAAATCTTCCATTCTATAGTACAGCTATAGTAAAAAAAAATTAAAAAATTATAAAATCGCCATTTCTCAAAGAAATTCAAAAATTACAAATGACTATTTCTACATTGATTTATCATTTCCTTTCAATATATATATATATATATATATATATATATTGTCAGTTGGAGGCTTACCAACTTGTATTTGAAAGGTGTAGATTTAAACCACTTTAATGAATGTGTTATAGCTGTATCTTGCATGAAAAAAATATTTGAATATAAAATAATAATATCTAAATTATTGAAAACTTTTTAATATTATTATTATATTCAACATAATAATTCAAACTTGAAAAATCATAATCTGACTTGTGTAGGTTTAAAAACAAAAAAAAAATAACAGAATTCTCAAGTTGACCTTAGAATACAAACCTTAATTAAGTCAACCTAAAGATATCTTATCTTAATTTGATAACACTAAAAAGAAGTTAATGAAAAACCAACCTAAAGATACCACAAAAGAACAAAAAAATCAGGTAGCCAAAGAGTGAAGTACTACAGGATGTGAATTATTACATAATTACTACCTTCATAAATCCTAATTAAGAAATTCTATTCAGACATCATCAAACAAGAAAAACAACTTTCCAACGTAGAAAAACGCACACAAAGAAGAACTAACGGTACATGGTCTGCGCAAGTAATGATCATTATACATACCTTAATCCCACGGCAAAGCAACATAAATTCCAAATTAGAAATTTCTGCATGATTCCGATAGTTGTGCTAATACTGGTGGCCGTGGGTGATTCGCTTCCTGAGAATTATTTTCGAATGACTTGTAAAAGTATTCAGTAAGGAAAATCTTTTCTCAACCACCAAGCAAGAATGCTTTATATATGTCGAACATTCACATATATCCAGAAGATATATATATATATATATATATATACACACACACACACACTCAAAAAGAAAATAGAACAAATGTTCCAATAACGTTGCACATACATGGTACAACACTTTTTCCAAGCACTTATGTTCTTATTTTTGTACCTCTCTATACGTACATACCCAGTAAAAGTACCATTTATAATGTATTTGCTAACTTCACATATAGAAAATTATTTTTAAAAAAATAATATTCAAAATATGTAAAAAAAAAAAGATATTTGAAAAACAATGAATATATCCTCCTACAGGAGTAATAGCATTGGGAATTTTTTTACAACAGTGAAAGCTTGACGAGCAATGTTGCATGGAGGTAAAAGGTCTACGGATCCCAAAATAAGCTATATTGATGAAAGATGTTGAATTTATTAAGAATTCATATCAATCTATAGACTTATTTTGACTTTAATGTTAAATAATTAAATACAAAATTAACTGTTTAGATAATATATTTAAATTCATTTTTTCAGGGGGGAGAGAGAGAGAGAGAGCGTATTAATACATATTTGTTATATATATATATATATATAAAAAAAAAGTCAAAGAGAGGAGAATTTCATTCCTGTTTAGATAAACGACGTGGATGATAATTGTATCATGTAGAATAGAGAGCTATTCTCGTCCGAAGACTCTCTATTAAAATTAATTAGGAAAGATATTTTTAGGTTTCTTTGTTTGTAATAAAAATGTATAAGATGTTGGCGTCTGGTATCCCTTCCAAAGGTCCCTTTGGCGTTTATACCCCTACGGTTCATGTGATAAGGGTACAAATATCTTATATAGTTATTGACGTGAGATACAAGGGATGAAGACAATGAAGATATAAATACATTTTGATTTAAGACATAGAGATATAGAGATAAATTTATTTTTGGAACATATTTGGAGTAAATTTTTATACTTTCAAAATAAAAAATACAAAGTGAATATGTTTTCAGAAATCATATTTATTATTTATATTTTTAAAATATCCTGTAAAAAACTCTCAATTCTAAAATATTCAAGACATGTAAAAATACAAATAATAATTATTATAATTTTAAAATCAAACTCGGGGGTCGATCTATAGTAGAGCCTAGATCACTAGTCGAGGCACGGGTCACAAGTCGGGTTGACCCGATTCAACATAAGAATAAAAATGGTTATGGTAATAGTTATAAAACACTATTTGGTGGTCGATCTCAGACAGGCTCAGTTCACAAGTGAGATTGATTATTGACCCAGGTGAACATAAGAATAAAAATGATTATTATCATAATTTTAAAACTCAACTCGAGAATTGACTTGGGATAAGGTCCTTGTCACATGTTAGAAGGATTAACCCGTGTTAACTCAGGTCAATATAAAATAAAAATGGTATCATAGTTTTAAAAACTTGATTAGAAGGTCAATCAAAGAGCAAGGCTCCAGAGCAATGTAAGAATAAAAATTATTATATCATAGATGTAAAACCCTATTCGGGGATCAATCAGGGCAAGGCTCAGGTCACATGATTGGGAGGGTCAACACATGTTAACCCTAGTCAACGTATAGATAAAAATAATTATTATCATAGTTTTAAAACCTGACTCGGGAGTTAACTCAATGTAAGATTCAGATCATGAGTCAGGAAGGTCAACTCGGATGACCCAAAATTTTTATTTTTTTTTCAAAAAATCAACGGGACTTGTGTTTTATCCCAAGTTAACCTGAGTTTTTTACTGAGTTAGGTCAAGTCAATCCTTCCTTTATTTTTTTTAAACTCGGACTAGCTCAGGCTCCGAATCAACCCATCAAGTCGGTTATGGTTTTATAACTAGGGTTATTATAATATTATTAATTTCAACAATATAAACTAAAGTAAAAATAAAATAAAATATCAAATTAATTTTTTTAATATGTAAGTTTGATAATAATATATATAAAGGGTAAAATAATTTTTTTCATATTTTATTTTGTCTTATCTACCATAATCAAATATAATACAGAGATAATCATTTTGTCTTGTATATCACTACCAAATATAATTTTTTCTTAGTCTTGTTTTATATCTTGTCTTCTCTATATCTATTATTTCTAAAAAAAATTTATTCTGGAACAGTAAACCAACATTATCTTAAAAAATAATAAGGAAGGGTGGCAGGTGACTAAAGTCCCGTTTGAAGCAAAGAATGATGGTTTTTTCGAATAAAGCTAATTAAAACCTAATCGTTTTAATAAATATTTTTATGCCTTTTCGTTTAAAGCTAATTTTTAGTAATTTAATTAACTTTGTTTGTAAGAAATTGATTTTTAGTATTTGTATTCATCCTATCTCTAATTAGGAAAGTTATTAAAACAACAATACATAATTTCTAAATATAGTATGGAAATGACGATGTATTTATACTTTATTTAAAATAATAAAATTAGTATTTTGTTTTATTAAAAAAGAAAGAACTTATAGAAATTTCAAAGAAAGGGATACAAAAGTAGCACAAACAATACGGCAAAGGGCACCGAATGATCTCTGCCCACTATCATTATCACTGAAGGACGACCTTTAGCACTTCTGCATGATTCCATATTTTTTTCAATAACTAAGACCCTTCAACATTTTTTTCCCTTACACAAACACGCAATAAAAGTACTGGCATGACTTTTCTCGTGAAGTGAAAAGGTTTAAAAGGTTTTAAAGGCATAACTAAGCACAGTCTCCAGTTTTTTGGGTTGAAAATTTAATCTTCAACCAATTTTTATGAATAAATAAATCCAATAAATACCATAAAAAATCTTTTTAAATTATTTAATTACCCTAAAACACACTAAAATAACCCCAAACAAATATGAAAATCAACCAAATAAAAAATCTCTAAACTGAGCCCAATCAATTTTTATAAACAAGATAAAAGTTTAAAACCAGTACAATCAAATCTTCATTATCAAATAGAATCGGTTGATACTATTAACAATGAGTTCCTTTATTGAGAAATAACTCACCTGGTAACGTTCTCTATTCTAACTATTTTCTATGAAGTTTCTCTCTCATCTCTCTAACATAAAAGAGCGAATAATGAAGAGATGAATTTTAGGATCAAAATAAAAATTTTAATAAATTTAAAATTGACCATGCATGTATTTTCACTTTTTTTTTCATTTTAGTCCTTTGTTTCTTAATTTTGTATTTTCATGATAATTTAAAATATAATTTCATCTAATTATACTATAAAAGAAAAAAAACATTGAAAATGAAAAAAGAAAAGGCAAGAGCTTCATTCTTTATATAAACAATGAAACCGACCTTAGTTGGTTTAATTGTTTTTATAATTATATCCAAAGACTCTTTGAAAATTAATTAAATAAAAGACTTTTAACTCTCTCTTTTTATGTAATAAAAAATAGAAGAAGTCGGAGTTTGGTATTCCCTCCATATGTAATCCTTTGGTGTTTATAGCATATATAAGATTCATGCGAGAAGGGTATAAATATTTTAAGATATGGCTAGGAATTGTGGCAAGTGAGTAAAGAGCCGTTTATTTTTTATGGTTTTGATATATTAATATTAAAATATATTTTTAAAAATAAAAAATATTATTTTATTATATTTTTAAATAAAAAATATTTTAAAAAATAATTGTTATTGTAAAAAACAATAGTGATAGCATCACTAAATATTATTAAAAAATAATTTTGTTAACATCATATCGGCCTCACACTTAAAAAGCCTAAAACCATGCACTAATATTGATACAAACATGTTTTTATACTATTTATCTTATAACCCACAACTATATATAAAAAGCATATATATTATATAAACATAGTTGATTTAAATAAATTTTATTAACTTTATAACTAAAATAGGAATTTTAATACTGATTTTTTATTTGTTTTTCATATAAAGATAATAATTAATAATTTAATTAATTTTTCCTTTTTTTCATAAAAGCTAATTGTTAGTAATTGTACTCATTCCATATCTAATTAAGAAAAAGACTAAAACAACAATATATAATTTATTAAAACTAGTTAATTTCTTTTTCTATATGCCACCTCATGCATTATACAAAATCTTAAATAATATAAAAAAAAACCTCTTAAATCATCCCTAACCTATATAATACATCATATATATAAACTTTATATTGATTATCAAAACTGTAAAATACTTTAAAACTAGTCATTGAAGGCCAATAATTCAAATATAAAATTATATCAAATCTTTAAGGATTTATGTTATGAAGTTCTCCTTATATATATATATATATATATATATATATATATATTCTTTATTTTCTAGCTACTAATTATAGCAGCAATCCATGAAAACTTAATAAAAAGTATTAAATATATAGGTGGATAATTCATGTGTGAAGCCCATGATAAGAACTCTAATAATTAAATACATGTAAGTTTTTGCATTTAATACTTGAGTGAACTTAGTTGTTGTCTAAAAGACTATTATATATTATATCGATGATATTGCCAACTAGTTTTTCAAGCAGTTGATTATAAATTCCTTTAAATATAGTATGAAATAATAATGATGTATTTGAATTTTAATATTTAGCACAATGAAATTACTATTTTTTTTTCTAAAAAAAGAAAAGAACTTATCAGTCAATAAAAAAGCTTCTAGAAATTTCAAAGAAATGGAGACAAATTAATTAGCGCTCGTCAACAAATCCAGAATGACTTTCTGTGTCCACTATCATTATCAAGAAGTGCCGGTGCTAATCCTCTCTGGTTATAGAAATTTCTAAGAAATGAACACAAAGTAGCAGAAAGCAACACGGCAAGGGACTCCATGGTCTCTGTCCCCACTATCATTGAATTTTTTCCAATCAGCAATAAATGAGATCACGACTTTTTTCATTGACTTAATCTCCAGTTTTACTAAGCTTCTCTCCATTCCTTGTCTACATTACCTCTCATCTGATAAAAGGATGAACTCTCTTTCTTCCACCATGAGGGCTGTTAGCTGGCTAGCTAGCTAGAGAGCTTGATCACCCAAAAGATGAATTCTCTCAAATTCTACATTATCCTGCTCCCGTTGCTTACCCTTGCTATTCTCACTCTAGCACAGGAGGATGCCAATTATCTCTATCATAATTGCCAAAACGCAACCACCTCCACAATAAACAGCACCTACCGAGTCAATCTAAATCTCCTCCTCTCTTCACTTGCCTCTAATGCAACCCTGAATAATACCATTGGATTCTACAACACCTCTTTCGGGAAGAACACTGATCAAGTGTACGGCCTGTTTATCTGCCGTGGCGATCTTAGCAACACTGTTTGCCAAAATTGTGTCACCTTCGCCACTGAAGATATAGTCCAGCGTTGCCCAATCGGAATAGCGTCCATTGTGTATTACGATGCGTGCATCCTACGTTACTCAAACAGGAACATTTTCTCTAAGGTGGATCAAAGCCCTGGTTTCTCCTTGTTAAACACACAAAATATCACAACCGAACCCCAGCGTTTTAATAATCTAGTGGGAGCCACCGCGAATGATTTGGCTGCTCGAGCTGCAAGTGCTCCTCCAGGTGCTAAAAAGTTTGCCGTGAACAAAACGTCTTTCAATGCGTTCCAAAATATATACAGCCTTGCCCAGTGCACACCGGATTTATCTAGCTCTGATTGCAATCGATGTCTCAGTGCAGCTATAGCTGGATTGCCCAATTGCTGCAGCAGCAAGATAGGAGGAAGAGTCTTGTTTCCTAGTTGTTATATTCATTATGAAATTACTGTATTTTATAATGCAACGGCAGTTGCAGCGGAGTCACCGCCTCCTCCTCCTCCGCCCGTGGTTCTTCCTTCTCCTCCAACTCCTCGTTCACCAGAAGGTAAAGTTATTTTGCACTATTTATTGTTTTTGTCAATATCTTCAGTGGCCACTTTCTAGCAAAGTCGTTACTATAGAGTGCACTCGTCGAAATTTTAATTTATTTCTTAGATTTTTTGGATGAGATTTATTTATTAAATTACAAAATACAAAATCATTAAATTATTTCGGAAAAAAAATTAATCCTTTTATAAATTTTAAAATTAAGCTACGGTTTGTTTATTTTTTTTTTCCTGGTCGGTTGATATTCTTGATTCAAATGTGATGGTTTTTGCCCAATTCTTGTAAGGTGTTGTTGCCATGTGATCTTACGATTTTATCCTCCAAAAAGCATCTCACATGTTTGAAAATCAATTCCTAGTCCTCGTTAGAGGAAAGTGTATCCCACGCCACGTGATAGTACCTCGGTACCTCCCAAATGGCTCGGTTGTGTATGGGATGGTCGTGGCCTCATCCTTTGAGATATTTATCCTCTTTGGTTATGGGGTCACACGATTTTTTGCGTGTTGTGCAAAACTTGCAACAAAATAAAATAAAATAACAAACACAATTATCTTTTAACTAGGCGTTGATGGTAATATTATCTATTTATTATAACCCACAGAATTATCTTTAACAATTTATATAGGGTTAGGTTGGTAATTTAATATTTTTTTCACAATAAAAATATTTATGTACCCCTACAATAAAAAAATATATATACTTAGGAGTGTTTTGGTATTTTAAATTTTTTTAAATAGTTAAATTATTTTTATACATTTAAAGATAAAATCATCATAACTCTCTCACATAGATATTTTCATCTTTTTATCATAGTTTTTTTTTTTAATATCATGTTAGTTTAGGGGCATTGTTTTATTTTCATAAATGTTTAATATTAAAAAAAATCTTATTGACACATGCTAATAACTCCCAAGTCCTCCAAACGGTGTGTGTGGGGTTTCTCGGCCATCAAATGCTTCTTTCACTAACATTGTGGAATCATCATGGTGTCCCCAACGTAATGGTGTGGCTCATGTTTCAAGATTCTTAATAGTTTGGCGTCAACAACTATTTTTTCTTTCTCTTCTCTTTCTCCTCACCTAGATTTTCATGTCAACCTGTTAGTAACTCTAGAACAATCCTTTAATTTTTTTAATTCTTCAGACTTGATCCCTATTCTTTTTATTAATTTTTTTTATCTTGAATAATTTATAAAATTGGTATGCCTTTCGATTTCATCCCTCTTCACTTGTTTTCATATTTTAAACTTGAGCACCGTTCTTTTGATTGTTATTTTTTTGTTTGAAATTATTTTTTAAAATTGATTTTGGTGTACAATTTCAACCTTCTTTTTTTTTTTCCTATCAAATTTAATCCTTACTCTTTTGATTGTCAATTTTTTTTTGTTTTGACAAGTTTTTTAAATTGATATTTTTAATTGGTTCGTAATGAAATTCTTCATTGAACTCGGATCCAGGGTTTCACACGATGCGAGTTTTAAAGAATTAACTGGTTTATGATGTTTCCTGTGTTTGCTTGGTTTTTTATTTTTCTTTGTCTATGTTAATTTTTTTTCTCATCTCATCTTTTAATATTTATTCAATTGGAATCTGGGTTATATATTTTTTTAGCTTGCTTTGTGCTAAATTTTTTTTTGGTTTTGAAAATCACCCCGTTATCTTGAGCCTTTTATTTATCGTTTTTTATTGGATTTTTTGGCTAATTCTTTAAATTGATGATATCTTTTCTTGATTTCATCCTTAAATAATTGAAATTAGTTTTTAAACAATTTATAAGATTAAAATTTATTTTCTATTTCATCTTTTTTTTTTGTCTTTCGGATTGTGTTCTCACTTTTTTTATTTCTATTTGTTTTATTTGAGATAACTGTTTAATTTATTTTCTTTCTCTAGAATTTTTCATTGATTTTAAAAATGACTTGGGTTTTCTCGAGTCTTTTTATTTTTTTTCTTTGTTGGGTCTATGGCCTAAGTTAGATTAAAAAAAAACAAAATTAAAAAATGTTTGCCTCATAAAATTACAAATATTTATCAACTTCACCCATTTCATTTTTTTTCTTTTAAATTTGGTTTTCATTATTTTTATTGTTAGTTGTTTTGTTTGAGATCACTTTTTAGATTGTTTATATATATATATATATATATATATATATATATATATAATTTCATCCTCCACGAGTTTCTTTTTCTATTATATTTGATTTCTATTCTTTTTATTGCTATCTTTTCTGCCTTTTCAAGTTTTTTACATTAATATTTGTTTCATGATTTCATCCTTTAAAATTAAATTGGTTGAGAATTAAGTTTCTTGATTCAACTCGGGTCCATGAATTCATCAATTGCGAGTTTTAGAGATTGGACCAAGTTTAGGAGGTGTGCTCGAGTTTCCTTAGTTTTTTTAAAAGATAATGTTTTTTATTTCTTAACCTTTTTTTAGTTTTGCATTATTATTTTTTACAGTTTATCTTCTATGAGATTAATCTCAGATTCATGACCAGGGTTACCGATTTCAAAGCTTAATAGGGGTTGCCTTTGTTTTGTTTTTTTTAAATAGATTTATTTTTATTTTAT